>NC_142665.1:22584826-22884826 GCF_026168435.1 Sesamum indicum
CGCGGCCTGTGCCGGCATTCGCGCGCGCGCCTGCGCGGCCTGTGCCGGCCTGCGCGCGCGCACCTGCGCGGCCTGTGCGGCCTGCGCCGGCCTGTCCCCGCGCGCCTGCGCGGCCTGTGCCGGCATGCGCGCGCGCGCCTGCGCGGCCTGTGTTGGCCTGCGCGGACCGTGCACTGCGGGGCGGGCGCGGGCACTGCCGGGCGGGCGCGCGCGCGCAGGCGGGCACTGCCGGGCGGGCGCGCGCAGCAGCCACTGCCGACGGCCACGCGCAGGCAGCCACTGCCGACGTGCGCGCGCGCGCCTGTACGGACAGTGCCGACGGCCGCGCGCGCGCCTGTGCGGGCACTGCCGACGTGCGCGCGCAGGCAGCCCGTGCCGACGTGCGCGTGCGCGCGCGCGCGCCTCGGGCGTCGCGTCACCTCAAAATCACATGATTAATTCATTTTTGTTGAAATAATTTACTTTTGAGTTATGAAAATTTATATTTAATTATTTTAATTATTAAAAAAAAAAAAAAAAAAAAAAAAAACGCTTGCGCGGACGCCGGGCCTCGGGCGTCCACTGCATGAAAATTTTCGCGTCACCTGAAAATCACATGATTAATTCATTTTTGTTGAAATAATTTATTTTTGATTTATGAAAATTTTTATTTAATTATTTTAATTATTAAAAAAAAAAAAAAAAAAATCGTGTGCCGGCCTGACCGCGCGCGCCTGCGCGGCCTGTGCCGGCATGCCTGCGCGGCCTGCTCGGCGTGTGCCGGCCTGCCCGCGCGCGCCTGCGCGGCCTGTGCCGGCATTCGCGCGCGCGCCTGCGCGGCCTGTGCCGGCCTGCGCGCGCGCACCTGCGCGGCCTGTGCGGCCTGCGCCGGCCTGTCCCCGCGCGCCTGCGCGGCCTGTGCCGGCATGCGCGCGCGCGCCTGCGCGGCCTGTGTTGGCCTGCGCGGACCGTGCCGGCCTGCGCGCGCGCGCCTGCGCGGCCCGTGCCGGCATGCGCGCGCGCGCCTGTGCGGCCCGTGCCGGCCTGCGCGCGCGCGCAGGCAGCCCGTGCCGACGCGCGCGCGCGCGCGCCTTGGCCGACCACTGCATGAAAATTTGCACGTCACCTCAAAATGACATGATTAATTCATTTTTGTTGAAATAATTAATTTTTGAGGTGTGAAAATTTTTATTTAATTATTTTAATTATTAAAAAAATAATAAATAAAAGGAAAAAAATGGGAAAAATATGAAGACACAATAGAATAATATTTTAATTTTATACGCATCGTATTTGTATCGCGAAATATTTATTTTATTATATTCAGTTATATTGTGCGTCCCAAATGTTTGAAAAATAATTGAGAAAAAAACTGCAGAGTTCACGTTCGCGCGGACACTGCCGACGTGCGCGCGCAGGCAGCCACTGCCGACGTGCGCGCGCAGGCAGCCACTGCCGACGGCCGCGCGCGGCAGCCACTGCCGACGGCCGCGCGCAGGCAGCCACTGCCGACGTGCGCGCGCGCGCCTGTACGGACAGTGCCAACGGCCGCGCGCGCGCCTGTGCGGGCACTGCCGACGCGCGCGCGCGCGCGCAGGCAGCCCGTGCCAACGTGCGCGCGCGCGCGCCTCGGGCGTCGCGTCACCTCAAAATCACATGATTAATTCAGTTTTGTTGAAATAATTTATTTTTGAGTTATGAAAATTTTTATTTAATTATTTTAATTATTAAAAAAAAAAAAAAAAAAAACGCTTGCGCGGACGCCGGGCCTCGGGCGTCCACTGCATGAAAATTTTCGCGTCATCTCAAAATCACATGATTAATTCATTTTTGTTTAAATAATTTATTTTTCAGTTATGAAAATTTTTATTTAATTATTTTAATTATTAAAAAAAAAAAAAAAACGCTTGCGCGGACGCTGCCGGCGCGCGCGCGCAGGCGGGCACTGCCGGGCGGGCGCGCGCAGCAGCCACTGCCGACGGCCGCGCGCAGGCAGCCACTGCCGACGTGCGCGCGCGCGCCTGTACGGACAGTGCCGACGGCCGCGCGCGCGCCTGTGCGGGCACTGCCGACGTGCGCGCGCGCGCGCCTCGGGCGTCGCGTCACCTCAAAATCACATGATTAATTCATTTTTATTGAAATAATTTACTTTTGAGTTATGAAAATTTATATTTAATTATTTTAATTATTAAAAAAAAAAAAAAAAAAAAAAACGCTTGCGCGGACGCCGGGCCTCGGGCGTCCACTGCATGAAAATTTTCGCGTCACCTCAAAATCACATGATTAATTCATTTTTGTTGAAATAATTTATTTTTGAGTTATGAAAATTTTTATTTAATTATTTTAATTATTAAAAAAAAAAAAAAAAACGCTTGCGCGGACGCCGGGCCTCGGGCGTCCACTGCATGAAAATTTTCGCGTCACCTCAAAATCACATGATTAATTCATTTTTGTTGAAATAATTTATTTTTGAGTTATGAAAATTTTTATTTAATTATTTTAATTATTAAAAAAAAAAAAAAAAACGCTTGCGCGGACGCCGGGCCTCGGGCGTCCACTGCATGAAAATTTTCGCGTCACCTCAAAATCACATGATTAATTCATTTTTGTTTAAATAATTTATTTTTCAGTTATGAAAATTTTTATTTAATTATTTTAATTATTAAAAAAAAAAAAAAAAACGCTTGCGCGGACGCTGCCGGCGCGCGCGCGCAGGCGGGCACTGCCGGGCGGGCGCGCGCAGCAGCCACTGCCGACGGCCGCGCGCAGGCAGCCACTGCCGACGTGCGCGCGCGCGCCTGTACGGACAGTGCCGACGGCCGCGCGCGCGCCTGTGCGGGCACTGCCGACGTGCGCGCGCAGGCAGCCCGTGCTGACGTGCGCGCGCGCGCCTCGGGCGTCGCGTCACCTCAAAATCACATGATTAATTCATTTTTGTTCAAATAATTTACTTTTGAGTTATGAAAATTTATATTTAATTATTTTAATTATTAAAAAAAAAAAAAAAAAAAAAAACGCTTGCGCGGACGCCGGGCCTCGAGCGTCCACTGCATGAAAATTTTCGCGTCACCTCAAAATCACATGATTAATTCATTTTTGTTGAAATAATTTATTTTTGAGTTATGAAAATTTTTATTTAATTATTTTAATTATTAAAAAAAAAAAAAAAAACGCTTGCGCGGACGCCGGGCCTCGGGCGTCCACTGCATGAAAATTTTCGCGTCACCTCAAAATCACATGATTAATTCATTTTTGTTGAAATAATTTATTTTTGAGTTATGAAAATTTTTATTTAATTATTTTAATTATTAAAAAAAAAAAAAAAACGCTTGCGCGGACGCTGCCGGCGCGCGCGCGCAGGCGGGCACTGCCGGGCGGGCGCGCGCGCGCAGGCGGGCACTGCCGGGCGGGCGCGCGCGCGCAGGCGGGCACTGCCGGGCGGGCGCGCGCAGCAGCCACTGCCGACGGCCGCGCGCAGGCAGCCACTGCCGACGTGCGCGCGCGCGCCTGTACGGACAGTGCCGACGGCCGCGCGCGCGCCTGTGCCTGCACTGCCGACGTGCGCGCGCAGGCAGCCCGTGCCGACGTGCGCGCGCGCGCGCCTCGGGCGTCGCGTCACCTCAAAATCACATGATTAATTCATTTTTGTTGAAATAATTTACTTTTGAGTTATGAAAATTTATATTTTATTATTTTAATTATTAAAAAAAAAAAAAATAAAATAACGCTTGCGCGGACGCCGGGCCTCGGGCGTCCACTGCATGAAAATTTTCGCGTCACCTCAAAATCACATGATTAATTCATTTTTGTTGAAATAATTTATTTTTGAGTTATGAAAATTTTTATTTAATTATTTTAATTATTAAAAAAAAAAAAAAAAAAAAATCGCTTGCGCGGACGCTGCCGGCGCGCGCGCGCAGGCGGGCACTGCCGGGCGGGCGCGCGCGCGCCTGCGCGGGCACTGCCGGGTGGGGCCGCGCGCGCCTGCGCGGGCACTGCAGGGCGGGCGCGCGCGCGCCTGCGCGGGCAATGCCGGGCGGGGCCGCGCGCGCCTGCGCGGGCACTGCCGGGCGGGCGCGCGCGCGCCTGCGCGGGCACTGCCGGGCGGGGCCGGGCGCGCCTGCGCGGGCACTGCCGGGCGGGCGCGCGCGCGCCAGCGCGGGCACTGCCGGGCGGGGCCGCGCGCGCCTGCGCGGGCACTGCCGGGCGGGCGCGCGCGCGCCTGCGCGGGCACTGCCGGGCGGGGCCGTGCGCGCCTGCGCGGGCACTGCCGGGCGGGGCCGCGCGCGCCTGCGCGGGCACAGCCGGGCGGGGCCCCGCGCGCCTGCGCGGGCACTGCCGGGCGGGCGCCCGCGCGCGCGCCTGCGCGGGCACTGCCGGGCGGGCGCCCGCGCGCGCGCCTGCGCGGGCACTGCCGGGCGGGGCCGCGCGGGCACTCGGGCGGGCGCGCGCGCGCCTGCGCGGACTGTGCCGGCCTGCGCGCGGGCGCCAGTGCGGGCACTGCCGGGCGCGCGGGCGCCTGCGCGGCCTGCGCGGCGTGTGCCGGCCTGCCCTCGCGCGCCTGCGCGGCCTGTGCCGGCTTGCGCGCGCGCGCCTGCGCGGCCTGTGCCGGCATGCCTGCGCGGCGGGTGCCGGCCTGCCCGCGCGCGCCTGCGCGGCCTGCGCGGCGTGTGCCGGCATGCCTGCGCGGCCTGCGCGGCGTGTGCCGGCCTGCCCGCGCGCGCCTGCGCGGCCTGTGCCGGCCTGCGCGCGCGCACCTGCGCGGCCTGTGCGGCCTGCGCCGGACTGTCCCCGCGCGCCTGCGCGGCCTGTGCCGGCATGCGCGCGCGCGCCTGCGCGGCCTGTGTTGGCCTGCGCGGACCGTGCCGGCCTGCGCGCGCGCGCCTGCGCGGCCCGTGCCGGCATGCGCGCGCGCGCCTGCGCGGCCCGTGCCGGCCTGCGCGCGCGCGCAGGCAGCCCGTGCCGACGCGCAGGCGGGCACTGCCGGGCGGGCCCGCGCGCGCAGGCGGGCACTGCCGGGCGGGCGCGCGCAGCAGCCACTGCCGACGGCCGCGCGCAGGCAGCCACTGCCGACGTGCGCGCGCGCGCCTGTACGGACAGTGCCGACGGCCGCGCGCGCGCCTGTGCGGGCACTGCCGACGTGCGCGCGTGCGCGCGTGCGCGCGTGCGCGCGTGCGCGCCTCGGGCGTCGCGTCACCTAAAAATCACATGATTAATTCATTTTTGTTGAAATAATTTACTTTTGAGTTATGAAAATTTATATTTAATTATTTTAATTATTAAATAAAAAAAAAAAAAAAAAAAAACGCTTGCGCGGACGCCGGGCCTCGGGCGTCCACTGCATGAAAATTTTCGCGTCACCTCAAAATCACATGATTAATTCATTTTTGTTGAAATAATTTATTTTTGAGTTATGAAAATTTTTATTTAATTATTTTAATTATTAAAAAAAAAAAAAAAAAAATCGCTTGCGCGGACGCTGCCGCCGCGCGCGCGCAGGCGGGCACTGCCGGGCGGGCGCGCGCGCGCCTGCGCGGGCACTGCCGGGCGGGGCCGCGCGCGCCTGCGCGGGCACTGCCGGGCGGGCGCGCGCGCGCCTGCGCGGGCACTGCCCGGCGGGGCCGGGCGCGCCTGCGCGGGCACTGCCGGGCGGGCGCGCGCGCGCCAGCGCGGGCACTGCCGGGCGGGGCCGCGCGCGCCTGCCCGGGCACTGCCGGGCGGGCGCGCGCGCGCCTGCGCGGGCACTGCCGGGCGGGCGCGCGCGCGCCTGCGCGGGCACTGCCGGGCGGGGCCGCGCGCGCCTGCGCGGGCACTGCCGGGCGGGGCCGCGCGCGCCTGCGCGGGCACTGCCGGGCGGGCGCGCGCGCGCCTGCGCGTGCACTGCCGGGCGGGGCCGGGCGCTCCTGCGCGGGCACAGCCGGGCGGGGCCGGGAGCGCCTGCGCGGGCACTGCCGGGCGGGGCCCCGCGCGCCTGCGCGGGCACTGCCGGGCGGGCGCCCGCGCGCGCGCCTGCGCGGGCACTGCCGGGCGGGGCCGCGCGGGCACTCGGGCGGGCGCGCGCGCGCCTGCGCGGACTGTGCCGGCCTGCGCGCGGGCGCCAGTGCGGGCACTGCCGGGCGCGCGGGCGCCTGCGCGGCCTGCGCGGCGTGTGCCGGCCTGCCCGCGCGCGCCTGCGCGGCCTGTGCCGGCCTGCGCGCGCGCGCCTGCGCGGCCTGGGCGGCCTGCGCCGGCCTGCCCGCGCGCGCCTGCGCGGCCTTTGCCGGCATGCCTGCGCGGCCTGCGCGGCGTGTGCCGGCCTGCCCGCGCGCGCCTGCGCGGCCTGTGCCGGCATGCCTGCGCGGCCTGCGCGGCGTGTGCCGGCCTGCCCGCGCGCGCCTGCGCGGCCTGTGCCGGCATTCGCGCGCGCGCCTGCGCGGCCTGTGCCGGCCTGCGCGCGCGCACCTGCGCGGCCTGTGCGGCCTGCGCCGGCCTGTCCCCGCGCGCCTGCGCGGCCTGTGCCGGCATGCGCGCGCGCGCCTGCGCGGCCTGTGTTGGCCTGCGCGGACCGTGCCGGCCTGCGCGCGCGCGCCTGCGCGGCCCGTGCCGGCATGCGCGCGCGCGCCTGCGCGGCCCGTGCCGGCCTGCGCGCGCGCCTGCGCGGCCAGTGCCGGCCTGCGCGCGCGCGCCTTGGCCGACCACTGCATGAAAATTTGCACGTCACCTCAAAATGACATGATTAATTCATTTTTGTTGAAATAATTAATTTTTGAGGTGTGAAAATTTTTATTTAATTATTTTAATTATTAAAAAAATAATAAATAAAAGGAAAAAAATGGGAAAAATATGAAGACACAATAGAATAATATTTTAATTTTTTACGCATCGTATTTGTATCGCGAAATATTTATTTTATTATATTCAGTTATATTGTGCGTCCCAAATGTTTGAAAAATAATTGAGAAAAAAACTGGAGAGCTCACGTTCGCGCGGACACTGCCGACGTGCGCGCGCAGGCAGCCACTGCCGACGTGCGCGCGCAGGCAGCCACTGCCGACGGCCGCGCGCAGGCAACCACTGCCGACGTGCGCGCGCGCGCCTGTACGGACAGTGCCGACGGCCGCGCGCGCGCCTGTGCGGGCACTGCCGACGCGCGCGCGCGCGCGCAGGCAGCCCGTGCCGACGTGCGCGCGCGCGCGCCTCGGGCGTCGCGTCACCTCAAAATCACATGATTAATTCATTTTTGTTGAAATAATTTATTTTTGAGTTATGAAAATTTTTATTTAATTATTTTAATTATTAAAAAAAAAAAAAAAAAACGCTTGCGCAGACGCCGGGCCTCGGGCGTCCACTGCATGAAAATTTTCGCGTCACCTCAAAATCACATGATTAATTCATTTTTGTTGAAATAATTTATTTTTGAGTTATGAAAATTTTTATTTAATTATTTTAATTATTAAAAAAAAAAAAAAAAAACGCTTGCGCGGACGCTGCCGGCGCGCGCGCGCAGGCGGGCACTGCCGGGCGGGCGCGCGCGCGCAGGCGGGCACTGCCGGGCGGGCGCGCGCAGCAGCCACTGCCGACGGCCGCGCGGAGGCAGCCACTGCCGACGTGCGCGCGCGCGCCTGTACGGACAGTGCCGACGGCCGCGCGCGCGCCTGTGCGGGCACTGCCGACGTGCGCGCGCAGGCAGCCCGTGCCGACGTGCGCGCGCGCGCCTCGGGCGTCGCGTCACCTCAAAATCACATGATTAATTCATTTTTTTTGAAATAATTTACTTTTGAGTTATGAAAATTTATATTTAATTATTTTAATTATTAAAAAAAAAAAAAAAAACGCTTGCGCGGACGTCGGGCCTCGGGCGTCCACTGCATGAAAATTTTCGCGTCACCTCAAAATCACATGATTAATTCATTTTTGTGGAAATAATTTATTTTTGAGTTATGAAAATTTTTATTTAATTATTTTAATTATTAAAAAAAAAAAAAAAAAAAAATCGCTTGCGCGGACGTTGCCGGCGCGCGCGCGCCTGCGCGGGCACTGCCGGGCGGGGCCGCGCGCGCCGGCGCGGGAACTGCAGGGCGGGCGCGCGCGCGCCTGCGCGGGCACTGCCGGGCGGGGCCGTGCGCGCCTGCGCGGGCACTGCCGGGCGGGCGCGCGCGCGCCTGCGCGGGCACTGCCGGGCGGGGCCGGGCGCGCCTGCGCGGGCACTGCCGGGCGGGCGCGCGCGCGCCAGCGCGGGCACTGCCGGGCGGGGCCGCGCGCGCCTGCGCGGGCACTGCCGGGCGGGCGCGCGCGCGCCTGCGCGGGCACTGCCGGGCGGGCGCGCGCGCGCCTGCGCGGGCACTGCCGGGCGGGCGCGCGCGCGCCTGCGCGGGCACTGCCGGGCGGGCGCGCGCGCGCCTGCGCGGGCACTGCCGGGCGGGCGCGCGCGCGCCTGCGCGGGCACTGCCGGGCGGGGCCGCGCGCGCCTGCGCGGGCACTGCCGGGCGGGGCCGCGCGCGCCTGCGCGGGCACTGCCGGGCGGGGCCGCGCGCGCCTGCGCGGGCACTGCCGGGCGGGGCCGGGCGCGCCTGCGCGGGCACAGCCGGGCGGGGCCCCGCGCGCCTGCGCGGGCACTGCCGGGCGGGCGCCCGCGCGCGCGCCTGCGTGGGCACTGCCGGGCGGGGCCGCGCGGGCACTCGGGCGGGCGCGCGCGCGCCTGCGCGGACTGTGCCGGCCTGCGCGCGGGCGCCAGTGCGGGCACTGCCGGGCGCGCGGGCGCCTGCGCGGCCTGCGCGGCGTGTGCCGGCCTGCCCGCGCGCGCCTGCGCGGCCTGTGCCGGCCTGCGCGCGCGCGCCTGCGCGGCCAGTGCGGCCTGCGCCGGCCTGCCCGCGCGCGCCTGCGCGGCCTGTGCCGGCATGCCTGCGCGGCCTGCGCGGCGTGTGCCGGCCTGCCCGCGCGCGCCTGCGCGGCCTGTGCCGGCATGCCTGCGCGGCCTGCGCGGCGTGTGCCGGCCTGCCCGCGCGCGCCTGCGCGGCCTGTGCCGGCATTCGCGCGCGCGCCTGCGCGGCCTGTGCCGGCCTGCGCGCGCGCACCTGCGCGGCCTGTGCGGCCTGCGCCGGCCTGTCCCCGCGCGCCTGCGCGGCCTGTGCGGCCTGCGCCGGCCTGTCCCCGCGCGCCTGCGCGGCCTGTGCCGGCATGCGCGCGCGCGCCTGCGCGGCCTGTGTTGGCCTGCGCGGACCGTGCCGGCCTGCGCGCGCGCCTGCGCGGCCAGTGCCGGCCTGCGCGCGCGCGCAGGCAGCCCGTGCCGACGCGCGCGCGCGCGCCTTTGCCGACCACTGCATGAAAATTTGCACGTCACCTCAAAATGACATGATTAATTCATTTTTGTTGAAATAATTAATTTTTGAGGTGTGAAAATTTTTATTTAATTATTTTAATTATTAAAAAAATAATAAATAAAAGGAAAAAAATGGGAAAAATATGAAGACACAATAGAATAATATTTTAATTTTTTACGCATCGTATTTGTATCGCGAAATATTTATTTTATTATATTCAGTTATATTGTGCGTCCCAAATGTTTGAAAAATAATTGAGAAAAAAACTGGAGAGTTCACGTTCGCGCGGACACTGCCGACGTGCGCGCGCAGGCAGCCACTGCCGACGTGCGCGCGCAGGCAGCCACTGCCGACGTGCGCGCGCAGGCAGCCACTGCCGACGGCCGCGCGCGGCAGCCACTGCCGACGGCCGCGCGCAGGCAGCCACTGCCGACGTGCGCGCGCGCGCCTGTACGGACAGTGCCGACGGCCGCGCGCGCGCCTGTGCGGGCACTGCCGACGCGCGCGCGCGCGCAGGCAGCCCGTGCCAACGTGCGCGCGCGCGCGCCTCGGGCGTCGCGTCACCTCAAAATCACATGATTAATTCATTTTCGTTGAAATAATTTATTTTTGAGTTATGAAAATTTTTATTTAATTATTTTAATTATTAAAAAAAAAAAAAAAAACGCTTGCGCGGACGCCGGGCCTCGGGCGTCCACTGCATGAAAATTTTCGCGTCACCTCAAAATCACATGATTAATTCATTTTTGTTGAAATAATTTATTTTTGAGTTATGAAAATTTTTATTTAATTATTTTAATTATTAAAAAAAAAAAAAACGCTTGCGCGGACGCTGCCGGCGCGCGCGCGCAGGCGGGCACTGCCGGGCGGGCGCGCGCAGCAGCCACTGCCGACGGCCGCGCGCAGGCAGCCACTGCCGACGTGCGCGCGCGCGCCTGTACGGACAGTGCCGACGGCCGCGCGCGCGCCTGTGCGGGCACTGCCAACGTGCGCGCGCAGGCAGCCCGTGCCGACGTGCGCGCGCGCGCGCCTCGGGCGTCGCGTCACCTCAAAATCACATGATTAATTCATTTTTGTTGAAATAATTTACTTTTGAGTTATGAAAATTTATATTTTATTATTTTAATTATTAAAAAAAAAAAAAAACTCTTGCGCGGACGCCGGGCCTCGGGCGTCCACTGCATGAAAATTTTCGCGTCACCTCAAAATCACATGATTAATTCATTTTTGTTGAAATAATTTATTTTTGAGTTATGAAAATTTTTATTTAATTATTTTAATTATTAAAAAAAAAAAAAAATCGCTTGCGCGGACGCTGCCGGCGCGCGCGCGCAGGCGGGCACTGCCGGGCGGGCGCGCGCGCGCCTGCGCGGGCACTGCCGGGTGGGGCCGCGCGCGCCTGCGCGGGCACTGCAGGGCGGGCGCGCGCGCGCCTGCGCGGGCACTGCCGGGCGGGGCCGCGCGCGCCTGCGCGGGCACTGCCGGGCGGGCGCGCGCGCGCCTGCGCGGGCGGGGCCGGGCGCGCCTGCGCGGGCACTGCCGGGCGGTCGCGCGCGCGCCTGCGCGGGCACTGCCGGGCGGGCGCGCGCGCGCCAGCGCGGGCACTGCCGGGCGGGGCCGCGCGCGCCTGCGCGGGCACTGCCGGGCGGGCGCGCGCGCGCCTGCGCGGGCACTGCCGGGTGGGGCCGCGCGCGCCTGCGCGGGCACTGCCGGGCGCGCCTGCGCGGGCACAGCCGGGCGGGGCCGGGCGCGCCTGCGCGGGCACTGCCGGGCGGGGCCCCGCGCGCCTGCGCGGGCACTGCCGGGCGGGGCCGCGCGGGCACTCGGGCGGGCGCGCGCGCGCCTGCGCGGACTGTGCCGGCCTGCGCGCGGGCGCCAGTGCGGGCACTGCCGGGCGCGCGGGCGCCTGCGCGGCCTGCGCGGCGTGTGCCGGCCTGCCCGCGCGCGCCTGCGCGGCCTGTGCCGGCCTGTGCGCGCGCGCCTGCGCGGCCTGTGCGGCCTGCGCCGGCCTGCCCGCGCGCGCCTGCGCGGCCTGTGCCGGCATGCCTGCGCGGCCTGCGCGGCGTGTGCCGGCCTGCCCGCGCGCGCCTGCGCGGCCTGTGCCGGCCTGCGCGCGCGCACCTGCGCGGCCTGTGCGGCCTGCGCCGGACTGTCCCCGCGCGCCTGCGCGGCCTGTGCCGGCATGCGCGCGCGCGCCTGCGCGGCCTGTGTTGGCCTGCGCGGACCGTGCCGGCCTGCGCGCGCGCGCCTGCGCGGCCCGTGCCGGCATGCGCGCGCGCGCCTGCGCGGCCCGTGCCGGCCTGCGCGCGCGCGCAGGCAGCCCGTGCCGACGCGCGCGCGCGCGCCTTTGCCGACCACTGCATGAAAATTTGCACGTCACCTCAAAATGACATGATTAATTCATTTTTGTTGAAATAATTAATTTTTGAGGTGTGAAAATTTTTATTTAATTATTTTAATTATTAAAAAAATAATAAATAAAAGGAAAAAAATGGGAAAAATATGAAGACACAATAGAATAATATTTTAATTTTTTACGCATCGTATTTGTATCGCGAAATATTTATTTTATTATATTCAGTTATATTGTGCGTCCCAAATATTTGAAAAATAATTGAGAAAAAAACTGGAGAGTTCACGTTCGCGCGGACACTGCCGACGTGCGCGCGCAGGCAGCCACTGCCGACGTGCGCGCGCAGGCAGCCACTGCCGACGGCCGCGCGCGGCAGCCACTGCCGACGGCCGCGCGCAGGCAGCCACTGCCGACGTGCGCGCGCGCGCCTGTACGGACAGTGCCGACGGCCGCGCGCGCGCCTGTGCGGGCACTGCCGACGCGCGCGCGCGCGCAGGCAGCCCGTGCCAACGTGCGCGCGCGCGCGCCTCGGGCGTCGCGTCACCTCAAAATCACATGATTAATTCATTTTTGTTGAAATAATTTATTTTTGAGTTATGAAAATTTTTATTTAATTATTTTAATTATTAAAAAAAAAAAAAAAAACGCTTGCGCGGACGCCGGGCCTCGGGCGTCCACTGCATGAAAATTTTCGCGTCACCTCAAAATCACATGATTAATTCATTTTTGTTGAAATAATTTATTTTTGAGTTATGAAAATTTTTATTTAATTATTTTAATTATTAAAAAAAAAAAAAACGCTTGCGCGGACGCTGCCGGCGCGCGCGCGCAGGCGGGCACTGCCGGGCGGGCGCGCGCAGCAGCCACTGCCGACGGCCGCGCGCAGGCAGCCACTGCCGACGTGCGCGCGCGCGCCTGTACGGACAGTGCCGACGGCCGCGCGCGCGCCTGTGCGGGCACTGCCATCGTGCGCGCGCGCGCGCAGGCAGCCCGTGTGTCACTGGCCGCTCCTTGGGCAAGACGGCCGGCAGTGACTTGCGGAGGACGTGCGGGCGGCTAGGGGAGGCCGGCCGGCACGCAAGTGCGCAAACGGCCTACGAGCAGAGACTCTTACCGATTGGGGATTGCAAAACTGTTCGTATGGGAACTTCCTTGATGTGTGGGGATGCTATCCGCCAAGTCTGAAGTCATTCCGAGGACGTTTGGGCAAGGAGATATAAGGGCGACGATCAGGCGCCACCCTGTGCGCGAGCAGGAGAGAAATGCATGAAGCAGAGTGCTTTATCTTTCGAGATTTGCAAAACTGTTTCTATGGCGAGATCCTTGGAGTGTTGGGAACACCTCCAAGATGTTTCAGAGGTAGACGGTTCCGTTTGGGTAGGAAACGACGATGATCTTCAGAGTCTGCCAGTGCAGTGGCGAGACTGTAATTTCAGAATATTGCGTGGGCAATTCCTCAGCGATGGATGATCGGATGGGGCTGAAATTACAGAGTTATGATGTAGAAGTCGTAGGCTACGCTACGGTTCAAGCGGCACGTGATTTGGATGTCGGTTGAGGGAGATACGAAAAAGGTGCGCTCCTCAACCCCTTTCAATGTCTACTGCTGGAAATAGGAAAAACTTTCTTAAGCCTATTATAAGGGGGGTATGATGCGGTGAGCTCCAGCCGGCCCTCCCCGTGCACGACGGCAGTGGCGGTAGGCAACGTCGGCACTAAATGAGCATCTCTTGGGGGCATGTTGGGGGCCTCCAAGGGCCGGCTCTAGGCATATCAAAGGAGTGTTTAGAGTCCCCGAAAGGCATGGGAACCGGACGGGCAGCGTAGGGCCAGGACGGCCTACGTTGGGCACAAATGCGGCCGAGAGGTTCCGTGTGACGTGCAAGGTTGCTCCGCGGGCTGCGAGATATTTGGGGCAACACCTCTCGTGCGAATGGGTGATCGAGGCAAGCACTCCAAGACCTCGTGATCCAACTCATGGCACGCGCTATCGGGTTCTAGCCGTCCATGGGGGTCCGTTGGCCAAGATGAGCGGTCGTGGGGCGACGCCGCATTGTGGGCAAATTATGTAGCCACGTCGAAAGGCAAGAAGGCATGTCGGGCATGCCATGCGGGATCAAAGCAAGATGTCGGCATATCATGTGGGCCTCGGACTTAAGGTGCGGTCCTACTCGGGCGAGGCATAAAAGACGGCCACGACGAAGGCGTGCGCCAAGGATGCCCCGAGTGTGCATTGGACATGAGACGGGCGTTGCGGGCGCATGCGGAGCGCCGTAATGCCGAGGCGGAGCGAGGATGCTCCTTGCCATCGAGGGATGCGTCGGCGGGTTCCGAGATTGTGGGCGAGACGCATGGCGGCAGACTAGCTAGTCGGGGCCGGCCGCTAAGAGACGCTAAGGCGTGCGTGCCGAGAGCCTCGGCGAACATGGGCATTTTGGATAGGCGAGCGCAAAGGCACGCGGTGCCGCGCAGGGATGCGTTCAGATGTCGTGCTAGCGAGCTTCAGTGTCGAAGACACGCGACGAACAGTCGGTAAACTCTGAGATGTGCGAAGGCTGGTCGAAGGTGGGGTGAAACCTGAGACGCCGCACGGGCGAAAAATATATTCCGCTGCGTGACAAGAGAGTCCGCCCGTGACAGTTGGTATCAGAGCCCGGTACCCGGGCTCTGGACTCTTCAAAGAGAATTGTGCCCAGTTGAAGATCTGGATTGGCACACGCCTCTACATCAGGTAGAGCTCAGTTGGGTTGAGACCGTCAGTTGAGACAAGATTATGCCGTAATTCGGGCACAGATGTGTGGCTTTGTTGTCTTGGGCTTTAAAATGCTTCAGCGAGCCGATTGTGAGACGGTATGATTTTGGGGGACGTCTTCCACAGAGATTATGCTCAGTAGAGTCCTTTTGCACGAGTTTGGGCTGCTTCAAAGGGCAAGCGGCTACGGTCCAACTTCGATGATATTGGTTGGCAGTTGGGTTAGCGTCGCAGATATGTTGAGCAAGCTGCCAACCGTGGTCCGAAATTTTTTGGGATGAAACAAATATTAGATTTCAGAATTCATCTTGGCTTCCCTGAGCGAGAGGGGGACATGCCGATGCGTCGGGTGGACTGCGAGAGCCACGATTGCGAGATAAGCAACCATGTGTGCGGAACTGCCGCAAGTCAGGAGGTGATCTAGGCGTTGAGGCCGTTGTGGTGTGCGAGATGCCACCTTTTGTGGAGAGTGGTGGATGAAGGGCCACCCTCATGAGGATTCGAGGAACCTTCCAGCGGGGAAGGATGAGCAGAATGTTGAGGTGCTTAGGCACAATTGCACATGAGGTGCTTGGAACAAGCCACCCTTGGGGTTGCGAGGAGTGGATGTTGAGACCCCTTCGTTTTGTGGGCAGTTGTCGGTATGAGCCGTATGTGGCCGAGCAGAAATGTGGGATGGAATGCTGTTGTGGTAGATGAGAGTGCGTCTAGAGGAAAGATGGCACGCTTCAAGAACCAGAGGGGCATAAGCATCCGTTATGAGAAAAGCGGCAACTTGTCCGAAGCTTGAGTGGGAACAGCCACTAAGCCATGCGTTGGATGCTCGTCAGGAGCATAGTTGAGCGGAATTGTGAATGTTCTTCGAGGGGATTCGGACGCCATATTATGGGCTCTTTGGTTGATGGATTTCCGAGGGGGACTACCGAGTTGAGATTTGAGGGGAGCATCGGGCTCCATTGGCACCATGAGCGGCATGGTGCGGCCGGGCTTGAAATAAAATTCTTGATTTTGCGGCCGGGCTTGAAATGGAATTCGAGTTTGCGGTTGGGCTGGGGGTTGAAAATCCCCTTCTTGTGGGTGCTAGCAGGCAGGGATTTGAGCTTGAGTTTTGTAGTTGGGCGAGGATTCAGAAATCTTAGCCTTGTGTTGCGTTGTGAATGAAAATCCCAGTCCCGCAATCTTTGAGGGCAGTGACCCTATTTTTGGTGCTGAGTCAAGAAAGGACTCTTTGCAGAGATGTTTGGTCCACGAGCGGCGTGGTTCCGACAGTTTGGGCAACCGGCCCATGTGCGTTTAAGTTGGTTCAAGTGTGAACAACCGCAGCGGCGGGTATGAGTGTTTGCCGAGGACGGCAACACCTCGAGTGGGGGAGAGAGTGTGAAGCGTGCACACAGACTCCACACTTCAGTCGTTCCAAATCAATTCGAGTGTATCTGAGGCACTGTTTTGAGGGACATCAGAGTTTCAGAGGCGCACTTGACGGGACTTGAAGCACAGTTTGCTACCCACCCGTTTGAAAAGTCGTGAAGAGAGTACAGAATGCGTGTACAGACTTCCGACCTGT
Source organism: Sesamum indicum (assembly GCF_026168435.1). NCBI lineage: Eukaryota > Viridiplantae > Streptophyta > Magnoliopsida > Lamiales > Pedaliaceae > Sesamum > Sesamum indicum. The sequence goes on from NC_142665.1 coordinate 22,600,774, forward strand.
GGTATTTGAATTGTAAATTGAGTGTATTCAGACACTACCTGTGGGGGCAAACAGTCAGTGAGCAACAGTTCGGAGAGAGTGTAGCAGCGTACACAGACTCCATTATCGATTGAGCGACATTGGGGAAGAGAGTGTAGAGGAGTACACAGACTTCCAACTTGAGCAGACAATGAGAAATGCAGTGCATTGAGGCACGATTGTGGAGAGCTACCCGCCACTTTGGGAAGAGAGTGCAGAGAGAGGCACAGACTTCCACTTTGAATTTTCGTGATGAATCGAGTGCGTTTGAGGCACTATGTTTTGTGGGGGAGCTTAGCACAGATTTGGGAAGAGGGTGTCGACGAGTACACGGACTTCCACTTGCGTTGAGATGATCACATCAGGTGCGGCAGAGGCACCGTTTGTGGGGAGATTACGTGGGGTGCTGAAGAGGCACTTCACGACCGAAGTGCTCGAAAGAGTAGGAGGACGGTCTGGTGTCGCACGATACTGAGAGAGAGTATTGGGCACCGCATACACCTCAATCCTTCGTGTATGTGTTGACGAGGACGTCAACGGATCGAGTGGGGGAGAATGTCACTGGCCGCTCCTTGGGCAAGACGGCCGGCAGTGACTTGCGGAGGACGTGCGGGCGGCTAGGGGAGGCCGGCCGGCACGCAAGTGCGCAAACGGCCTACGAGCAGAGACTCTTACCGATTGGGGATTGCAAAACTGTTCGTATGGGAACTTCCTTGATGTGTGGGGATGCTATCCGCCAAGTCTGAAGTCATTCCGAGGACGTTTGGGCAAGGAGATATAAGGGCGACGATCAGGCGCCACCCTGTGCGCGAGCAGGAGAGAAATGCATGAAGCAGAGTGCTTTATCTTTCGAGATTTGCAAAACTGTTTCTATGGCGAGATCCTTGGAGTGTTGGGAACACCTCCAAGATGTTTCAGAGGTAGACGGTTCCGTTTGGGTAGGAAACGACGATGATCTTCAGAGTCTGCCAGTGCAGTGGCGAGACTGTAATTTCAGAATATTGCGTGGGCAATTCCTCAGCGATGGATGATCGGATGGGGCTGAAATTACAGAGTTATGATGTAGAAGTCGTAGGCTACGCTACGGTTCAAGCGGCACGTGATTTGGATGTCGGTTGAGGGAGATACGAAAAAGGTGCGCTCCTCAACCCCTTTCAATGTCTACTGCTGGAAATAGGAAAAACTTTCTTAAGCCTATTATAAGGGGGGTATGATGCGGTGAGCTCCAGCCGGCCCTCCCCGTGCACGACGGCAGTGGCGGTAGGCAACGTCGGCACTAAATGAGCATCTCTTGGGGGCATGTTGGGGGCCTCCAAGGGCCGGCTCTAGGCATATCAAAGGAGTGTTTAGAGTCCCCGAAAGGCATGGGAACCGGACGGGCAGCGTAGGGCCAGGACGGCCTACGTTGGGCACAAATGCGGCCGAGAGGTTCCGTGTGACGTGCAAGGTTGCTCCGCGGGCTGCGAGATATTTGGGGCAACACCTCTCGTGCGAATGGGTGATCGAGGCAAGCACTCCAAGACCTCGTGATCCAACTCATGGCACGCGCTATCGGGTTCTAGCCGTCCATGGGGGTCCGTTGGCCAAGATGAGCGGTCGTGGGGCGACGCCGCATTGTGGGCAAATTATGTAGCCACGTCGAAAGGCAAGAAGGCATGTCGGGCATGCCATGCGGGATCAAAGCAAGATGTCGGCATATCATGTGGGCCTCGGACTTAAGGTGCGGTCCTACTCGGGCGAGGCATAAAAGACGGCCACGACGAAGGCGTGCGCCAAGGATGCCCCGAGTGTGCATTGGACATGAGACGGGCGTTGCGGGCGCATGCGGAGCGCCGTAATGCCGAGGCGGAGCGAGGATGCTCCTTGCCATCGAGGGATGCGTCGGCGGGTTCCGAGATTGTGGGCGAGACGCATGGCGGCAGACTAGCTAGTCGGGGCCGGCCGCTAAGAGACGCTAAGGCGTGCGTGCCGAGAGCCTCGGCGAACATGGGCATTTTGGATAGGCGAGCGCAAAGGCACGCGGTGCCGCGCAGGGATGCGTTCAGATGTCGTGCTAGCGAGCTTCAGTGTCGAAGACACGCGACGAACAGTCGGTAAACTCTGAGATGTGCGAAGGCTGGTCGAAGGTGGGGTGAAACCTGAGACGCCGCACGGGCGAAAAATATATTCCGCTGCGTGACAAGAGAGTCCGCCCGTGACAGTTGGTATCAGAGCCCGGTACCCGGGCTCTGGACTCTTCAAAGAGAATTGTGCCCAGTTGAAGATCTGGATTGGCACACGCCTCTACATCAGGTAGAGCTCAGTTGGGTTGAGACCGTCAGTTGAGACAAGATTATGCCGTAATTCGGGCACAGATGTGTGGCTTTGTTGTCTTGGGCTTTAAAATGCTTCAGCGAGCCGATTGTGAGACGGTATGATTTTGGGGGACGTCTTCCACAGAGATTATGCTCAGTAGAGTCCTTTTGCACGAGTTTGGGCTGCTTCAAAGGGCAAGCGGCTACGGTCCAACTTCGATGATATTGGTTGGCAGTTGGGTTAGCGTCGCAGATATGTTGAGCAAGCTGCCAACCGTGGTCCGAAATTTTTTGGGATGAAACAAATATTAGATTTCAGAATTCATCTTGGCTTCCCTGAGCGAGAGGGGGACATGCCGATGCGTCGGGTGGACTGCGAGAGCCACGATTGCGAGATAAGCAACCATGTGTGCGGAACTGCCGCAAGTCAGGAGGTGATCTAGGCGTTGAGGCCGTTGTGGTGTGCGAGATGCCACCTTTTGTGGAGAGTGGTGGATGAAGGGCCACCCTCATGAGGATTCGAGGAACCTTCCAGCGGGGAAGGATGAGCAGAATGTTGAGGTGCTTAGGCACAATTGCACATGAGGTGCTTGGAACAAGCCACCCTTGGGGTTGCGAGGAGTGGATGTTGAGACCCCTTCGTTTTGTGGGCAGTTGTCGGTATGAGCCGTATGTGGCCGAGCAGAAATGTGGGATGGAATGCTGTTGTGGTAGATGAGAGTGCGTCTAGAGGAAAGATGGCACGCTTCAAGAACCAGAGGGGCATAAGCATCCGTTATGAGAAAAGCGGCAACTTGTCCGAAGCTTGAGTGGGAACAGCCACTAAGCCATGCGTTGGATGCTCGTCAGGAGCATAGTTGAGCGGAATTGTGAATGTTCTTCGAGGGGATTCGGACGCCATATTATGGGCTCTTTGGTTGATGGATTTCCGAGGGGGACTACCGAGTTGAGATTTGAGGGGAGCATCGGGCTCCATTGGCACCATGAGCGGCATGGTGCGGCCGGGCTTGAAATAAAATTCTTGATTTTGCGGCCGGGCTTGAAATGGAATTCGAGTTTGCGGTTGGGCTGGGGGTTGAAAATCCCCTTCTTGTGGGTGCTAGCAGGCAGGGATTTGAGCTTGAGTTTTGTAGTTGGGCGAGGATTCAGAAATCTTAGCCTTGTGTTGCGTTGTGAATGAAAATCCCAGTCCCGCAATCTTTGAGGGCAGTGACCCTATTTTTGGTGCTGAGTCAAGAAAGGACTCTTTGCAGAGATGTTTGGTCCACGAGCGGCGTGGTTCCGACAGTTTGGGCAACCGGCCCATGTGCGTTTAAGTTGGTTCAAGTGTGAACAACCGCAGCGGCGGGTATGAGTGTTTGCCGAGGACGGCAACACCTCGAGTGGGGGAGAGAGTGTGAAGCGTGCACACAGACTCCACACTTCAGTCGTTCCAAATCAATTCGAGTGTATCTGAGGCACTGTTTTGAGGGACATCAGAGTTTCAGAGGCGCACTTGACGGGACTTGAAGCACAGTTTGCTACCCACCCGTTTGAAAAGTCGTGAAGAGAGTACAGAATGCGTGTACAGACTTCCGACCTGTGGTATTTGAATTGTAAATTGAGTGTATTCAGACACTACCTGTGGGGGCAAACAGTCAGTGAGCAACAGTTCGGAGAGAGTGTAGCAGCGTACACAGACTCCATTATCGATTGAGCGACATTGGGGAAGAGAGTGTAGAGGAGTACACAGACTTCCAACTTGAGCAGACAATGAGAAATGCAGTGCATTGAGGCACGATTGTGGAGAGCTACCCGCCACTTTGGGAAGAGAGTGCAGAGAGAGGCACAGACTTCCACTTTGAATTTTCGTGATGAATCGAGTGCGTTTGAGGCACTATGTTTTGTGGGGGAGCTTAGCACAGATTTGGGAAGAGGGTGTCGACGAGTACACGGACTTCCACTTGCGTTGAGATGATCACATCAGGTGCGGCAGAGGCACCGTTTGTGGGGAGATTACGTGGGGTGCTGAAGAGGCACTTCACGACCGAAGTGCTCGAAAGAGTAGGAGGACGGTCTGGTGTCGCACGATACTGAGAGAGAGTATTGGGCACCGCATACACCTCAATCCTTCGTGTATGTGTTGACGAGGACGTCAACGGATCGAGTGGGGGAGAATGTCACTGGCCGCTCCTTGGGCAAGACGGCCGGCAGTGACTTGCGGAGGACGTGCGGGCGGCTAGGGGAGGCCGGCCGGCACGCAAGTGCGCAAACGGCCTACGAGCAGAGACTCTTACCGATTGGGGATTGCAAAACTGTTCGTATGGGAACTTCCTTGATGTGTGGGGATGCTATCCGCCAAGTCTGAAGTCATTCCGAGGACGTTTGGGCAAGGAGATATAAGGGCGACGATCAGGCGCCACCCTGTGCGCGAGCAGGAGAGAAATGCATGAAGCAGAGTGCTTTATCTTTCGAGATTTGCAAAACTGTTTCTATGGCGAGATCCTTGGAGTGTTGGGAACACCTCCAAGATGTTTCAGAGGTAGACGGTTCCGTTTGGGTAGGAAACGACGATGATCTTCAGAGTCTGCCAGTGCAGTGGCGAGACTGTAATTTCAGAATATTGCGTGGGCAATTCCTCAGCGATGGATGATCGGATGGGGCTGAAATTACAGAGTTATGATGTAGAAGTCGTAGGCTACGCTACGGTTCAAGCGGCACGTGATTTGGATGTCGGTTGAGGGAGATACGAAAAAGGTGCGCTCCTCAACCCCTTTCAATGTCTACTGCTGGAAATAGGAAAAACTTTCTTAAGCCTATTATAAGGGGGGTATGATGCGGTGAGCTCCAGCCGGCCCTCCCCGTGCACGACGGCAGTGGCGGTAGGCAACGTCGGCACTAAATGAGCATCTCTTGGGGGCATGTTGGGGGCCTCCAAGGGCCGGCTCTAGGCATATCAAAGGAGTGTTTAGAGTCCCCGAAAGGCATGGGAACCGGACGGGCAGCGTAGGGCCAGGACGGCCTACGTTGGGCACAAATGCGGCCGAGAGGTTCCGTGTGACGTGCAAGGTTGCTCCGCGGGCTGCGAGATATTTGGGGCAACACCTCTCGTGCGAATGGGTGATCGAGGCAAGCACTCCAAGACCTCGTGATCCAACTCATGGCACGCGCTATCGGGTTCTAGCCGTCCATGGGGGTCCGTTGGCCAAGATGAGCGGTCGTGGGGCGACGCCGCATTGTGGGCAAATTATGTAGCCACGTCGAAAGGCAAGAAGGCATGTCGGGCATGCCATGCGGGATCAAAGCAAGATGTCGGCATATCATGTGGGCCTCGGACTTAAGGTGCGGTCCTACTCGGGCGAGGCATAAAAGACGGCCACGACGAAGGCGTGCGCCAAGGATGCCCCGAGTGTGCATTGGACATGAGACGGGCGTTGCGGGCGCATGCGGAGCGCCGTAATGCCGAGGCGGAGCGAGGATGCTCCTTGCCATCGAGGGATGCGTCGGCGGGTTCCGAGATTGTGGGCGAGACGCATGGCGGCAGACTAGCTAGTCGGGGCCGGCCGCTAAGAGACGCTAAGGCGTGCGTGCCGAGAGCCTCGGCGAACATGGGCATTTTGGATAGGCGAGCGCAAAGGCACGCGGTGCCGCGCAGGGATGCGTTCAGATGTCGTGCTAGCGAGCTTCAGTGTCGAAGACACGCGACGAACAGTCGGTAAACTCTGAGATGTGCGAAGGCTGGTCGAAGGTGGGGTGAAACCTGAGACGCCGCACGGGCGAAAAATATATTCCGCTGCGTGACAAGAGAGTCCGCCCGTGACAGTTGGTATCAGAGCCCGGTACCCGGGCTCTGGACTCTTCAAAGAGAATTGTGCCCAGTTGAAGATCTGGATTGGCACACGCCTCTACATCAGGTAGAGCTCAGTTGGGTTGAGACCGTCAGTTGAGACAAGATTATGCCGTAATTCGGGCACAGATGTGTGGCTTTGTTGTCTTGGGCTTTAAAATGCTTCAGCGAGCCGATTGTGAGACGGTATGATTTTGGGGGACGTCTTCCACAGAGATTATGCTCAGTAGAGTCCTTTTGCACGAGTTTGGGCTGCTTCAAAGGGCAAGCGGCTACGGTCCAACTTCGATGATATTGGTTGGCAGTTGGGTTAGCGTCGCAGATATGTTGAGCAAGCTGCCAACCGTGGTCCGAAATTTTTTGGGATGAAACAAATATTAGATTTCAGAATTCATCTTGGCTTCCCTGAGCGAGAGGGGGACATGCCGATGCGTCGGGTGGACTGCGAGAGCCACGATTGCGAGATAAGCAACCATGTGTGCGGAACTGCCGCAAGTCAGGAGGTGATCTAGGCGTTGAGGCCGTTGTGGTGTGCGAGATGCCACCTTTTGTGGAGAGTGGTGGATGAAGGGCCACCCTCATGAGGATTCGAGGAACCTTCCAGCGGGGAAGGATGAGCAGAATGTTGAGGTGCTTAGTCACAATTGCACATGAGGTGCTTGGAACAAGCCACCCTTGGGGTTGCGAGGAGTGGATGTTGAGACCCCTTCGTTTTGTGGGCAGTTGTCGGTATGAGCCGTATGTGGCCGAGCAGAAATGTGGGATGGAATGCTGTTGTGGTAGATGAGAGTGCGTCTAGAGGAAAGATGGCACGCTTCAAGAACCAGAGGGGCATAAGCATCCGTTATGAGAAAAGCGGCAACTTGTCCGAAGCTTGAGTGGGAACAGCCACTAAGCCATGCGTTGGATGCTCGTCAGGAGCATAGTTGAGCGGAATTGTGAATGTTCTTCGAGGGGATTCGGACACCATATTATGGGCTCTTTGGTTGATGGATTTTCGAGGGGGACTACCGACGGCCTGCGCGCGGGCGCCAGTGCGGGCACTGCCGGGCGCGCGGGCGCCTGCGCGGCCTGCGCGGCGTGTGCCGGCCTGCGCGCGCGCGCCTGCGCGGCCTGTGCGGCCTGCGCCGGCCTGCCCGCGCGCGCCTGCGCGGCCTGTGCCGGCATGCCTGCGCGGCCTGCGCGGCGTGTGCCGGCCTGCCCGCGCGCGCCTGCGCGGCCTGTGCCGGCATGCCTGCGCGGCCTGCGCGGCGTGTGCCGGCCTGCCCGCGCGCGCCTGCGCGGCCTGTGCCGGCCTGCGCGCGCGCGCCTGCGCCGGCCTGCCCGCGCGCGCCTGCGCGGCCTGTGCCGGCATTCGCGCGCGCGCCTGCGCGGCCTGTGCCGGCCTGCGCGCGCACACCTGCGCGGCCTGTGCGGCCTGCGCCGGCCTGTCCCCGCGCGCCTGCGCGGCCTGTGCCGGCATGCGCGCGCGCGCCTGCGCGGCCTGTGCCGGCATGCGCGCGCGCGCCTGCGCGGCCTGTGTTGGCCTGCGCGGACCGTGCTGGCCTGCGCGCGCGCGCCTGCGCGGCCCGTGCCGGCCTGCGCGCGAGCCTGCGCGGCCAGTGCCGGCCTGCGCGCGCGCGCAGGCAGCCCGTGCCGACGCGCGCGCGCGCGCGCGCCTTGGCCGACCACTGCATGAAAATTTGCACGTCACCTCAAAATGACATGATTAATTCATTTTTGTTGAAATAATTAATTTTTGAGGTGTGAAAATTTTTATTTAATTATTTTAATTATTAAAAAAATAATAAATAAAAGGAAAAAAATGGGAAAAATATGAAGACACAATAGAATAATATTTTAATTTTTTACGCATCGTATTTGTATTGCGAAATATTTATTTTATTATATTCAGTTATATTGTGCGTCCCAAATGTTTGAAAAATAATTGAGAAAAAAACTGGAGAGTTCACGTTCGCGCGGACACTGCCGACGTGCGCGCGCAGGCAGCCACTGCCGACGTGCGCGCGCAGGCAGCCACTGCCGACGGCCGCGCGCGGCAGCCACTGCCGACGTGCGCGCGCGCGCCTGTACGGACAGTGCCGACGGCCGCGCGCGCGCCTGTGCGGGCACTGCCGACGCGCGCGCGCGCGCGCAGGCAGCCCGTGCCAACGTGCGCGCGCGCGCGCCTCGGGCGTCGCGTCACCTCAAAATCACATGATTAATTCATTTTTGTTGAAATAATTTATTTTTGAGTTATGAAAATTTTTATTTAATTATTTTAATTATTAAAAAAAAAAAAAAAAAACGCTTGCGCGGACGCCGGTCCTCGGGCGTCCACTGCATGAAAATTTTCGCGTCACCTCAAAATCACATGATTAATTCATTTTTGTTGAAATAATTTATTTTTGAGTTATGAAAATTTTTATTTAATTATTTTAATTATTAAAAAAAAAAAAAAAAAACGCTTGCGCGGACGCTGCCGGCGCGCGCGCGCAGGCGGGCACTGCCGGGCGGGCGCGCGCGCGCAGGCGGGCACTGCCGGGCGGGCGCGCGCAGCAGCCACTGCCGACGGCCGCGCGCAGGCAGCCACTGCCGACGTGCGCGCGCGCGCCTGTACGGACAGTGCCGACGGCCGCGCGCGCGCCTGTGCGGGCACTGCCGACGTGCGCGCGCAGGCAGCCCGTGCCGACGTGCGCGCGCGCGCGCCTCGGGCGTCGCGTCACCTCAAAATCACATGATTAATTCATTTTTGTTGAAATAATTTACTTTTGAGTTATGAAAATTTATATTTAATTATTTTAATTATTAAAAAAAAAAAAAAAAAAAAAAACGCTTGCGCGGACGCCGGGCCTCGGGCGTCCACTGCATGAAAATTTTCGCGTCACCTCAAAATCACATGATTAATTCATTTTTGTTGAAATAATTTATTTTTGAGTTATGAAAATTTTTATTTAATTATTTTAATTATTAAAAAAAAAAAAACGCTTGCGCGGACGCTGCCGGCGCGCGCGCGCAGGCGGGCACTGCCGGGCGGGCGCGCGCGCACAGGCGGGCACTGCCGGAAGGGCGCGCGCAGCAGCCACTGCCGACGGCCGCGCGCAGGCAGCCACTGCCGACGTGCGCGCGCGCGCCTGTACGGACAGTGCCGACGGCCGCGCGCGCGCCTGTGCGGGCACTGCCGACGTGCGCGCGCAGGCAGCCCGTGCCGACGTGCGCGCGCGCGCGCCTCGGGCGTCGCGTCACCTCAAAATCACATGATTAATTCATTTTTGTTGAAATAATTTACTTTTGAGTTATGAAAATTTATATTTAATTATTTTAATTATTAAAAAAAAAAAAAAACGCTTGCGCGGACGCCGGGCCTCGGGCGTCCACTGCATGAAAATTTTAGCGTCACCTCAAAATCACATGATTAATTCATTTTTGTTGAAATAATTTATTTTTGAGTTATGAAAATTTTTATTTAATTATTTTAATTATTAAAAAAAAAAATCGCTTGCGCGGACGCTGCCGGCACGCGCGCGCAGGCGGGCACTGCCGGGCGGGCGCGCGCGCGCCTGCGCGGGCACTGCCGGGCGGGGCCGCGCGCGCCTGCGCGGGCACTGCAGGGCGGGCGCGCGCGCGCCTGCGCGGGCACTGCCGGGCGGGGCCGCGCGCGCCTGCGCGGGCACTGCCGGGCGGGCGCGCGCGCGCCTGCGCGGGCACTGCCGGGCGGGCGCCCGCGCGCGCGCCTGCGCGGGCACTGCCGGGCGGGCGCCCGCGCGCGCGCCTGCGCGGGCACTGCCGGGCGGGCGCCCGCGCGCGCGCCTGCGCGGGCACTGCCGGGCGGGGCCGCGCGGGCACTCGGGCGGGCGCGCGCGCGCCTGCGCGGACTGTGCCGGCCTGCGCGCGGGCGCCAGTGCGGGCACTGCCGGGCGCGCGGGCGCCTGCGCGGCGTGTGCCGGCCTGCCCGCGCGCGCCTGCGCGGCCTGTGCCGGCGTGTGCGGCCTGTGCCGGCCTGCGCGCGCGCACCTGCGCGGCCTGTGCGGCCTGCGCCGGCCTGTCCCCGCGCGCCTGCGCGGCCTGTGCCGGCATGCGCGCGCGCGCCTGCGCGGCCTGTGTTGGCCTGCGCGGACCGTGCCGGCCTGCGCGCGCGCGCCTGCGCGGCCCGTGCCGGCCTGCGCGCGCGCCTGCGCGGCCAGTGCCGGCCTGCGCGCGCGCGCAGGCCGCCCGTGCCGACGCGCGCGCGCGCGCTTTGGCCGACCACTGCATGAAAATTTGCACGTCACCTCAAAATGACATGATTAATTCATTTTTGTTGAAATAATTAATTTTTGAGGTGTGAAAATTTTTATTTAATTATTTTAATTATTAAAAAAATAATAAATAAAAGGAAAAAAATGGGAAAAATATGAAGACACAATAGAATAATATTTTAATTTTTTACGCATCGTATTTGTATCGCGAAATGTTTATTTTATTATATTCAGTTATATTGTGCGTCCCAAATGTTTGAAAAATAATTGAGAAAAAAACTGGAGAGTTCACGTTCGCGCGGACACTGCCGACGTGCGCGCGCAGGCAGCCACTGCCGACGTGCGCGCGCAGGCAGCCACTGCCGACGGCCGCGCGCAGGCAGCCACTGCCGACGGCCGCGCGCGGCAGCCACTGCCGACGGCCGCGCGCAGGCAGCCACTGCCGACGTGCGCGCGCGCGCCTGTACGGACAGTGCCGACGGCCGCGCGCGCGCCTGTGCGGGCACTGCCGACGCGCGCGCGCGCGCGCAGGCAGCCCGTGCCAACGTGCGCGCGCGCGCGCCTCGGGCGTCGCGTCACCTAAAAATCACATGATTAATTCATTTTTGTTGAAATAATTTATTTTTGAGTTATGAAAATTTTTATTTAATTATTTTAATTATTAAAAAAAAAAAAAAAAAACGCTTGCGCGGACGCCGGGCCTCGGGCGTCCACTGCATGAAAATTTTCGCGTCACCTCAAAATCACATGATTAATTCATTTTTGTTGAAATAATTTATTTTTGAGTTATGAAAATTTTTATTTAATTATTTTAATTATTAAAAAAAAAAAACGCTTGCGCGGACGCTGCCGGCGCGCGAGCGCAGGCGGGCACTGCCGGGCGGGCGCGCGCGCACAGGCGGGCACTGCCGGGCGGGCGCGCGAAGCAGCCACTGCCGACGGCCGCGCGCAGGCAGCCACTGCCGACGTGCGCGCGCGCGCCTGTACGGACAGTGCCGACGGCCGCGCGCGCGCCTGTGCGGGCACTGCCGACGTGCGCGCGAAGGCAGCCCGTGCCGACGTGCGTGCGCGCGCGCCTCGGGCGTCGCGTCACCTCAAAATCACATGATTAATTCATTTTTGTTGAAATAATTTACTTTTGAGTTATGAAAATTTATATTTAATTATTTTAATTATTAAAAAAAAAAAAAAACGCTTGCGCGGACGCCGGGCCTCGGGCGTCCACTGCATGAAAATTTTCGCGTCACCTCAAAATCACATGATTAATTCATTTTTGTTGAAATAATTTATTTTTGAGTTATGAAAATTTTTATTTAATTATTTTAATTATTAAAAAAAAAATCGCTTGCGCGGACGCTGCCGCCGCGCGCGCGCAGGCGGGCACTGCTGAGCGGGCGCGCGCGCGCCTGCGCGGGCACTGCCGGGCGGGCGCCCGCGCGCGCGCCTGCGCGGGCACTGCCGGGCGGGGCCGCGCGGGCACTCGGGCGGGCGCGCGCGCGCCTGCGCGGACTGTGCCGGCCTGCGCGCGGGCGCCAGTGCGGGCACTGCCGGGCGCGCGGGCGCCTGCGCGGCGTGTGCCGGCCTGCCCGCGCGCGCCTGCGCGGCCTGTGCCGGCCTGCGCGCGCGCGCCTGCGCGGCCTGTGCGGCCTGCGCCGGCCTGCCCGCGCGCCTGCGCGGCCTGTGCCGGCATGCCTGCGCGGCCTGCGCGGCGTGTGCCGGCCTGCCCGCGCGCGCCTGCGCGGCCTGTGCCGGCATGCCTGCGCGGCCTGCGCGGCGTGTGCCGGCCTGCCCGCGCGCGCCTGCGCGGCCTGTGCCGGCCTGCGCGCGCGCGCCTGCGCCGGCCTGCCCGTGCGCGCCTGCGCGGGCTGTGCCGGCATTCGCGCGCGCGCCTGCGCGGCCTGTGCCGGCCTGCGCGCGCGCACCTGCGCGGCCTGTGCGGCCTGCGCCGGCCTGTCCCCGCGCGCCTGCGCGGCCTGTGCCGGCATGCGCGCGCGCGCCTGCGCGGCCTGTGTTGGCCTGCGCGGACCGTGCCGGCCTGCGCGCGCGCGCCTGCGCGGCCCGTGCCGGCATGCGCGCGCGCGCCTGCGCGGCCCGTGCCGGCCTGCGCGCGCGCCTGCGCGGCCAGTGCCGGCCTGCGCGCGCGCGCAGGCAGCCCGTGCCGACGCGCGCGCGCGCGCGCCTTGGCCGACCACTGCATGAAAATTTGCACGTCACCTCAAAATGACATGATTAATTCATTTTTGTTGAAATAATTAATTTTTGAGGTGTGAAAATTTTTATTTAATTATTTTAATTATTAAAAAAATAATAAATAAAAGGAAAAAAATGGGAAAAATATGAAGACACAATAGAATAATATTTTAATTTTTTACGCATCGTATTTGTATCGCGAAATATTTATTTTATTATATTCAGTTATATTGTGCGTCCCAAATGTTTGAAAAATAATTGAGAAAAAAACTGGAGAGTTCACGTTCGCGCGGACACTGCCGACGTGCGCGCGCAGGCAGCCACTGCCGACGGCCGCGCGCGGCAGCCACTGCCGACGGCCGCGCGCAGGCAGCCACTGCCGACGTGCGCGCGCGCGCCTGTACGGACAGTGCCGACAGCCGCGTGCGCGCCAGTGCGGGCACTGCCGACGCGCGCGCGCGCGCGCAGGCAGCCCGTGCCAACGTGCGCGCGCGCGCGCCTCGGGCGTCGCGTCACCTCAAAATCACATGATTAATTCATTTTTGTTGAAATAATTTATTTTTGAGTTATGAAAATTTTTATTTAATTATTAAAAAAAAAAAAAAAAAAAACGCTTGCGCGGACGCCGGGCCTCGGGCGTCCACTGCATGAAAATTTTCGCGTCACCTCAAAATCACATGATTAATTCATTTTTGTTGAAATAATTTATTTTTGAGTTATGAAAATTTTTATTTAATTATTTTAATTATTAAAAAAAAAAAAAAAAAAAAACGCTTGCGCGGACGCTGCCGGCGCGCGCGCGCAGGCGGGCACTGCCGGGCGGGCGCGCGCAGCAGCCACTGCCGACGGCCGCGCGCAGGCAGCCACTGCCGACGTGCGCGCGCGCGCCTGTACGGACAGTGCCGACGGCCGCGCGCGCGCCTGTGCGGGCACTGCCGACGTGCGCGCGCAGGCAGCCCGTGCCGACGTGCGCGCGCGCGCGCCTCGGGCGTCGCGTCACCTCAAAATCACATGATTAATTCATTTTTGTTGAAATAATTTACTTTTGAGTTATAAAAATTTATATTTAATTATTTTAATTATTAAAAAAAAAAAAAAAAAATGCTTGCGCGGACGCCGGGCCTCGGGCGTCCACTGCATGAAAATTTTCGCGTCACCTCAAAATCACATGATTAATTCATTTTTGTTGAAATAATTTATTTTTGAGTTATGAAAATTTTTATTTAATTATTTTAATTATTAAAAAAAAAAAAAAAAAAATCGCTTGCGCGGACGCCGGGCCTCGGGCGTCCACTGCATGAAAATTTTCGCGTCACCTCAAAATCACATGATTAATTCATTTTTGTTGAAATAATTTATTTTTGAGTTATGAAAATTTTTATTTAATTATTTTAATTATTAAAAAAAAAAAAAAAAAAAACGCTTGCGCGGACGCTGCCGGCGCGCTCGCGCAGGCGGGCACTGCCGGGCGGGCGCGCGCAGCAGCCACTGCCGACGGCCGCGCGCAGGCAGCCACTGCCGACGTGCGCGCGCGCGCCTGTACGGACAGTGCCGACGGCCGCGCGCGCGCCTGTGCGGGCACTGCCGACGTGCGCGCGCGCGCCTCGGGCGTCGCGTCACCTCAAAATCACATGATTAATTCATTTTTGTTGAAATAATTTACTTTTGAGTTATGAAAATTTATATTTAATTATTTTAATTATTAAAAAAAAAAAAAAAAAAAACGCTTGCGCGGACGCCGGGCCTCGGGCTTCCACTGCATGAAAATTTTTGCGTCCCCTCAAAATCACATGATTAATTCATTTTTGTTGAAATAATTTATTTTTGAGTTATGAAAATTTTTATTTAATTATTTTAATTATTAAAAAAAAAAAAAAAAAAACGCTTGCGCGGACGCTGCCGGCGCGCGCGCGCAGGCGGGCACTGCCGGGCGGGCGCGCGCAGCAGCCACTGCCGACGGCCGCGCGCAGGCAGCCACTGCCGACGGCCGCGCGCGCGCCTGTACGGACACTGCCGACGGCCGCGCGCGCGCCTGTGCGGGCACTGCCGACGTGCGCGCAGGCAGCCCGTGCCGACGTGCGCGCGCGCGCGCCTCGGGCGTCGCGTCACCTCAAAATCACATGATTAATTCATTTTTGTTGAAATAATTTACTTTTGAGTTATGAAAATTTATATTTAATTATTTTAATTATTAAAAAAAAAAAAAAAAAAAAACGCTTGCGCGGACGCCGGGTCTCGGGCGTCCACTGCATGAAAATTTTCGCGTCACCTCAAAATCACATGATTAATTCATTTTTGTTGAAATAATTTATTTTTGAGTTATGAAAATTTTTATTTAATTATTTTAATTATTAAAAAAAAAAAAAAAATGCTTGCGCGGACGCTGCCGGCCCGCGCGCGCAGGCGGGCACTGCCGGGCGGGCGCGCGCAGCAGCCACTGCCGACGGCCGCGCGCAGGCAGCCACTGCCGACGTGCGCGCGCGCGCCTGTACGGACAGTGCCGACGGCCGCGCGCGCGCCTGTGCGGGCACTGCCGACGCGCGCGCGCCTCGGGCGTCGCGTCACCTCAAAATCACATGATTAATTCATTTTTGTTGAAATAATTTATTTTTGAGTTATGAAAATTTTTATTTAATTATTTTAATTATTAAAAAAAAAAAAAAAAAACGCTTGCGTGGACGCCGGGCCTCGGGCGTCCACTGCATGAAAATTTTCGCGTCACCTCAAAATCACATGATTAATTCATTTTTGTTGAAATAATTTATTTTTGAGTTATGAAAATTTTTATTTAATTATTTTAATTATTAAAAAAAAAAAAAAAAAAAAAACGCTTGCGCGGACGCTGCCGGCGCGCGCGCGCAGGCGGGCACTGCCGGGCGGGCGCGCGCAGCAGCCACTGCCGACGGCCGCGCGCAGGCAGCCACTGCCGACGTGCGCGCGCGCGCCTGTACGGACAGTGCCGACGGCCGCGCGCGCGCCTGTGCGGGCACTGCCGACGTGCGCGCGCAGGCAGCCCGTGCCGACGTGCGCGCGCGCGCGCCTCGGGCGTCGCGTCACCTCAAAATCACATGATTAATTCATTTTTGTTGAAATAATTTACTTTTGAGTTATGAAAATTTATATTTAATTATTTTAATTATTAAAAAAAAAAAAAAAAAAAAAAACGCTTGCGCGGACGCCGGGCCTCGGGCGTCCACTGCATGAAAATTTTCGCGTCACCTCAAAATCACATGATTAATTCATTTTTGTTGAAATAATTTATTTTTGAGTTATGAAAATTTTTATTTAATTATTTTAATTATTAAAAAAAAAAAACGCTTGCGCGGACGCTGCCGGCGCGCGCGCGCAGGCGGGCACTGCCGGGCGGGCGCGCGCGCACAGGCGGGCACTGCCGGAAGGGCGCGCGCAGCAGCCACTGCCGACGGCCTCGGGCGTCGCGTCACCTCAAAATCACATGATTAATTCATTTTTGTTGAAATAATTTACTTTTGAGTTATGAAAATTTATATTTAATTATTTTAATTATTAAAAAAAAAAAAAAACGCTTGCGCGGACGCCGGGCCTCGGGCGTCCACTGCATGAAAATTTTAGCGTCACCTCAAAATCACATGATTAATTCATTTTTGTTGAAATAATTTATTTTTGAGTTATGAAAATTTTTATTTAATTATTTTAATTATTAAAAAAAAAAAATCGCTTGCGCGGACGCTGCCGGCACGCGCGCGCAGGCGGGCACTGCCGGGCGGGCGCGCGCGCGCCTGCGCGGGCACTGCCGGGCGGGGCCGCGCGCGCCTGCGCGGGCACTGCCGGGCGGGCGCGCGCGCGCCTGCGCGGGCACTGCCGGGCGGGCGCCCGCGCGCGCGCCTGCGCGGGCACTGCCGGGCGGGGCCGCGCGGGCACTCGGGCGGGCGCGCGCGCGCCTGCGCGGACTGTGCCGGCCTGCGCGCGGGCGCCAGTGCGGGCACTGCCGGGCGCGCGGGCGCCTGCGCGGCGTGTGCCGGCCTGCCCGCGCGCGCCTGCGCGGCCTGTGCCGGCGTGTGCGGCCTGTGCCGGCCTGCGCGCGCGCACCTGCGCGGCCTGTGCGGCCTGCGCCGGCCTGTCCCCGCGCGCCTGCGCGGCCTGTGCCGGCATGCGCGCGCGCGCCTGCGCGGCCTGTGTTGGCCTGCGCGGACCGTGCCGGCCTGCGCGCGCGCGCCTGCGCGGCCCGTGCCGGCCTGCGCGCGCGCCTGCGCGGCCAGTGCCGGCCTGCGCGCGCGCGCAGGCCGCCCGTGCCGACGCGCGCGCGCGCGCTTTGGCCGACCACTGCATGAAAATTTGCACGTCACCTCAAAATGACATGATTAATTCATTTTTGTTGAAATAATTAATTTTTGAGGTGTGAAAATTTTTATTTAATTATTTTAATTATTAAAAAAATAATAAATAAAAGGAAAAAAATGGGAAAAATATGAAGACACAATAGAATAATATTTTAATTTTTTACGCATCGTATTTGTATCGCGAAATGTTTATTTTATTATATTCAGTTATATTGTGCGTCCCAAATGTTTGAAAAATAATTGAGAAAAAAACTGGAGAGTTCACGTTCGCGCGGACACTGCCGACGTGCGCGCGCAGGCAGCCACTGCCGACGTGGGCGCGCAGGGAGCCACTGCCGACGGCCGCGCGCAGGCAGCCACTGCCGACGGCCGCGCGCAGGCAGCCACTGCCGACGTGCGCGCGCGCGCCTGTACGGACAGTGCCGACGGCCGCGCGCGCGCCTGTGCGGGCACTGCCGACGCGCGCGCGCGCGCGCAGGCAGCCCGTGCCAACGTGCGCGCGCGCGCGCCTCGGGCGTCGCGTCACCTCAAAATCACATGATTAATTCATTTTTGTTGAAATAATTTATTTTTGAGTTATGAAAATTTTTATTTAATTATTTTAATTATTAAAAAAAAAAAAAAAAACGCTTGCGCGGACGCCGGGCCTCGGGCGTCCACTGCATGAAAATTTTCGCGTCACCTCAAAATCACATGATTAATTCATTTTTGTTGAAATAATTTATTTTTGAGTTATGAAAATTTTTATTTAATTATTTTAATTATTAAAAAAAAAAAACGCTTGCGCGGACGCTGCCGGCGCGCGAGCGCAGGCGGGCACTGCCGGGCGGGCGCGCGCGCACAGGCGGGCACTGCCGGGCGGGCGCGCGCGCACAGGCGGGCACTGCCGGGCGGGCGCGCGCAGCAGCCACTGCCGACGGCCGCGCGCAGGCAGCCACTGCCGACGTTCGCGCGCGCGCCTGTACGGACAGTGCCGACGGCCGCGCGCGCGCCTGTGCGGGCACTGCCGACGTGCGCGCGAAGGCAGCCCGTGCCGACGTGCGTGCGCGCGCGCCTCGGGCGTCGCGTCACCTCAAAATCACATGATTAATTCATTTTTGTTGAAATAATTTACTTTTGAGTTATGAAAATTTATATTTAATTATTTTAATTATTAAAAAAAAAAAAAAACGCTTGCGCGGACGCCGGGCCTCGGGCGTCCACTGCATGAAAATTTTCGCGTCACCTCAAAATCACATGATTAATTCATTTTTGTTGAAATAATTTATTTTTGAGTTATGAAAATTTTTATTTAATTATTTTAATTATTAAAAAAAAAATCGCTTGCGCGGACGCTGCCGCCGCGCGCGCGCAGGCGGGCACTGCTGGGCGGGCGCGCGCGCGCCTGCGCGGGCACTGCCGGGCGGGCGCCCGCGCGCGCGCCTGCGCGCGCACTGCCGGGCGGGGCCGCGCGGGCACTCGGGCGGGCGCGCGCGCGCCTGCGCGGACTGTGCCGGCCTGCGCGCGGGCGCCAGTGCGGGCACTGCCGGGCGCGCGGGCGCCTGCGCGGCGTGTGCCGGCCTGCCCGCGCGCGCCTGCGCGGCCTGTGCCGGCCTGCGCGCGCGCGCCTGCGCGGCCTGTGCGGCCTGCGCCGGCCTGCCCGCGCGCCTGCGCGGCCTGTGCCGGCATGCCTGCGCGGCCTGCGCGGCGTGTGCCGGCCTGCCCGCGCGCGCCTGCGCGGCCTGTGCCGGCATGCCTGCGCGGCCTGCGCGGCGTGTGCCGGCCTGCCCGCGCGCGCCTGCGCGGCCTGTGCCGGCCTGCGCGCGCGCGCCTGCGCCGGCCTGCCCGTGCGCGCCTGCGCGGGCTGTGCCGGCATTCGCGCGCGCGCCTGCGCGGCCTGTGCCGGCCTGCGCGCGCGCACCTGCGCGGCCTGTGCGGCCTGCGCCGGCCTGTCCCCGCGCGCCTGCGCGGCCTGTGCCGGCATGCGCGCGCGCGCCTGCGCGGCCTGTGTTGGCCTGCGCGGACCGTGCCGGCCTGCGCGCGCGCGCCTGCGCGGCCCGTGCCGGCATGCGCGCGCGCGCCTGCGCGGCCCGTGCCGGCCTGCGCGCGCGCCTGCGCGGCCAGTGCCGGCCTGCGCGCGCGCGCAGGCAGCCCGTGCCGACGCGCGCGCGCGCGCGCCTTGGCCGACCACTGCATGAAAATTTGCACGTCACCTCAAAATGACATGATTAATTCATTTTTGTTGAAATAATTAATTTTTGAGGTGTGAAAATTTTTATTTAATTATTTTAATTATTAAAAAAATAATAAATAAAAGGAAAAAAATGGGAAAAATATGAAGACACAATAGAATAATATTTTAATTTTTTACGCATCGTATTTGTATGGCGAAATATTTATTTTATTATATTCAGTTATATTGTGCGTCCCAAATGTTTGAAAAATAATTGAGAAAAAAACTGGAGAGTTCACGTTCGCGCGGACACTGCCGACGTGCGCGCGCAGGCAGCCACTGCCGACGGCCGCGCGCGGCAGCCACTGCCGACGGCCGCGCGCAGGCAGCCACTGCCGACGTGCGCGCGCGCGCCTGTACGGACAGTGCCGACGGCCGCGTGCGCGCCAGTGCGGGCACTGCCGACGCGCGCGCGCGCGCAGGCAGCCCGTGCCAACGTGCGCGCGCGCGCGCCTCGGGCGTCGCGTCACCTCAAAATCACATGATTAATTCATTTTTGTTGAAATAATTTATTTTTGAGTTATGAAAATTTTTATTTAATTATTAAAAAAAAAAAAAAAAAAACGCTTGCGCGGACGCCGGGCCTCGGGCGTCCACTGCATGAAAATTTTCGCTTCACCTCAAAATCACATGATTAATTCATTTTTGTTGAAATAATTTATTTTTGAGTTATGAAAATTTTTATTTAATTATTTTAATTATTAAAAAAAAAAAAAAAAAAAACGCTTGCGCGGACGCTGCCGGCGCGCGCGCGCAGGCGGGCACTGCCGGGCGGGCGCGCGCAGCAGCCACTGCCGACGGCCGCGCGCAGGCAGCCACTGCCGACGTGCGCGCGCGCGCCTGTACGGACAGTGCCGACGGCCGCGCGCGCGCCTGTGCGGGCACTGCCGACGTGCGCGCGCAGGCAGCCCGTGCCGACGTGCGCGCGCGCGCGCCTCGGGCGTCGCGTCACCTCAAAATCACATGATTAATTCATTTTTGTTGAAATAATTTACTTTTGAGTTATAAAAATTTATATTTAATTATTTTAATTATTAAAAAAAAAATGCTTGCGCGGACGCCGGGCCTCGGGCGTCCACTGCATGAAAATTTTCGCGTCACCTCAAAATCACATGATTAATTCA
This sequence comes from Sesamum indicum, assembly GCF_026168435.1. Taxonomy (NCBI): domain Eukaryota; kingdom Viridiplantae; phylum Streptophyta; class Magnoliopsida; order Lamiales; family Pedaliaceae; genus Sesamum; species Sesamum indicum. The sequence continues at coordinate 22,620,974 of NC_142665.1, forward strand.
TTTTTGTTGAAATAATTTATTTTTGAGTTATGAAAATTTTTATTTAATTATTTTAATTATTAAAAAAAAAAAAAAAAAATCGCTTGCGCGGACGCCGGGCCTTGGGCGTCCACTGCATGAAAATTTTCGCGTCACCTCAAAATCACATGATTAATTCATTTTTGTTGAAATAATTTATTTTTGAGTTATGAAAATTTTTATTTAATTATTTTAATTATTAAAAAAAAAAAAAAAAAAAACGCTTGCGCGGACGCTGCCGGCGCGCTCGCGCAGGCGGGCACTGCCGGGCGGGCGCGCGCAGCAGCCACTGCCGACGGCCGCGCGCAGGCAGCCACTGCCGACGTGCGCGCGCGCGCCTGTACGGACAGTGCCGACGGCCGCGCGCGCGCCTGTGCGGGCACTGCCGACGTGCGCGCGCAGGCAGCCCGTGCCGACGTGCGCGCGCGCGCGCCTCGGGCGTCGCGTCACCTCAAAATCACATGATTAATTCATTTTTGTTGAAATAATTTACTTTTGAGTTATGAAAATTTATATTTAATTATTTTAATTATTAAAAAAAAAAAAAAAAAAAACGCTTGCGCGGACGCCGGGCCTCGGGCTTCCACTGCATGAAAATTTTTGCGTCCCCTCAAAATCACATGATTAATTCATTTTTGTTGAAATAATTTATTTTTGAGTTATGAAAATTTTTATTTAATTATTTTAATTATTAAAAAAAAAAAAAAAAAAACGCTTGCGCGGACGCTGCCGGCGCGCGCGCGCAGGCGGGCACTGCCGGGCGGGCGCGCGCAGCAGCCACTGCCGACGGCCGCGCGCAGGCAGCCACTGCCGACGGCCGCGCGCGCGCCTGTACGGACAGTGCCGACGGCCGCGCGCGCGCCTGTGCGGGCACTGCCGACGTGCGCGCGCGCGCCTTTGTGGGCACTGCCGACGTGCGCGCGCAGGCAGCCCGTGCCGACGTGCGCGCGCGCGCGCCTCGGGCGTCGCGTCACCTCAAAATCACATGATTAATTCATTTTTGTTGAAATAATTTACTTTTGAGTTATGAAAATTTATATTTAATTATTTTAATTATTAAAAAAAAAAAAAAAAAAAAAAAACGCTTGCGCGGACGCCGGGTCTCGGGCGTCCACTGCATGAAAATTTTCGCGTCACCTCAAAATCACATGATTAATTCATTTTTGTTGAAATAATTTATTTTTGAGTTATGAAAATTTTTATTTAATTATTTTAATTATTAAAAAAAAAAAAAAAAATGCTTGCGCGGACGCTGCCGGCCCGCGCGCGCAGGCGGGCACTGCCGGGCGGGCGCGCGCGCGCAGGCGGGCACTGCCGGGCGGGCGCGCGCAGCAGCCACTGCCGACGGCCGCGCGCAGGCAGCCACTGCCGACGTGCGCGCGCGCGCCTGTACGGACAGTGCCGACGGCCGCGCGCGCGCCTGTGCGGGCACTGCCGACGCGCGCGCGCCTCGGGCGTCGCGTCACCTCAAAATCACATGATTAATTCATTTTTGTTGAAATAATTTATTTTTGAGTTATGAAAATTTTTATTTAATTATTTTAATTATTAAAAAAAAAAAAAAAAAACGCTTGCGTGGACGCCGGGCCTCGGGCGTCCACTGCATGAAAATTTTCGCGTCACCTCAAAATCACATGATTAATTCATTTTTGTTGAAATAATTTATTTTTGAGTTATGAAAATTTTTATTTAATTATTTTAATTATTAAAAAAAAAAAAAAAAAAAAACGCTTGCGCGGACGCTGCCGGCGCGCGCGCGCAGGCGGGCACTGCCGGGCGGGCGCGCGCAGCAGCCACTGCCGACGGCCGCGCGCAGGCAGCCACTGCCAACGTGCGCGCGCGCGCCTGTACGGACAGTGCCGACGGCCGCGCGCGCGCCTGTGCGGGCACTGCCGACGTGCGCGCGCGCGCGCCTCGGGCGTCGCGTCACCTCAAAATCACATGATTAATTCATTTTTGTTGAAATAATTTACTTTTGAGTTATAAAAATTTATATTTAATTATTTTAATTATTAAAAAAAAAAAACGCTTGCGCGGACGCCGGGCCTCGGGCGTCCACTGCATGAAAATTTTCGCGTCACCTCAAAATCACATGATTAATTCATTTTTGTTGAAATAATTTATTTTTGAGTTATGAAAATTTTTATTTAATTATTTTAATTATTAAAAAAAAAAAAAAAAATCGCTTGCGCGGACGCCGGGCCTCGGGCGTCCACTGCATGAAAATTTTCGCGTCACCTCAAAATCACATGATTAATTCATTTTTGTTGAAATAATTTACTTTTGAGTTATGAAAATTTTTATTTAATTATTTTAATTATTAAAAAAAAAAAAAAAAAAACGCTTGCGCGGACGCTGCCGGCGCGCTCGCGCAGGCTGGCACTGCCGGGCGGGCGCGCGCAGCAGCCACTGCCGACGGCCGCGCGCAGGCAGCCACTGCCGACGTGCGCGCGCGCGCCTGTACGGACAGTGCCGACGGCCGCGCGCGCGCCTGTGCGGGCACTGCCGACGTGCGCGCGCAGGCAGCCCGTGCCGACGTGCGCGCGCGCGCGCCTCGGGCGTCGCGTCACCTCAAAATCACATGATTAATTCATTTTTGTTGAAATAATTTACTTTTGAGTTATGAAAATTTATATTTAATTATTTTAATTATTAAAAAAAAAAAAAAAAAAAACGCTTGCGCGGACGCCGGGCCTCGGGCTTCCACTGCATGAAAATTTTTGCGTCCCCTCAAAATCACATGATTAATTCATTTTTGTTGAAATAATTTATTTTTGAGTTATGAAAATTTTTATTTAATTATTTTAATTATTAAAAAAAAAAAAAAAAAATGCTTGCGCGGACGCTGCCGGCCCGCGCGCGCAGGCGGGCACTGCCGGGCGGGCGCGCGCGCGCAGGCGGGCACTGCCGGGCGGGCGCGCGCAGCAGCCACTGCCGACGGCCGCGCGCAGGCAGCCACTGCCGACGTGCGCGCGCGCGCCTGTACGGACAGTGCCGACGGCCGCGCGCGCGCCTGTGCGGGCACTGCCGACGCGCGCGCGCAGGCAGCCCGTGCCGACGTGCGCGCGCGCGCGCCTCGGGCGTCGCGTCACCTCAAAATCACATGATTAATTCATTTTTGTTGAAATAATTTATTTTTGAGTTATGAAAATTTTTATTTAATTATTTTAATTATTAAAAAAAAAAAAAAAACGCTTGCGTGGACGGCGGGCCTCGGGCGTCCACTGCATGAAAATTTTCGCGTCACCTCAAAATCACATGATTAATTCATTTTTGTTGAAATAATTTATTTTTGAGTTATGAAAATTTTTATTTAATTATTTTAATTATTAAAAAAAAAAAAAAAAAAAACGCTTGCACGGACGCTGCCGGCGCGCGCGCGCAGGCGGGCACTGCCGGGCGGGCGCGCGCAGCAGCCACTGCCGACGGCCGCGCGCAGGCAGCCACTGCCGACGGCCGCGCGCGCGCCTGTACGGACAGTGCCGACGGCCGCGCGCGCGCCTGTGCGGGCACTGCCGACGTGCGCGCGCAGGCAGCCCGTGCCGACGTGCGCGCGCGCGCGCCTCGGGCGTCGCGTCACCTCAAAATCACATGATTAATTCATTTTTGTTGAAATAATTTACTTTTGAGTTATAAAAATTTATATTTAATTATTTTAATTATTAAAAAAAAAAAAAAAAAAAAAACGCTTGCGCGGACGCCGGGCCTCGGGCGTCCACTGCATGAAAATTTTCGCGTCACCTCAAAATCACATGATTAATTCATTTTTGTTGAAATAATTTATTTTTGAGTTATGAAAATTTTTATTTAATTATTTTAATTATTAAAAAAAAAAAAAAAAAATCGCTTGCGCGGACGCCGGGCCTCGGGCGTCCACTGCATGAAAATTTTCGCGTCACCTCAAAATCACATGATTAATTCATTTTTGTTGAAATAATTTATTTATGAGTTATGAAAATTTTTATTTAATTATTTTAATTATTAAAAAAAAAAAAAAAAACGCTTGCGCGGACGCTGCCGGCGCGCTCGCGCAGGCGGGCACTGCCGGGCGGGCGCGCGCAGCAGCCACTGCCGACGGCCGCGCGCAGGCAGCCACTGCCGACGTGCGCGCGCGCGCCTGTACGGACAGTGCCGACGGCCGCGCGCGCGCCTGTGCGGGCACTGCCGACGTGCGCGCGCAGGCAGCCCGTGCCGACGTGCGCGCGCAGGCAGCCCGTGCCGACGTGCGCGCGCGCGCGCCTCGGGCGTCGCGTCACCTCAAAATCACATGATTAATTCATTTTTGTTGAAATAATTTACTTTTGAGTTATGAAAATTTATATTTAATTATTTTAATTATTAAAAAAAAAAAAAAAAAAAAACGCTTGCGCGGACGCCGGGCCTCGGGCTTCCACTGCATGAAAATTTTCGCGTCCCCTCAAAATCACATGATTAATTCATTTTTGTTGAAATAATTTATTTTTGAGTTATGAAAATTTTTATTTAATTATTTTAATTATTAAAAAAAAAAAAAAAAAAACGCTTGCGCGGACGCTGCCGGCGCGCGCGCGCAGGCGGGCACTGCCGGGCGGGCGCGCGCAGCAGCCACTGCCGACGGCCGCGCGCAGGCAGCCACTGCCGACGGCCGCGCGCGCGCCTGTACGGACAGTGCCGACGGCCGCGCGCGCGCCTGTGCGGGCACTGCCGACGTGCGCGCGCGCGCCTGTGTGGGCACTGCCGACGTGCGCGCGCGCGCCTGTGCGGGCACTGCCGACGTGCGCGCGCAGGCAGCCCGTGCCGACGTGCGCGCGCGCGCGCCTCGGGCGTCGCGTCACCTCAAAATCACATGATTAATTCATTTTTGTTGAAATAATTTACTTTTGAGTTATGAAAATTTATATTTAATTATTTTAATTATTAAAAAAAAAAAAAAAACGCTTGCAAGGACGCTGCCGGCCCGCGCGCGCAGGCGGGCACTGCCGGGCGGGCGCGCGCGCGCAGGCGGGCACTGCCGGGCGGGCGCGCGCAGGCAGACACTGCCGACGTGCGCGCGCGCGCCTGTACGGACAGTGCCGACGGCCGCGCGCGCGCCTGTGCGGGCACTGCCGACGTGTGCGCGCAGGCAGCCCGTGCCGACGTGCGCGCGCGCGCGCCTCGGGCGTCGCGTCACCTCAAAATCACATGATTAATTCATTTTTGTTGAAATAATTTACTTTTGAGTTATGAAAATTTATATTTAATTATTTTAATTATTAAAAAAAAAAAAAAAAAAAAAAACGCTTGCGCGGACGCCGGGCCTCGGGCTTCCACTGCATGAAAATTTTTGCGTCCCCTCAAAATCACATGATTAATTCATTTTTGTTGAAATAATTTATTTTTTAGTTATGAAAATTTTTATTTAATTATTTTAATTATTAAAAAAAAAAAAAAAAAACGCTTGCGCGGACGCTGCCGGCGCGCGCGCGCAGGCGGGCACTGCCGGGCGGGCGCGCGCAGCAGCCACTGCCGACGGCCGCGCGCAGGCAGCCACTGCCGACGGCCGCGCGCGCGCCTGTACGGACAGTGCCGACGGCCGCGCGCGCGCCTGTGCGGGCACTGCCGACGTGCGCGCGCGCGCCTGTGTGGGCACTGCCGACGTGCGCGCGCGCGCCTGTGCGGGCACTGCCGACGTGCGCGCGCGCGCGCCTCGGGCGTCGCGTCACCTCAAAATCACATGATTAATTCATTTTTGTTGAAATAATTTACTTTTGAGTTATGAAAATTTATATTTAATTATTTTAATTATTAAAAAAAAAAAAAACGCTTGCGCGGACGCCGGGCCTCGGGCTTCCACTGCATGAAAATTTTTGCGTCCCCTCAAAATCACATGATTAATTCATTTTTGTTGAAATAATTTATTTTTGAGTTATGAAAATTTTTATTTAATTATTTTAATTATTAAAAAAAAAAAAAAAAAAAAGGCTTGCGCGGACGCTGCCGGCGCGCGCGCGCAGGCGGGCACTGCCGGGCGGGCGCGCGCAGCAGCCACTGCCGACGGCCGCGCGCAGGCAGCCACTGCCGACGGCCGCGCGCGCGCCTGTACGGACAGTGCCGACGGCCGCGCGCGCGCCTGTGCGGGCACTGCCGACGTGCGCGCGCGCGCCTGTGTGGGCACTGCCGACGTGCGCGCGCGCGCCTGTGCGGGCACTGCCGACGTGCGCGCGCAGGCAGCCCGTGCCGACGTGCGCGCGCGCGCGCCTCGGGCGTCGCGTCACCTCAAAATCACATGATTAATTCATTTTTGTTGAAATAATTTACTTTTGAGTTATGAAAATTTATATTTAATTATTTTAATTATTAAAAAAAAAAAAAAAAAAAACGCTTGCGCGGACGCCGGGTCTCGGGCGTCCACTGCATGAAAATTTTCGCGTCACCTCAAAATCACATGATTAATTCATTTTTGTTGAAATAATTTATTTTTGAGTTATGAAAATTTTTATTTAATTATTTTAATTATTAAAAAAAAAAAAAAATGCTTGCGCGGACGCTGCCGGCCCGCGCGCGCAGGCGGGCACTGCCGGGCGGGCGCGCGCGCGCAGGCGGGAACTGCCGGGCGGGCGCGCGCAGCAGCCACTGCCGACGGCCGCGCGCAGGCAGCCACTGCCGACGTGCGCGCGCGCGCCTGTACGGACAGTGCCGACGGCCGCGCGCGCGCCTGTGCGGGCACTGCCGACGCGCGCGCGCAGGCAGCCCGTGCCGACGTGCGCGCGCGCGCGCCTCGGGCGTCGCGTCACCTCAAAATCACATGATTAATTCATTTTTGTTGAAATAATTTATTTTTGAGTTATGAAAATTTTTATTTAATTATTTTAATTATTAAAAAAAAAAAAAAAAAACGCTTGCGTGGACGGCGGGCCTCGGGCGTCCACTGCATGAAAATTTTCGCGTCACCTCAAAATCACATGATTAATTCATTTTTGTTGAAATAATTTATTTTTGAGTTATGAAAATTTTTATTCAATTATTTTAATTATTAAAAAAAAAAAAAAATAAAACGCTTGCGCGGACGCTGCCGGCGCGCGCGCGCGCGCAGGCGGGCACTGCCGGGCGGGCGCGCGCAGCAGCCACTGCCGACGGCCGCGAGCAGGCAGCCACTGCCGACGGCCGCGCGCGCGCCTGTACGGACAGTGCCGACGGCCGCGCGCGCGCCTGTGCGGGCACTGCCGACGTGCGCGCGCAGGCAGCCCGTGCCGACGTGCGCGCGCGCGCGTCTCGGGCGTCGCGTCACCTCAAAATCACATGATTAATTCATTTTTGTTGAAATAATTTACTTTTGAGTTATAAAAATTTATATTTAATTATTTTAATTATTAAAAAAAAAAAAAAAAAAAAAAACGCTTGCGCGGACGCCGGGCCTCGGGCGTCCACTGCATGAAAATTTTCGCGTCACCTCAAAATCACATGATTAATTCATTTTTGTTGAAATAATTTATTTTTGAGTTATGAAAATTTTTATTTAATTATTTTAATTATTAAAAAAAAAAAAAAAAAATCGCTTGCGCGGACGCCGGGCCTCGGGCGTCCACTGCATGAAAATTTTCGCGTCACCTCAAAATCACATGATTAATTCATTTTTGTTGAAATAATTTATTTTTGAGTTATGAAAATTTTTATTTAATTATTTTAATTATTAAAAAAAAAAAAAAAAAACGCTTGCGCGGACGCTGCCGGCGCGCTCGCGCAGGCGGGCACTGCCGGGCGGGCGCGCGCAGCAGCCACTGCCGACGGCCGCGCGCAGGCAGCCACTGCCGACGTGCGCGCGCGCGCCTGTACGGACAGTGCCGACGGCCGCGCGCGCGCCTGTGCGGGCACTGCCGACGTGCGCGCGCAGGCAGCCCGTGCCGACGTGCGCGCGCGCGCGCCTCGGGCGTCGCGTCACCTCAAAATCACATGATTAATTCATTTTTGTTGAAATAATTTACTTTTGAGTTATGAAAATTTATATTTAATTATTTTAATTATTAAAAAAAAAAAAAAAAAAAAACGCTTGCGCGGACGCCGGGCCTCGGGCTTCCACTGCATGAAAATTTTCGCGTCCCCTCAAAATCACATGATTAATTCATTTTTGTTGAAATAATTTATTTTTGAGTTATGAAAATTTTTATTTAATTATTTTAATTATTAAAAAAAAAAAAGAAAAAACGCTTGCGCGGACGCTGCCTTTTGGCCCGCGCGCGCAGGCGGGCACTGCCGGGCGGGCGCGCGCGCGCAGGCGGGCACTGCCGGGCGGGCGCGCGCAGCAGCCACTGCCGACGGCCGCGCGCAGGCAGCCACTGCCGACGTGCGCGCGCGCGCCTGTACGGACAGTGCCGACGGCCGCGCGCGCGCCTCGGGCGTCGCGTCACCTCAAAATCACATGATTAATTCATTTTTGTTGAAATAATTTATTTTTGAGTTATGAAAATTTTTATTTAATTATTTTAATTATTAAAAAAAAAAAAAAAAAACGCTTGCGTGGACGCCGGGCCTCGGGCGTCCACTGCATGAAAATTTTCGCGTCACCTCAAAATCACATGATTAATTCATTTTTGTTGAAATAATTTATTTTTGAGTTATGAAAATTTTTATTTAATTATTTTAATTATTAAAAAAAAAAAAAAAAAAAAAACGCTTGCGCGGACGCTGCCGGCGCGCGCGCGCAGGCGGGCACTGCCGGGCGGGCGCGCGCAGCAGCCACTGCCGACGGCCGCGCGCAGGCAGCCACTGCCGACGTGCGCGCGCGCGCCTGTACGGACAGTGCCGACGGCCGCGCGCGCGCCTGTGCGGGCACTGCCGACGTGCGCGCGCAGGCAGCCCGTGCCGACGTGCGCGCGCGCGCGCCTCGGGCGTCGCGTCACCTCAAAATCACATGATTAATTCATTTTTGTTGAAATAATTTACTTTTGAGTTATAAAAATTTATATTTAATTATTTTAATTATTAAAAAAAAAAAAAAAAAAAAACGCTTGCGCGGACGCCGGGCCTCGGGCGTCCACTGCATGAAAATTTTCGCGTCACCTCAAAATCACATGATTAATTCATTTTTGTTGAAATAATTTATTTTTGAGTTATGAAAATTTTTATTTAATTATTTTAATTATTAAAAAAAAAAAAAAAAATCGCTTGCGCGGACGCCGGGCCTCGGGCGTCCACTGCATGAAAATTTTCGCGTCACCTCAAAATCACATGATTAATTCATTTTTGTTGAAATAATTTATTTTTGAGTTATGAAAATTTTTATTTAATTATTTTAATTATTAAAAAAAAAAAAAACGCTTGCGCGGACGCTGCCGGCGCGCTCGCGCAGGCGGGCACTGCCGGGCGGGCGCGCGCAGCAGCCACTGCCGACGTGCGCGCGCGCGCCTGTACGGACAGTGCCGACGGCCGCGCGCGCGCCTGTGCGGGCACTGCCGACGTGCGCGCGCAGGCAGCCCGTGCCGACGTGCGCGCGCGCGCGCCTCGGGCGTCGCGTCACCTCAAAATCACATGATTAATTCATTTTTGTTGAAATAATTTACTTTTGAGTTATGAAAATTTATATTTAATTATTTTAATTATTAAAAAAAAAAAAAAAAAAAAAAACGCTTGCGCGGACGCCGGGCCTCGGGCTTCCACTGCATGAAAATTTTCGCGTCCCCTCAAAATCACATGATTAATTCATTTTTGTTGAAATAATTTATTTTTGAGTTATGAAAATTTTTATTTAATTATTTTAATTATTAAAAAAAAAAAAAAAAAACGCTTGCGCGGACGCTGCCGGCGCGCGCGCGCAGGCGGGCACTGCCGGGCGGGCGCGCGCAGCAGCCACTGCCGACGGCCGCGCGCAGGCAGCCACTGCCGACGGCCGCGCGCGCGCCTGTACGGACAGTGCCGACGGCCGCGCGCGCGCCTGTGTGGGCACTGCCGACGTGCGCGCGCGCGCCTGTGCGGGCACTGCCGACGTGCGCGCGCAGGCAGCCCGTGCCGACGTGCGCGCTGCGCGCGCCTCGGGCGTCGCGTCACCTCAAAATCACATGATTAATTCATTTTTGTTGAAATAATTTACTTTTGAGTTATGAAAATTTATATTTAATTATTTTAATTATTAAAAAAAAAAAAAAAAAAAAAACGCTTGCGCGGACGCCGGGTCTCGGGCGTCCACTGCATGAAAATTTTCGCGTCACCTCAAAATCACATGATTAATTCATTTTTGTTGAAATAATTTATTTTTGAGTTATGAAAATTTTTATTTAATTATTTTAATTATTAAAAAAAAAAAAAAAAAACGCTTGCGCGGACGCTGCCGGCCCGCGCGCGCAGGCGGGCACTGCCGGGCGGGCGCGCGCGCGCAGGCGGGCACTGCCGGGCGGGCGCGCGCAGCAGCCACTGCCGACGGCCGCGCGCAGGCAGCCACTGCCGACGTGCGCGCGCGCGCCTGTACGGACAGTGCCGACGGCCGCGCGCGCGCCTGTGCGGGCACTGCCGAGCGCGCGCGCGCAGGCAGCCCGTGCCGACGTGCGCGCGCGCGCGCCTCGGGCGTCGCGTCACCTCAAAATCACATGATTAATTCATTTTTGTTGAAATAATTTATTTTTGAGTTATGAAAATTTTTATTTAATTATTTTAATTATTAAAAAAAAAAAAAAAAAAACGCTTGCGTGGACGCCGGGCCTCGGGCGTCCACTGCATGAAAATTTTCGCGTCACCTCAAAATCACATGATTAATTCATTTTTGTTGAAATAATTTATTTTTGAGTTATGAAAATTTTTATTTAATTATTTTAATTATTAAAAAAAAAAAAAAAAAAAAAAACGCTTGCGCGGACGCTGCCGACGGCCGCGCGCAGGCAGCCACTGCCGACGTGCGCGCGCGCGCCTGTACGGACAGTGCCGACGGCCGCGCGCGCGCCTGTGCGGGCACTGCCGACGTGCGCGCGCAGGCAGCCCGTGCCGACGTGCGCGCGCGCGCGCCTCGGGCGTCGCGTCACCTCAAAATCACATGATTAATTCATTTTTGTTGAAATAATTTACTTTTGAGTTATAAAAATTTATATTTAATTATTTTAATTATTAAAAAAAAAAAAAAAAAAAAACGCTTGCGCGGACGCCGGGCCTCGGGCGTCCACTGCATGAAAATTTTCGCGTCACCTCAAAATCACATGATTAATTCATTTTTGTTGAAATAATTTATTTTTGAGTTATGAAAATTTTTATTTAATTATTTTAATTATTAAAAAAAAAAAAAAAAATCGCTTGCGCGGACGCCGGGCCTCGGGCGTCCACTGCATGAAAATTTTCGCGTCACCTCAAAATCACATGATTAATTCATTTTTGTTGAAATAATTTATTTTTGAGTTATGAAAATTTTTATTTAATTATTTTAATTATTAAAAAAAAAAAAAACGCTTGCGCGGACGCTGCCGGCGCGCGCGCGCAGGCGGGCACTGCCGGGCGGGCGCGCGCAGCAGCCACTGCCGACGGCCGCGCGCAGGCAGCCACTGCCGACGGCCGCGCGCGCGCCTGTACGGACAGTGCCGACGGCCGCGCGCGCGCCTGTGCGGGCACTGCCGACGTGCGCGCGCGCGCCTGTGTGGGCACTGCCGACGTGCGCGCGCGCGCCTGTGCGGGCACTGCCGACGTGCGCGCGCAGGCAGCCCGTGCCGACGTGCGCGCGCGCGCGCGCCTCGGGCGTCGCGTCACCTCAAAATCACATGATTAATTCATTTTTGTTGAAATAATTTACTTTTGAGTTATGAAAATTTATATTTAATTATTTTAATTATTAAAAAAAAAAAAAAAAAAAAAAAACGCTTGCGCGGACGCCGGGTCTCGGGCGTCCACTGCATGAAAATTTTCGCGTCACCTCAAAATCACATGATTAATTCATTTTTGTTGAAATAATTTATTTTTGAGTTATGAAAATTTTTATTTAATTATTTTAATTATTAAAAAAAAAAAAAAAAAACGCTTGCGCGGACGCTGCCGGCCCGCGCGCGCAGGCGGGCACTGCCGGGCGGGCGCGCGCGCGCAGGCGGGCACTGCCGGGCGGGCGCGCGCAGCAGCCACTGCCGACGGCCGCGCGCAGGCAGCCACTGCCGACGTGCGCGCGCGCGCCTGTACGGACAGTGCCGACGGCCGCGCGCGCGCCTGTGCGGGCACTGCCGACGCGCGCGCGCAGGCAGCCCGTGCCGACGTGCGCGCGCGCGCGCCTCGGGCGTCGCGTCACCTCAAAATCACATGATTAATTCATTTTTGTTGAAATAATTTATTTTTGAGTTATGAAAATTTTTATTTAATTATTTTAATTATTAAAAAAAAAAAAAAAAAACGCTTGCGTGGACGCCGGGCCTCGGGCGTCCACTGCATGAAAATTTTCGCGTCACCTCAAAATCACATGATTAATTCATTTTTGTTGAAATAATTTATTTTTGAGTTATGAAAATTTTTATTTAATTATTTTAATTATTAAAAAAAAAAAAAAAAAAAAAAAACGCTTGCGCGGACGCTGCCGGCGCGCGCGCGCAGGCGGGCACTGCCGGGCGGGCGCGCGCAGCAGCCACTGCCGACGGCCGCGCGCAGGCAGCCACTGCCGACGTGCGCGCGCGCGCCTGTACGGACAGTGCCGACGGCCGCGCGCGCGCCTGTGCGGGCACTGCCGACGTGCGCGCGCAGGCAGCCCGTGCCGACGTGCGCGCGCGCGCGCCTCGGGCGTCGCGTCACCTCAAAATCACATGATTAATTCATTTTTGTTGAAATAATTTACTTTTGAGTTATAAAAATTTATATTTAATTATTTTAATTATTAAAAAAAAAAAAAAAAAAAAAAACGCTTGCGCGGACGCCGGGCCTCGGGCGTCCACTGCATGAAAATTTTCGCGTCACCTCAAAATCACATGATTAATTCATTTTTGTTGAAATAATTTATTTTTGAGTTATGAAAATTTTTATTTAATTATTTTAATTATTAAAAAAAAAAAAAAAATCGCTTGCGTGGACGCCGGGCCTCGGGCGTCCACTGCATGAAAATTTTCGCGTCACCTCAAAATCACATGATTAATTCATTTTTGTTGAAATAATTTATTTTTGAGTTATGAAAATTTTTATTTAATTATTTTAATTATTAAAAAAAAAAAAAAAAAACGCTTGCGCGGACGCTGCCGGCGCGCGCGCGCAGGCGGGCACCGCCGGGCGGGCGCGCGCAGCAGCCACTGCCGACGGCCGCGCGCAGGCAGCCACTGCCGACGTGCGCGCGCGCGCCTGTACGGACAGTGCCGACGGCCGCGCGCGCGCCTGTGCGGGCACTGCCGACGTGCGCGCGCAGGCAGCCCGTGCCGACGTGCGCGCGCACGCGCCTCGGGCGTCGCGTCACCTCAAAATCACATGATTAATTCATTTTTGTTGAAATAATTTACTTTTGAGTTATGACAATTTATATTTAATTATTAAAAAAAAAAAAAAAACGCTTGCGCGGACGCCGGGCCTCGGGCGTCCACTGCATGAAAATTTTCGCGTCACCTAAAAATCACATGATTAATTCATTTTTGTTGAAATAATTTATTTTTGAGTTATGAAAATTTTTTTTAATTATTTTAATTATTAAAAAAAAAAAAAAAAAAATCGCTTGCGCGGACGCTGCCGGCGCGCGCGCGCAGGCGGGCACTGCCGGGCGGGCGCGCGCGCGCCTGCGCGGGCACTGCCGGGCGGGGCCGCGCGCGCCTGCGCGGGCACTGCAGGGCGGGCGCGCGCGCGCCTGCGCGGGCACTGCCGGGCGGGGCCGCGCGCGCCTGCGCGGGCACTGCCGGGCGGGCGCGCGCGCGCCTGCGCGGGCACTGCCGGGCGGGGCCGGGCGCGCCTGCGCGGGCACAGCCGGGCGGGGCCGGGCGCGCCTGCGCGGGCACTGCCGGGCGGGGCCCCGCGCGCCTGCGCGGGCACTGCCGGGCGGGCGCCTGCGCGGGCACTGCCGGGCGGGGCCGCGTGGGCACTCGGGCGGGCGCGCGCGCGCCTGCGCGGACTGTGCCGGCCTGCGCGCGGGCGCCTGCGCGGCCTGCGCGGCGTGTGCCGGCCTGCCCGCGCGCGCCTGCGCGGCCTGTGCGGCCTGCGCCGGCCTGCCCGCGCGCGCCTGCGCGGCCTGTGCCGGCATGCCTGCGCGGCCTGCGCGGCGTGTTCCGGCCTGCCCGCGCGCGCCTGCGCGGCCTGTGCCGGCATGCCTGCGCGGCCTGCGCGGCGTGTGCCGGCCTGCCCGCGCGCGCCTGCGCGGCCTGTGCCGGACTGCGCGCGCACGCCTGCGCCGGCCTGCCCGCGCGCGCCTGCGCGGCCTGTGCCGGCATTCGCGCGCGCGCCTGCGCGGCCTGTGCCGGCCTGCGCGCGCGCACCTGCGCGGCCTGTGCGGCCTGCGCCGGCCTGTCCCCGCGCGCCTGCGCGGCCTGTGCCGGCCTGCGCGCGCGCGCCTGCGCGGCCCGTGCCGGCATGCGCGCGCGCGCCTGCGCGGCCCGTGCCGGCCTGCGCGCGCTGCGCGCGCGCCTTGGCCGACCACTGCATGAAAATTTGCACGTCACCTCAAAATGACATGATTAATTCATTTTTGTTGAAATAATTAATTTTTGAGGTGTGAAAATTTTTATTTAATTATTTTAATTATTAAAAAAATAATAAATAAAAGGAAAAAAATGGGAAAAATATGAAGACACAATAGAATAATATTTTAATTTTTTACGCATCGTATTTGTATCGCGAAATATTTATTTTATTATATTCAGTTATATTGTGCGTCCCAAATGTTTGAAAAATAATTGAGAAAAAAACTGGAGAGTTCACGTTCGCGCGGACACTGCCGACGTGCGCGCGCAGGCAGCCACTGCCGACGTGCGCGCGCAGGCAGCCACTGCCGACGGCCGCGCGCGGCAGCCACTGCCGACGGCCGCGCGCAGGCAGCCACTGCCGACGTGCGCGCGCGCGCCTGTACGGACAGTGCCGACGGCCGCGCGCGCGCCTGTGCGGGCAGTGCCGACGCGCGCGCGCGCGCGCCTGTGCGGGCACTGCCGACGCGCGCGCGCGCGCGCCTGTGCGGGCACTGCCGACGCGCGCGCGCGCGCGCCTGTGCGGGCACTGCCGACGCGCGCGCGCGCGCGCCTGTGCGGGCACTGCCGACGCGCGCGCGCGCGCGCAGGCAGCCCGTGCCGGCGTGCGCGCGCGCGCGCGCCTCGGGCGTCGCGTCACCTCAAAATCACATGATTAATTCATTTTTGTTGAAATAATTTATTTTTGAGTTATGAAAATTTTTATTTAATTATTTTAATTATTAAAAAAAAAAAAAAAACGCTTGCGCGGACGCCGGGCCTCGGGCGTCCACTGCATGAAAATTTTCGCGTCACCTCAAAATCACATGATTAATTCATTTTTGTTGAAATAATTTATTTTTGAGTTATGAAAATTTTTATTTAATTATTTTAATTATTAAAAAAAAAAAAAAAAAAAACGCTTGCGCGGACGCTGCCGGCGCGCGCGCGCAGGCGGGCACTGCCGGGCGGGCGCGCGCAGCAGCCACTGCCGACGGCCGCGCGCAGGCAGCCACTGCCGACGTGCGCGCGCGCGCCTGTACGGACAGTGCCGACGGCCGCGCGCGCGCCTGTGCGGGCACTGCCGACGTGCGCGCGCAGGCAGCCCGTGCCGACGTGCGCGCGGCGCGCGCCTCGGGCGTCGCGTCACCTCAAAATCACATGATTAATTCATTTTTGTTGAAATAATTTACTTTTGAGTTATGAAAATTTATATTTAATTATTTTAATTATTAAAAAAAAAAAAAAAACGCTTGCGCGGACGCCGGGCCTCGGGCGTCCACTGCATGAAAATTTTCGCGTCACCTCAAAATCACATGATTAATTCATTTTTGTTGAAATAATTTATTTTTGAGTTATGAAAATTTTTATTTAAATATTTTAATTATTAAAAAAAAAAAAAAAACGCTTGCGCGGACGCTGCCGGCGCGCGCGCGCGCGCAGGCGGGCACTGCCGGGCGGGCGCGCGCAGCAGCCACTGCCGACGGCCGCGCGCAGGCAGCCACTGCCGACGTGCGCGCGCGCGCCTGTACGGACAGTGCCGACGGCCGCGCGCGCGCCTGTGCGGGCACTGCCGACGTGCGCGCGCAGGCAGCCCGTGCCGACGTGCGCGCGCGCGCGCCTCGGGCGTCGCGTCACCTCAAAATCACATGATTAATTCATTTTTGTTGAAATAATTTACTTTTGAGTTATGAAAATTTATATTTAATTATTTTAATTATTAAAAAAAAAAAAAAAAAAAAACGCTTGCGCGGACGCCGGGCCTCGGGCGTCCACTGCATGAAAATTTTCGCGTCACCTCAAAATCACATGATTAATTCATTTTTGTTGAAATAATTTATTTTTGAGTTATGAAAATTTTTATTTAATTATTTTAATTATTAAAAAAAAAAAAAAAAAAAATCGCTTGCGCAGACGCTGCCGGCGCGCGCGCGGAGGCGGGCACTGCCGGGGGGGCGCGCGCGCGCCTGCGCGGGCACTGCCGGGCGCGGCCGCGCGCGCCTGCGCGGGCACTGCAGGGCGGGCGCGCGCGCGCCTGCGCGGGCACTGCCGGGCGAGGCCGCGCGCGCCTGCGCGGGCACTGCCGGGCGGGGCCGGGCGCGCCAGCGCGGGCACTGCCGGGCGGGGCCGCGCGCGCATGCGCGGGCACTGCCGGGCGGGGCCGCGCGCGCATGCGCGGGCACTGCCGGGCGGGCGCGCGCGCGCCTGCGCGGGCACTGCCGGGCGGGGCCGCGCGCTCCTGCGCGGGCACTGCCGGGCGGGGCCGCGCGCGCCTGCGCGGGCACTGCCGGGCGGGCGCGCGCGCGCCTGCGCGGGCACTGCCGGGCGGGGCCGGGCGCGCCTGCGCGGGCACAGCCGGGCGGGGCCGGGCGCGCCTGCGCGGGCACTGCCGGGCGGGCGCCCGCGCGGGCACTCGGGCGGGCGCGCGCGCGCCTGCGCGGACTGTGCCGGCCTGCGCGCGGGCGCCTGCGCGGCGTGTGCCGGCCTGCCCGCGCGCGCCTGCGCGACCTGTGCCGGCCTGCGCGCGCGCGCCTGCGCGGCCTGTGCGGCCTGCCCGCGCGCGCCTGCGCGGCCTGTGCCGGCATGCCTGCGCGGCCTGCGCGGCGTGTGCCGGCCTGCCCGCGCGCGCCTGCGCGGCCTGTGCCGGCATGCCTGCGCGGCCTGCGCGGCGTGTGCCGGCCTGCGCGCGCGCGCCTGCGCGGCCTGTGCCGGCATTCGCGCGCGCGCCTGCGCGGCCTGTGCCGGCCTGCGCGCGCGCACCTGCGCCGGCCTGTCCCCGCGCGCCTGCGCGGCCTGTGCCGGCATGCGCGCGCGCGCCTGCGCGGCCTGTGTTGGCCTGCGCGGACCGTGCCGGCCTGCGCGCGCGCGCAGGCAGCCCGTGCCGACGCGCGCGCGCGCGCCTTGGCCGACCACTGCATGAAAATTTGCACGTCACCTCAAAATGACATGATTAATTCATTTTTGTTGAAATAATTAATTTTTGAGGTGTGAAAATTTTTATTTAATTATTTTAATTATTAAAAAAATAATAAATAAAAGGAAAAAAATGGGAAAAATATGAAGACACAATAGAATAATATTTTAATTTTTTACGCATCGTATTTGTATCGCGAAATATTTATTTTATTATATTCAGTTATATTGTGCGTCCCAAATGTTTGAAAAATAATTGAGAAAAAAACTGGAGAGTTCACGTTCGCGCGGACACTGCCGACGTGCGCGCGCAGGCAGCCACTGCCGACGTGCGCGCGCAGGCAGCCACTGCCGACGGCCGCGCGCGGCAGCCACTGCCGACGGCCGCGCGCAGGCAGCCACTGCCGACGTGAGCGCGCGCGCCTGTACGGACAGTGCCGACGGCCGCGCGCGCGCCTGTGCGGGCAGTGCCGACGCGCGCGCGCGCGCGCCTGTGCGGGCACTGCCGACGCGCGCGCGCGCGCGCCTGTGCGGGCACTGCCGACGCGCGCGCGCGCGCAGGCAGCCCGTGCCGGCGTGCGCGCGCGCGCGCCTCGGGCGTCGCGTCACCTCAAAATCACATGATTAATTCATTTTTGTTGAAATAATTTATTTTTGAGTTATGAAAATTTTTATTTAATTATTTTAATTATTAAAAAAAAAAAAAAAACGCTTGCGCGGACGCCGGGCCTCGGGCGTCCACTGCATGAAAATTTTCGCGTCACTTCAAAATCACATGATTAATTCATTTTTGTTGAAATAATTTATTTTTGAGTTATGAAAATTTTTATTTAATTATTTTAATTATTAAAAAAAAAAAAAAAAAAACGCTTGCGCGGACGCTGCCGGCGCGCGCGCGCAGGCGGGCACTGCCGGGCGGGCGCGCGCAGCAGCCACTGCCGACGGCCGCGCGCAGGCAGCCACTGCCGACGTGCGCGCGCGCGCCTGTACGGACAGTGCCGACGGCCGCGCGCGCGCCTGTGCGGGCACTGCCGACGTGCGCGCGCAGGCAGCCCGTGCCGACGTGCGCGCGCGCGCGCGCCTCGGGCGTCGCGTCACCTCAAAATCACATGATTAATTCATTTTTGTTGAAATAATTTACTTTTGAGTTATGAAAATTTATATTTAATTATTTTAATTATTAAAAAAAAAAAAAAAAAACGCTTGCGCGGACGCCGGGCCTCGGGCGTCCACTGCATGAAAATTTTCGCGTCACCTCAAAATCACATGATTAATTCATTTTTGTTGAAATAATTTATTTTTGAGTTATGAAAATTTTTATTTAAATATTTTAATTATTAAAAAAAAAAAAAAACGCTTGCGCGGACGCTGCCGGCGCGCGGCGCGCGCGCAGGCGGGCACTGCCGGGCGGGCGCGCGCAGCAGCCACTGCCGACGGCCGCGCGCAGGCAGCCACTGCCGACGTGCGCGCGCGCGCCTGTACGGACAGTGCCGACGGCCGCGCGCGCGCCTGTGCGGGCACTGCCGACGTGCGCGCGCAGGCAGCCCGTGCCGACGTGCGCGCGCGCGCGCCTCGGGCGTCGCGTCACCTCAAAATCACATGATTAATTCATTTTTGTTGAAATAATTTACTTTTGAGTTATGAAAATTTATATTTAATTATTTTAATTATTAAAAAAAAAAAAAAAAAAAAAAACGCTTGCGCGGACGCCGGGTCTCGGGCGTCCACTGCATGAAAATTTTCGCGTCACCTCAAAATCACATGATTAATTCATTTTTGTTGAAATAATTTATTTTTGAGTTATGAAAATTTTTATTTAATTATTTTAATTATTAAAAAAAAAAAAAAAAAACGCTTGCGCGGACGCTGCCGGCCCGCGCGCGCAGGCGGGCACTGCCGGGCGGGCGCGCGCAGCAGCCACTGCCGACGGCCGCGCGCAGGCAGCCACTGCCGACGTGCGCGCGCGCGCCTGTACGGACAGTGCCGACGGCCGCGCGCGCGCCTGTGCGGGCACTGCCGACGCGCGCGCGCAGGCAGCCCGTGCCGACGTGCGCGCGCGCGCGCCTCGGGCGTCGCGTCACCTCAAAATCACATGATTAATTCATTTTTGTTGAAATAATTTATTTTTGAGTTATGAAAATTTTTATTTAATTATTTTAATTATTAAAAAAAAAAAAAAAAAAACGCTTGCGTGGACGCCGGGCCTCGGGCGTCCACTGCATGAAAATTTTCGCGTCACCTCAAAATCACATGATTAATTCATTTTTCTTGAAATAATTTATTTTTGAGTTATGAAAATTTTTATTTAATTATTTTAATTATTAAAAAAAAAAAAAAAAAAAAAACGCTTGCGCGGACGCTGCCGGCGCGCGCGCGCAGGCGGGCACTGCCGGGCGGGCGCGCGCAGCAGCCACTGCCGACGGCCGCGCGCAGGCAGCCACTGCCGACGTGCGCGCGCGCGCCTGTACGGACAGTGCCGACGGCCGCGCGCGCGCCTGTGCGGGCACTGCCGACGTGCGCGCGCGCGCGCCTCGGGCGTCGCGTCACCTCAAAATCACATGATTAATTCATTTTTGTTGAAATAATTTACTTTTGAGTTATAAAAATTTATATTTAATTATTTTAATTATTAAAAAAAAAAAAAAAAAAAAAAAAACGCTTGCGCGGACGCCGGGCCTCGGGCGTCCACTGCATGAAAATTTTCGCGTCACCTCAAAATCACATGATTAATTCATTTTTGTTGAAATAATTTATTTTTGAGTTATGAAAATTTTTATTTAATTATTTTAATTATTAAAAAAAAAAAAAAAATCGCTTGCGTGGACGCCGGGCCTCGGGCGTCCACTGCATGAAAATTTTCGCGTCACCTCAAAATCACATGATTAATTCATTTTTGTTGAAATAATTTATTTTTGAGTTATGAAAATTTTTATTTAATTATTTTAATTATTAAAAAAAAAAAAAAAAAAACGCTTGCGCGGACGCTGCCGGCGCGCGCGCGCAGGCGGGCACCGCCGGGCGGGCGCGCGCAGCAGCCACTGCCGACGGCCGCGCGCAGGCAGCCACTGCCGACGTGCGCGCGCGCGCCTGTACGGACAGTGCCGACGGCCGCGCGCGCGCCTGTGCGGGCACTGCCGACGTGCGCGCGCAGGCAGCCCGTGCCGACGTGCGCGCGCACGCGCCTCGGGCGTCGCGTCACCTCAAAATCACATGATTAATTCATTTTTGTTGAAATAATTTACTTTTGAGTTATGACAATTTATATTTAATTATTAAAAAAAAAAAAAAAACGCTTGCGCGGACGCCGGGCCTCGGGCGTCCACTGCATGAAAATTTTCGCGTCACCTAAAAATCACATGATTAATTCATTTTTGTTGAAATAATTTATTTTTGAGTTATGAAAATTTTTTTTAATTATTTTAATTATTAAAAAAAAAAAAAAAAAAATCGCTTGCGCGGACGCTGCCGGCGCGCGCGCGCAGGCGGGCACTGCCGGGCGGGCGCGCGCGCGCCTGCGCGGGCACTGCCGGGCGGGGCCGCGCGCGCCTGCGCGGGCACTGCCGGGCGGGCGCGCGCGCGCCTGCGCGGGCACTGCCGGGCGGGCGCGCGCGCGCCTGCGCGGGCACTGCCGGGCGGGGCCGGGCGCGCCTGCGCGGGCACAGCCGGGCGGGGCCGGGCGCGCCTGCGCGGGCACTGCCGGGCGGGGCCCCGCGCGCCTGCGCGGGCACTGCCGGGCGGGCGCCTGCGCGGGCACTGCCGGGCGGGGCCGCGTGGGCACTCGGGCGGGCGCGCGCGCGCCTGCGCGGACTGTGCCGGCCTGCGCGCGGGCGCCTGCGCGGCCTGCGCGGCGTGTGCCGGCCTGCCCGCGCGCGCCTGCGCGGCCTGTGCGGCCTGCGCCGGCCTGCCCGCGCGCGCCTGCGCGGCCTGTGCCGGCATGCCTGCGCGGCCTGCGCGGCGTGTTCCGGCCTGCCCGCGCGCGCCTGCGCGGCCTGTGCCGGCATGCCTGCGCGGCCTGCGCGGCGTGTGCCGGCCTGCCCGCGCGCGCCTGCGCGGCCTGTGCCGGACTGCGCGCGCACGCCTGCGCCGGCCTGCCCGCGCGCGCCTGCGCGGCCTGTGCCGGCATTCGCGCGCGCGCCTGCGCGGCCTGTGCCGGCCTGCGCGCGCGCACCTGCGCGGCCTGTGCGGCCTGCGCCGGCCTGTCCCCGCGCGCCTGCGCGGCCTGTGCCGGCATGCGCGCGCGCGCCTGCGCGGCCTGTGTTGGCCTGCGCGGACCGTGCCGGCCTGCGCGCGCGCGCCTGCGCGGACCGTGCCGGCCTGCGCGCGCGCGCCTGCGCGGCCCGTGCCGGCATGCGCGCGCGCGCCTGCGCGGCCCGTGCCGGCCTGCGCGCGCGCGCGCGCGCCTTGGCCGACCACTGCATGAAAATTTGCACGTCACCTCAAAATGACATGATTAATTCATTTTTGTTGAAATAATTAATTTTTGAGGTGTGAAAATTTTTATTTAATTATTTTAATTATTAAAAAAATAATAAATAAAAGGAAAAAAATGGGAAAAATATGAAGACACAATAGAATAATATTTTAATTTTTTACGCATCGTATTTGTATCGCGAAATATTTATTTTATTATATTCAGTTATATTGTGCGTCCCAAATGTTTGAAAAATAATTGAGAAAAAAACTGGAGAGTTCACGTTCGCGCGGACACTGCCGACGTGCGCGCGCAGGCAGCCACTGCCGACGTGCGCGCGCAGGCAGCCACTGCCGACGGCCGCGCGCGGCAGCCACTGCCGACGGCCGCGCGCAGGCAGCCACTGCCGACGTGCGCGCGCGCGCCTGTACGGACAGTGCCGACGGCCGCGCGCGCGCCTGTGCGGGCAGTGCCGACGCGCGCGCGCGCGCGCCTGTGCGGGCACTGCCGACGCGCGCGCGCGCGCGCCTGTGCGGGCACTGCCGACGCGCGCGCGCGCGCGCCTGTGCGGGCACTGCCGACGCGCGCGCGCGCGCAGGCAGCCCGTGCCGGCGTGCGCGCGCGCGCGCCTCGGGCGTCGCGTCACCTCAAAATCACATGATTAATTCATTTTTGTTGAAATAATTTATTTTTGAGTTATGAAAATTTTTATTTAATTATTTTAATTATTAAAAAAAAAAAAAAAACGCTTGCGCGGACGCCGGGCCTCGGGCGTCCACTGCATGAAAATTTTCGCGTCACCTCAAAATCACATGATTAATTCATTTTTGTTGAAATAATTTATTTTTGAGTTATGAAAATTTTTATTTAATTATTTTAATTATTAAAAAAAAAAAAAAAAAAAACGCTTGCGCGGACGCTGCCGGCGCGCGCGCGCAGGCGGGCACTGCCGGGCGGGCGCGCGCAGCAGCCACTGCCGACGGCCGCGCGCAGGCAGCCACTGCCGACGTGCGCGCGCGCGCCTGTACGGACAGTGCCGACGGCCGCGCGCGCGCCTGTGCGGGCACTGCCGACGTGCGCGCGCAGGCAGCCCGTGCCGACGTGCGCGCGCGCGCGCCTCGGGCGTCGCGTCACCTCAAAATCACATGATTAATTCATTTTTGTTGAAATAATTTACTTTTGAGTTATGAAAATTTATATTTAATTATTTTAATTATTAAAAAAAAAAAAAAAACGCTTGCGCGGACGCCGGGCCTCGGGCGTCCACTGCATGAAAATTTTCGCGTCACCTCAAAATCACATGATTAATTCATTTTTGTTGAAATAATTTATTTTTGAGTTATGAAAATTTTTATTTAAATATTTTAATTATTAAAAAAAAAAAAAAAACGCTTGCGCGGACGCTGCCGGCGCGCGCGCGCGCAGGCGGGCACTGCCGGGCGGGCGCGCGCAGCAGCCACTGCCGACGGCCGCGCGCAGGCAGCCACTGCCGACGTGCGCGCGCGCGCCTGTACGGACAGTGCCGACGGCCGCGCGCGCGCCTGTGCGGGCACTGCCGACGTGCGCGCGCAGGCAGCCCGTGCCGACGTGCGCGCGCGCGCGCCTCGGGCGTCGCGTCACCTCAAAATCACATGATTAATTCATTTTTGTTGAAATAATTTACTTTTGAGTTATGAAAATTTATATTTAATTATTTTAATTATTAAAAAAAAAAAAAAAAAAAAACGCTTGCGCGGACGCCGGGCCTCGGGCGTCCACTGCATGAAAATTTTCGCGTCACCTCAAAATCACATGATTAATTCATTTTTGTTGAAATAATTTATTTTTGAGTTATGAAAATTTTTATTTAATTATTTTAATTATTAAAAAAAAAAAAAAAAAAAATCGCTTGCGCAGACGCTGCCGGCGCGCGCGCGCAGGCGGGCACTGCCGGGGGGGCGCGCGCGCGCCTGCGCGGGCACTGCCGGGCGCGGCCGCGCGCGCTTGCGCGGGCACTGCAGGGCGGGCGCGCGCGCGCCTGCGCGGGCACTGCCGGGCGAGGCCGCGCGCGCCTGCGCGGGCACTGCCGGGCGGGGCCGGGCGCGCCAGCGCGGGCACTGCCGGGCGGGGCCGCGCGCGCATGCGCGGGCACTGCCGGGCGGGGCCGCGCGCGCATGCGCGGGCACTGCCGGGCGGGCGCGCGCGCGCCTGCGCGGGCACTGCCGGGCGGGGCCGCGCGCTCCTGCGCGGGCACTGCCGGGCGGGGCCGCGCGCGCCTGCGCGGGCACTGCCGGGCGGGCGCGCGCGCGCCTGCGCGGGCACTGCCGGGCGGGGCCGGGCGCGCCTGCGCGGGCACAGCCGGGCGGGGCCGGGCGCGCCTGCGCGGGCACTGCCGGGCGGGCGCCCGCGCGGGCACTCGGGCGGGCGCGCGCGCGCCTGCGCGGACTGTGCCGGCCTGCGCGCGGGCGCCTGCGCGGCGTGTGCCGGCCTGCCCGCGCGCGCCTGCGCGACCTGTGCCGGCCTGCGCGCGCGCGCCTGCGCGGCCTGTGCGGCCTGCCCGCGCGCGCCTGCGCGGCCTGTGCCGGCATGCCTGCGCGGCCTGCGCGGCGTGTGCCGGCCTGCCCGCGCGCGCCTGCGCGGCCTGTGCCGGCATGCCTGCGCGGCCTGCGCGGCGTGTGCCGGCCTGCGCGCGCGCGCCTGCGCGGCCTGTGCCGGCATTCGCGCGCGCGCCTGCGCGGCCTGTGCCGGCCTGCGCGCGCGCACCTGCGCCGGCCTGTCCCCGCGCGCCTGCGCGGCCTGTGCCGGCATGCGCGCGCGCGCCTGCGCGGCCTGTGCCGGCATGCGCGCGCGCGCCTGCGCGGCCTGTGTTGGCCTGCGCGGACCGTGCCGGCCTGCGCGCGCGCGCAGGCAGCCCGTGCCGACGCGCGCGCGCGCGCCTTGGCCGACCACTGCATGAAAATTTGCACGTCACCTCAAAATGACATGATTAATTCATTTTTGTTGAAATAATTAATTTTTGAGGTGTGAAAATTTTTATTTAATTATTTTAATTATTAAAAAAATAATAAATAAAAGGAAAAAAATGGGAAAAATATGAAGACACAATAGAATAATATTTTAATTTTTTACGCATCGTATTTGTATCGCGAAATATTTATTTTATTATATTCAGTTATATTGTGCGTCCCAAATGTTTGAAAAATAATTGAGAAAAAAACTGGAGAGTTCACGTTCGCGCGGACACTGCCGACGTGCGCGCGCAGGCAGCCACTGCCGACGTGCGCGCGCAGGCAGCCACTGCCGACGGCCGCGCGCGGCAGCCACTGCCGACGGCCGCGCGCAGGCAGCCACTGCCGACGTGAGCGCGCGCGCCTGTACGGACAGTGCCGACGGCCGCGCGCGCGCCTGTGCGGGCAGTGCCGACGCGCGCGCGCGCGCGCGCCTGTGCGGGCACTGCCGACGCGCGCGCGGCGCGCGCCTGTGCGGGCACTGCCGACGCGCGCGCGCGCGCAGGCAGCCCGTGCCGGCGTGCGCGCGCGCGCGCCTCGGGCGTCGCGTCACCTCAAAATCACATGATTAATTCATTTTTGTTGAAATAATTTATTTTTGAGTTATGAAAATTTTTATTTAATTATTTTAATTATTAAAAAAAAAAAAAAAAACGCTTGCGCGGACGCCGGGCCTCGGGCGTCCACTGCATGAAAATTTTCGCGTCACTTCAAAATCACATGATTAATTCATTTTTGTTGAAATAATTTATTTTTGAGTTATGAAAATTTTTATTTAATTATTTTAATTATTAAAAAAAAAAAAAAAAAAACGCTTGCGCGGACGCTGCCGGCGCGCGCGCGCAGGCGGGCACTGCCGGGCGGGCGCGCGCAGCAGCCACTGCCGACGGCCGCGCGCAGGCAGCCACTGCCGACGTGCGCGCGCGCGCCTGTACGGACAGTGCCGACGGCCGCGCGCGCGCCTGTGCGGGCACTGCCGACGTGCGCGCGCAGGCAGCCCGTGCCGACGTGCGCGCGCGCGCGCCTCGGGCGTCGCGTCACCTCAAAATCACATGATTAATTCATTTTTGTTGAAATAATTTACTTTTGAGTTATGAAAATTTATATTTAATTATTTTAATTATTAAAAAAAAAAAAAAAAAACGCTTGCGCGGACGCCGGGCCTCGGGCGTCCACTGCATGAAAATTTTCGCGTCACCTCAAAATCACATGATTAATTCATTTTTGTTGAAATAATTTATTTTTGAGTTATGAAAATTTTTATTTAAATATTTTAATTATTAAAAAAAAAAAAAAACGCTTGCGCGGACGCTGCCGGCGCGCGCGCGCGCGCAGGCGGGCACTGCCGGGCGGGCGCGCGCAGCAGCCACTGCCGACGGCCGCGCGCAGGCAGCCACTGCCGACGTGCGCGCGCGCGCCTGTACGGACAGTGCCGACGGCCGCGCGCGCGCCTGTGCGGGCACTGCCGACGTGCGCGCGCAGGCAGCCCGTGCCGACGTGCGCGCGCGCGCGCCTCGGGCGTCGCGTCACCTCAAAATCACATGATTAATTCATTTTTGTTGAAATAATTTACTTTTGAGTTATGAAAATTTATATTTAATTATTTTAATTATTAAAAAAAAAAAAAAAAAAAAACGCTTGCGCGGACGCCGGGCCTCGGGCGTCCACTGCATGAAAATTTTCGCGTCACCTCAAAATCACATGATTAATTCATTTTTGTTGAAATAATTTATTTTTGAGTTATGAAAATTTTTATTTAATTATTTTAATTATTAAAAAAAAAAAAAAAAAAAATCGCTTGCGCAGACGCTGCCGGCGCGCGCGCGCAGGCGGGCACTGCCGGGGGGGCGCGCGCGCGCCTGCGCGGGCACTGCCGGGCGCGGCCGCGCGCGCCTGCGCGGGCACTGCAGGGCGGGCGCGCGCGCGCCTGCGCGGGCACTGCCGGGCGAGGCCGCGCGCGCCTGCGCGGGCACTGCCGGGCGGGCGCGCGCGCGCCTGCGCGGGCACTGCCGGGCGGGGCCGGGCGCGCCAGCGCGGGCACTGCCGGGCGGGGCCGCGCGCGCATGCGCGGGCACTGCCGGGCGGGGCCGCGCGCGCATGCGCGGGCACTGCCGGGCGGGCGCGCGCGCGCCTGCGCGGGCACTGCCGGGCGGGGCCGCGCGCTCCTGCGCGGGCACTGCCGGGCGGGGCCGCGCGCGCCTGCGCGGGCACTGCCGGGCGGGCGCGCGCGCGCCTGCGCGGGCACTGCCGGGCGGGGCCGGGCGCGCCTGCGCGGGCACAGCCGGGCGGGGCCGGGCGCGCCTGCGCGGGCACTGCCGGGCGGGCGCCCGCGCGGGCACTCGGGCGGGCGCGCGCGCGCCTGCGCGGACTGTGCCGGCCTGCGCGCGGGCGCCAGTGCGGGCACTGCCGGGCGCGCGGGCGCCTGCGCGGCGTGTGCCGGCCTGCCCGCGCGCGCCTGCGCGACCTGTGCCGGCCTGCGCGCGCGCGCCTGCGCGGCCTGTGCGGCCTGCCCGCGCGCGCCTGCGCGGCCTGTGCCGGCATGCCTGCGCGGCCTGCGCGGCGTGTGCCGGCCTGCCCGCGCGCGCCTGCGCGGCCTGTGCCGGCATGCCTGCGCGGCCTGCGCGGCGTGTGCCGGCCTGCGCGCGCGCGCCTGCGCGGCCTGTGCCGGCATTCGCGCGCGCGCCTGCGCGGCCTGTGCCGGCCTGCGCGCGCGCACCTGCACCGGCCTGTCCCCGCGCGCCTGCGCGGCCTGTGCCGGCATGCGCGCGCGCGCCTGCGCGGCCTGTGCCGGCATGCGCGCGCGCGCCTGCGCGGCCTGTGTTGGCCTGCGCGGACCGTGCCGGCCTGCGCGCGCGCGCCTGCGCGGCCCGTGCCGGCCTGCGCGCGCGCGCCTGCGCGGCCCGTGCCGGCCTGCGCGCGCGCGCAGGCAGCCCGTGCCGACGCGCGCGCGCGCGCCTTGGCCGACCACTGCATGAAAATTTGCACGTCACCTCAAAATGACATGATTAATTCATTTTTGTTGAAATAATTAATTTTTGAGGTGTGAAAATTATTATTTAATTATTTTAATTATTAAAAAAATAATAAATAAAAGGAAAAAAATGGGAAAAATATGAAGACACAATAGAATAATATTTTAATTTTTTACGCATCGTATTTGTATCGCGAAATATTTATTTTATTATATTCAGTTATATTGTGCGTCCCAAATGTTTGAAAAATAATTGAGAAAAAAACTGGAGAGTTCACGTTCGCGCGGACACTGCCGACTTGCGCGCGCAGGCAGCCACTGCCGACGTGCGCGCGCAGGCAGCCACTGCCGACGTGCGCGCGCAGGCAGCCACTGCCGACGGCCGCGCGCGGCAGCCACTGCCGACGGCCGCGCGCAGGCAGCCACTGCCGACGTGCGCGCGCGCGCCTGTACGGACAGTGCCGACGGCCGCGCCCGCGCCTGTGCGGGCACTGCCGACGCGCGCGCGCGCGCAGGCAGCCCGTGCCGACGTGCGCGCGCGCGCGCCTCGGGCGTCGCGTCACCTCAAAATCACATGATTAATTCATTTTTGTTGAAATAATTTATTTTTGAGTTATGAAAATTTTTATTTAATTATTTTAATTATTAAAAAAAAAAAAAAAAAAAACGCTTGCGCGGACGCCGGGCCTGGGGCGTCCACTGCATGAAAATTTTCGCGTCACCTCAAAATCACATGATTAATTCATTTTTGTTGAAATAATTTATTTTTGAGTTATGAAAATTTTTATTTAATTATTTTAATTATTAAAAAAAAAAAAAAAAAAAACGCTTGCGCGGACGCTGCCGGCGCGCGCGCGCGCGCAGGCGGGCACTGCCGGGCGGGCGCGCGCAGCAGCCACTGCCGACGGCCGCGAGCAGGCAGCCACTGCCGACGTGCGCGCGCGCGCCTGTACGGACAGTGCCGACGGCCGCGCGCGCGCCTGTGCGGGCACTGCCGACGTGCGCGCGCAGGCAGCCCGTGCCGACGTGCGCGCGCGCGCGCCTCGGGCGTCGCGTCACCTCAAAATCACATGATTAATTCATTTTTGTTGAAATAATTTACTTTTGAGTTATGAAAATTTATATTTAATTATTTTAATTATTAAAAAAAAAAAAAAAAAAAAACGCTTGCGCGGACGCCGGGCCTCGGGCGTCCACTGCATGAAAATTTTCGCGTCACCTCAAAATCACATGATTAATTCATTTTTGTTGAAATAATTTATTTTTGAGTTATGAAAATTTTTATTTAATTATTTTAATTATTAAAAAAAAAAAAAAAAAAAATCGCTTGCGCGGACGCTGCCGGCGCGCGCGCGCCTGCGCGGGCACTGCCGGGCGGGGCCGCGCGCGCCTGCGCGGGCACTGCAGGGCGGGCGCGCGCGCGCCTGCGCGGGCACTGCCGGGCGGGGCCGCGCGGGCACTGCCGGGCGGGGCCGCGCGGGCACTGCCGGGCGGGGCCGCGCGCGCCTGCGCGGGCACTGCCGGGCGGGCGCGCGCGCGCCTGCGCGGGCACTGCCGGGCGGGCGCGCGCGCGCCTGCGCGGGCACTGCCGGGCGGGCGCGCGCGCGCCTGCGCGGGCACTGCCGGGCGGGGCCGGGCGCGCCTGCGCGGGCACAGCCGGGCGGGGCCGGGCGCGCCTGCGCGGGCACTGCCGGGCGGGCGCCCGCGCGGGCACTCGGGCGGGCGCGCGCGCGCCTGCGCGGACTGTGCCGGCCTGCGCGCGGGCGCCAGTGCGGGCACTGCCGGGCGCGCGGGCGCCAGCGCGGCCTGCGCGGCGTGTGCCGGCCTGCCCGCGCGCGCCTGCGCGACCTGTGCCGGCCTGCGCGCGGGCGCCTGCGCGGCCTGTGCGGCCTGCGCCGGCCTGCGCGCGGGCGCCTGCGCGGCCTGTGCGGCCTGCGCCGGCCTGCCCGCGCGCGCCTGCGCGGCCTTTGCCGGCATGCCTGCGCGGCCTGCGCGGCGTGTGCCGGCCTGCCCGCGCGCGCCTGCGCGGCCTGTGCCGGCATGCCTGCGCGGCCTGCGCGGCGTGTGCCGGCCTGCGCGCGCGCGCCTGCGCCGGCCTGCCCGCGCGCGCCTGCGCGGCCAGTGCCGGCATTCGCGCGCGCGCCTGCGCGGCCTGTGCCGGCCTGCGCGCGCGCACCTGCGCCGGCCTGTCCCCGCGCGCCTGCGCGGCCTTTGCCGGCATGCGCGCGCGCGCCTGCGCGGCCTGTGTTGGCCTGCGCGGACCGTGCCGGCCTGCGCGCGCGCGCCTGCGCGGCCCGTGCCGGCCTGCGCGCGCGCGCCTGCGCGGCCCGTGCCGGCCTGCGCGCGCGCGCAGGCAGCCCGTGCCGACGCGCGCGCGCGCGCGCGCCTTGGCCGACCACTGCATGAAAATTTGCACGTCACCTCAAAATGACATGATTAATTCATTTTTGTTGAAATAATTAATTTTTGAGGTGTGAAAATTTTTATTTAATTATTTTAATTATTAAAAAAATAATAAATAAAAGGAAAAAAATGGGAAAAATATGAAGACACAATAGAATAATATTTTAATTTTTTACGCATCGTATTTGTATCGCGAAATATTTATTTTATTATATTCAGTTATATTGTGCGTCCCAAATGTTTGAAAAATAATTGAGAAAAAAACTGGAGAGTTCACGTTCGCGCGGACACTGCCGACTTGCGCGCGCAGGCAGCCACTGCCGACGTGCGCGCGCAGGCAGCCACTGCCGACGTGCGCGCGCAGGCAGCCACTGCCGACGGCCGCGCGAGGCAGCCACTGCCGACGGCCGCGCGCAGGCAGCCACTGCCGACGTGCGCGCGCGCGCCTGTACGGACAGTGCCGACGGCCGCGCCCGCGCCTGTGCGGGCACTGCCGACGCGCGCGCGCGCGCAGGCAGCCCGTGCCGACGTGCGCGCGCGCGCGCCTCGGGCGTCGCGTCACCTCAAAATCACATGATTAATTCATTTTTGTTGAAATAATTTATTTTTGAGTTATGAAAATTTTTATTTAATTATTTTAATTATTAAAAAAAAAAAAAAAAAAAACGCTTGCGCGGACGCCGGGCCTCGGGCGTCCACTGCATGAAAATTTTCGCGTCACCTCAAAATCACATGATTAATTCATTTTTGTTGAAATAATTTATTTTTGAGTTATGAAAATTTTTATTTAATTATTTTAATTATTAAAAAAAAAAAAAAAAAACGCTTGCGCGGACGCTGCCGGCGCGCGCGCGCGCGCAGGCGGGCACTGCCGGGCGGGCGCGCGCAGCAGCCACTGCCGACGGCCGCGAGCAGGCAGCCACTGCCGACGTGCGCGCGCGCGCCTGTACGGACAGTGCCGACGGCCGCGCGCGCGCCTGTGCGGGCACTGCCGACGTGCGCGCGCAGGCAGCCCGTGCCGACGTGCGCGCGCGCGCGCCTCGGGCGTCGCGTCACCTCAAAATCACATGATTAATTCATTTTTGTTGAAATAATTTACTTTTGAGTTATGAAAATTTATATTTAATTATTTTAATTATTAAAAAAAAAAAAAAAAAAAAAAACGCTTGCGCGGACGCCGGGCCTCGGGCGTCCACTGCATGAAAATTTTCGCGTCACCTCAAAATCACATGATTAATTCATTTTTGTTGAAATAATTTATTTTTGAGTTATGAAAATTTTTATTTAATTATTTTAATTATTAAAAAAAAAAAAAAAAAAACGCTTGCGCGGACGCCGGGCCTCGGGCGTCCACTGCATGAAAATTTTCGCGTCACCTCAAAATCACATGATTAATTCATTTTTGTTGAAATAATTTATTTTTGAGTTATGAAAATTTTTATTTAATTATTTTAATTATTAAAAAAAAAAAAAAAAAAATCGCTTGCGCGGACGCTGCCGGCGCGCGCGCGCAGGCGGGCACTGCCGGGCGGGCGCGCGCGCGCCTGCGCGGGCACTGCCGGGCGGGGCCGCGCGCGCGCGCCTGCGCGGGCACTGCCGGGCGGGGCCGGGCGCGCCTGCGCGGGCACAGCCGGGCGGGCGCGCGCGCGCCAGCGCGGGCACTGCCGGGCGGGCGCGCGCGCGCCTGCGCGGGCACTGCCGGGCGGGGCCGCGCGCGCCTGCGCGGGCACTGCCGGGCGGGCGCGCGCGCGCCTGCGCGGGCACTGCCGGGCGGGGCCGGGCGCGCCTGCGCGGGCACAGCCGGGCGGGGCCGGGCGCGCCTGCGCGGGCACTGCCGGGCGGGGCCCCGCGCGCCTGCGCGGGCACTGCCGGGCGGGCGCCCGCGCGCGCGCCTGCGCGGGCACTGCCGGGCGGGCGCGCGCGCGCCTGCGCGGGCACAGCCGGGCGGGGCCGGGCGCGCCTGCGCGGGCACTGCCGAGCGGGGCCCCGCGCGCCTGCGCGGGCACTGCCGGGCGGGCGCCCGCGCGCGCGCCTGCGCGGGCACTGCCGTGCGGGGCCGCGCGGGCACTCGGGCGGGCGCGCGCGCGCCTACGCGGACTGTGCCGGCCTGCGCGCGGGCGCCAGTGCGGGCACTGCCGGGCGCGCGGGCGCCTGCGCGGCCTGCGCGGCGTGTGCCGGCCTGCCCGCGCGCGCCTGCGCGGCCTGTGCCGGCCTGCGCGCGCGCGCCTGCGCGGCCTGTGCGGCCTGCGCCGGCCTGCCCGCGCGCGCCTGCGCGGCCTGTGCCGGCATGCCTGCGCGGCCTGCGCGGCCCGTGCCGGCCTGCGCGCGCGCCTGCGCGGCCCGTGCCGGCCTGCGCGCGCGCCTGCGCGGCCCGTGCCGGCCTGCGCGCGCGCGCAGGCAGCCCGTGCCGACGCGCGCGCGCGCGCGCCTTGGCCGACCACTGCATGAAAATTTGCACGTCACCTCAAAATGACATGATTAATTCATTTTTGTTGAAATAATTAATTTTTGAGGTGTGAAAATTTTTATTTAATTATTTTAATTATTAAAAAAATAATAAATAAAAGGAAAAAAATGGGAAAAATATGAAGACACAATAGAATAATATTTTAATTTTTTACGCATCGTATTTGTATCGCGAAATATTTATTTTATTATATTCAGTTATATTGTGCGTCCCAAATGTTTGAAAAATAATTGAGAAAAAAACTGGAGAGTTCACGTTCGCGCGGACACTGCCGACGTGCACGCGCAGGCAGCCACTGCCGACGTGCGCGCGCGGCAGCCACTGCCGACGGCCGCGCGCAGGCAGCCACTGCCGACGTGCGCGCGCGCGCCTGTACGGACAGTGCCGACGGCCGCGCGCGCGCCTGTGCGGGCACTGCCGACGCGCGCGCGCGCGCAGGCAGCCCGTGCCGACGTGCGCGCGCGCGCGCCTCGGGCGTCGCTTCACCTGAAAATCACATGATTAATTCATTTTTGTTGAAATAATTTATTTTTGAGTTATGAAAATTTTTATTTAATTATTTTAATTATTAAAAAAAAAAAACGCTTGCGCGGACGCTGCCGGCGCGCGCAGGCGGGCACTGCCGGGCGGGCGCGCGCAGCAGCCACTGCCGACGGCCGCGCGCAGGCAGCCACTGCCGACGTGCGCGCGCGTGCCTGTACGGACAGTGCCGACGGCCGCGCGCGCGCCTGTGCGGGCACTGCCGACGTGCGCGCGCGCGCGCCTCGGGCGTCGCGTCAACTCAAAATCACATGATTAATTCATTTTTGTTGAAATAATTTACTGTTGAGTTATGACAATTTATATTTAATTATTTTAATTATTAAAAAAAAAAAAAAAAAAAAAACGCTTGCGCGGACGCCGGGCCTCGGGCGTCCACTGCATGAAAATTTTCGCGTCACCTAAAAATCACATGATTAATTCATTTTTGTTGAAATAATTTATTTTTGAGTTATGAAAATTTTTATTTAATTATTTTAATTATTAAAAAAAAAAAAAAAAAAATCGCTTGCGCGGACGCTGCCGGCGCGCGTGCGCAGGCGGGCACTGCCGGGCGGGGCCGCGCGCGCCTGCGCGGGCTTTGCAGGGCGGGCGCGCGCGCGCCTGCGCGGGCACTGCCGGGCGGGGCCGCGCGCGCCTGCGCGGGCACTGCCGGGCGGGCGCGCGCGCGCCTGCGCGGGCACTGCCGGGCGGGGCCGGGCGCGCCTGCGCGGGCACTGCCGGGCGGGCGCGCGCGCGCCTGCGCGGGCACTGCCGGGCGGGCGCGCGCGCGCCTGCGCGGGCACTGCCGGGCGGGGCCGGGCGCGCCTGCGCGGGCACAGCCGGGCGGGGCCCCGCGCGCCCGCGCGCGCGCCTGCGCGGGCACTGCCGGGCGGGGCCGCGCGGGCACTCGGGCGGGCGCGCGCGGGCACTCGGGCGGGCGCGCGCGCGCCTGCGCGGACTGTGCCGGCCTGCGCGCGGGCGCCAGTGCGGGCACTGCCGGGCGCACGGGCGCCTGCGCGGCCTGCGCGGCGTGTGCCGGCCTGCGCGCGCGCGCCTGCGCGGCCTGTGCGGCCTGCGCCGGCCTGCCCGCGCGCGCCTGCGCGGCCTGTGCCGGCATGCCTGCGCGGCCTGTGCGGCGTGTGCCGGCCTGCCCGCGCTCGCCTGCGCGGCCTGTGCCGGCATTCGCGCGCGCGCCTGCGCGGCCTGTGCCGGCCTGCGCGCGCGCACCTGCGCGGCCTGTGCGGCCTGCGCCGGCCTGTCCCCGCGCGCCTGCGCGGCCTGTGCCGGCATGCGCGCGCGCGCCTGCGCGGCCTGTGTTGGCCTGCGCGGACCGTGCCGGCCTGCGCGCGCGCGCCTGCGCGGCCCGTGCCGGCATGCGCGCGCGCGCCTGCGCGGCCCGTGCCGGCCTGCGCGCGCGCCTGCGCGGCCAATGCCGGCCTGCGCGCGCGCGCAGGCAGCCCGTGCCGACGCGCGCGCGCGCGCGCCTCTGCCGACCACTGCATGAAAATTTGCACGTCACCTCAAAATGACATGATTAATTCATTTTTGTTGAAATAATTAATTTTTGAGGTGTGAAAATTTTTATTTAATTATTTTAATTATTAAAAAAATAATAAATAAAAGGAAAAAAATGGGAAAAATATGAAGACACAATAGAATAATATTTTAATTTTTTACGCATCGTATTTGTATCGCGAAATATTTATTTTATTATATTCAGTTATATTGTGCGTCCCAAATGTTTGAAAAATAATTGAGAAAAAAACTGGAGAGTTCACGTTCGCGCGGACACTGCCGACGTGCGCGCGCAGGCAGCCACTGCCGACGTGCGCGCGCAGGCGGCCACTGCCGACGGCCGCGCGCGGCAGCCACTGCCGACGGCCGCGCGCAGGCAGCCACTGCCGACGTGCGCGCGCGCGCCTGTACGGACAGTGCCGACGGCCGCGCGCGCGCCTGTGCGGGCACTGCCGACGCGCGCGCGCGCGCGCAGGCAGCCCGTGCCGACGTGCGCGCGCGCGCGCCTCGGGCGTCGCGTCACCTCAAAATCACATGATTAATTCATTTTTGTTGAAATAATTTATTTTTGAGTTATGAAAATTTTTATTTAATTATTTTAATTATTAAAAAAAAAAAAAAAAACGCTTGCGCGGACGCCGGGCCTCGGGCGTCCACTGCATGAAAATTTTCGCGTCACCTCAAAATCACATGATTAATTCATTTTTGTTGAAATAATTTATTTTTGAGTTATGAAAATTTTTATTTAATTATTTTAATTATTAAAAAAAAAAAAAAAAATCGCTTGCGCGGACGCTGCCGGCGCGCGTGCGCAGGCGGGCACTGCCGGGCGGGCGCGCGCGCGCCTGCGCGGGCACTGCCGGGCGGGGCCGCGCGCGCCTGCGCGGGCACTGCAGGGCGGGCGCGCGGGCGCCTGCGCGGGCACTGCCGGGCGGGGCCGCGCGCGCCTGCGCGGGCACTGCCGGGCGGGGCCGCGCGCGCCTGCGCGGGCACTGCCGGGCGGGCGCCCGCACGCGCGCCTGCGCGGGCACTGCCGGGCGGGGCCGCGCGGGCACTCGGGCGGGCGCGCGCGCGCCTGCGCGGACTGTGCCGGCCTGCGCGCGGGCGCCAGTGCGGGCACTGCCGGGCGCGCGGGCGCCTGCGCGGCCTGCGCGGCGTGTGCCGGCCTGCCCGCGCGCGCCTGCGCGGCCTGTGCCGGCATGCCTGCGCGGCCTGCGCGGCGTGTGCCGGCCTGCCCGCGCGCGCCTGCGCGGCCTGCGCGGCGTGTGGCGGCCTGCCCGCGCGCGCCTGCGCGGCTTGTGCCGGCCTGCGCGCGCGCGCCTGCGCCGGCCTGCCCGCGCGCGCCTGCGCGGCCTGTGCCGGCATTCGCGCGCGCGCCTGCGCGGCCTGTGCCGGCCTGCGCGCGCGCACCTGCGCGGCCTGTCCCCGCGCGCCTGCGCGGCCTGTCCCCGCGCGCCTGCGCGGCCTGTGCCGGCATGCGCGCGCGCGCCTGCGCGGCCTGTGTTGGCCTGCGCGGACCGTGCCGGCCTGCGCGCGCGCCTGCGCGGCCAGTGCCGGCCTGCGCGCGCGCGCAGGCAGCCCGTGCCGACGCGCGCGCATGCGCGCCTTGGCCGACCACTGCATGAAAATTTGCACGTCACCTCAAAATGACATGATTAATTCATTTTTGTTGAAATAATTAATTTTTGAGGTGTGAAAATTTTTATTTAATTATTTTAATTATTAAAAAAATAATAAATAAAAGGAAAAAAATGGGAAAAATATGAAGACACAATAGAATAATATTTTAATTTTTTACGCATCGTATTTGTATCGCGAAATATTTATTTTATTATATTCAGTTATATTGTGCGTCCCAAATGTTTGAAAAATAATTGAGAAAAAAACTGGAGAGTTCACGTTCGCGCGGACACTGCCGACGTGCGCGCGCAGGCAGCCACTGCCGACGGCCGCGCGCGGCAGCCACTGCCGACGGCCGCGCGCAGGCAGCCACTGCCGACGTGCGCGCGCGCGCCTGTACGGACAGTGCCGACGGCCGCGCGCGCGCCTGTGCGGGCACTGCCGACGCGCGCGCGCGCGCAGGCAGCCCGTGCCGACGTGCGCGCGCGCGCGCCTCGGGCGTCGCGTCACCTCAAAATCACATGATTAATTCATTTTTGTTGAAATAATTTATTTTTAACTAATGAAAATTTTTATTTAATTATTTTAATTATTAAAAAAAAAAAAAAAAACGCTTGCGCGGACGCCGGGCCTCGGGCGTCCACTGCATGAAAATTTTCGCGTCACCTCAAAATCACATGATTAATTCATTTTTGTTGAAATAATTTATTTTTGAGTTATGAAAATTTTTATTTAATTATTTTAATTATTAAAAAAAAAAAAAAAAAACGCTTGCGCGGACGCCGGGCCTCGGGCGTCCACTGCATGAAAATTTTCGTGTCACCTCAAAATCACATGATTAATTCATTTTTGTTGAAATAATTTATTTTTGAGTTATGAAAATTTTTATTTAATTATTTTAATTATTAAAAAAAAAAAAAAAAAACGCTTGCGCGGACGCTGCCGGCGCGCGCGCGCAGGCGGGCACTGCCGGGCGGGCGCGCGCGCGCAGGCGGGCACTGCCGGGCGGGCGCGCGCGCGCAGGCGGGCACTGCCGGGCGGGCGCGCGCGCGCAGGCGGGCACTGCCGGGCGGGCGCGCGCGCGCAGGCGGGCACTGCCGGGCGGGCGCGCGCAGCAGCCACTGCCGACGGCCGCGCGCAGGCAGCCACTGCCGACGTGCGCGCGCGCGCCTGTACGGACAGTGCCGACGGCCGCGCGCGCGCCTGTGCGGGCACTGCCGACGTGCGCGCGCAGGCAGCCCGTGCCGACGTGCGCGCGCAGGCAGCCCGTGCCGACGTGCGCGCGGAGGCAGCCCGTGCCGACGTGCGCGCGCGCGCGCCTCGTGCGTCGCGTCACCTCAAAATCACATGATTAATTCATTTTTGTTGAAATAATTTACTTTTGAGTTATGAAAATTTATATTTAATTATTTTAATTATTAAAAAAAAAAAAAAAAAAAAAAACGCTTGCGCGGACGCCGGGCCTCGGGCGTCCACTGCATGAAAATTTTCGCGTCACCTCAAAATCACATGATTAATTCATTTTTGTTGAAATAATTTATTTTTGAGTTATGAAAATTTTTATTTAATTATTTTAATTATTAAAAAAAAAAAAAAAAAAAAATCGCTTGCGAGGACGCTGCCGGCGCGCGCGCGCAGGCGGGCACTGCCGGGCGGGCGCGCGCGCGCCTGCGCGGGCACTGCCGGGCGGGGCCGCGCGCGCCTGCGCGGGCACTGCAGGGCGGGCGCGCGCGCGCCTGCGCGGGCACTGCCGGGCGGGGCCGCGCGCGCCTGCGCGGGCACTGCCGGGCGGGGCCGCGCGCGCCTGCGCGGGCACTGCCGGGCGGGCGCGCGCGTGCCTGCGCGGGCACTGCCGGGCGGGGCCGGGCGCGCCAGCGCGGGCACTGCCGGGCGGGGCCGCGCGCGCCTGCGCGGGCACTGCCGGGCGGGGCCGCGCGCGCCTGCGCGGGCACTGCCGGGCGGGCGCGCGCGCGCCTGCGCGGGAAGTGCCGGGCGGGGCCGCGCGCGCCTGCGCGGGCACTGCCGGGCGGGGCCGCGCGCGCCTGCGCGGGCACTGCCGGGCGGGGCCGCGCGCGCCTGCGCGGGCACTGCCGGGCGGGCGCGCGCGCGCCTGCGTGGGCACTGCCGGGCGGGCGCGCGCGCGCCTGCGCGGGCACTGCCGGGCGGGGCCGGGCGCGCCTGCGCGGGCACAGCCGGGCGGGGCCGGGCGCGCCTGCGCGGGCACTGCCGGGCGGGGCCCCGCGCGCCTGCGCGGGAACTGCCGGGCGGGCGCCCGCGCGCGCGCCTGCGCGGGCACTGCCGGGCGGGCGCCCGCGCGCGCGCCTGCGCGGGCACTGCCGGGCGGGGCCGCGCGGGCACTCGGGCGGGCGCGCGCGCGCCTGCGCGGACTCTGCCGGCCTGCGCGCGGGCGCCAATGCGGGCACTGCCGGGCGCGCGGGCGCCTGCGCGGCCTGCGCGGCGTGTGCCGGCCTGCCCGCGCGCGCCTGCGCGGCCTGTGCCGGCCTGCGCGCGCGCGCCTGCGCGGCCTGTGCGGCCTGCGCCGGCCTGTCCCCGCGCGCCTGCGCGGCCTGTGCCGGCATGCGCGCGCGCGCCTGCGCGGCCTGTGTTGGCCTGCGCGGACCGTGCCGGCCTGCGCGCGCGCGCCTGCGCGGCCCGTGCCGGCATGCGCGCGCGCGCCTGCGCGGCCAGTGCCGGCCTGCGCGCGCGCGCAGGCAGCCCGTGCCGACGCGCGCGCGCGCCTTGGCCGACCACTGCATGAAAATTTGCACGTCACCTCAAAATGACATGATTAATTCATTTTTGTTGAAATAATTAATTTTTGAGGTGTGAAAATTTTTATTTAATTATTTTAATTATTAAAAAAATAATAAATAAAAGGAAAAAAATGGGAAAAATATGAAGACACAATAGAATAATATTTTAATTTTTTACGCATCGTATTTGTATCGCGAAATATTTATTTTATTATATTCAGTTATATTGTGCGTCCCAAATGTTTGAAAAATAATTGAGAAAAAAACTGGAGAGTTCACGTTCGCGCGGAGACTGCCGACGTGCGCGCGCAGGCAGCCACTGCCGACGTGCGCGCGCAGGCAGCCACTGCCGACGGCCGCGCGCGGCAGCCACTGCCGACGGCCGCGCGCAGGCAGCCACTGCCGACGTGCGCGCGCGCGCCTGTACGGACAGTGCCGACGGCCGCGCGCGCGCCTGTGCGGGCACTGCCGACGCGCGCGCGCGCGCCTGTGCGGGCACTGCCGACGCGCGCGCGCGCGCCTGTGCGGGCACTGCCGACGCGCGCGCGCGCGCGCAGGCAGCCCGTGCCGACGTGCGCGCGCGCCCGCCTCGGGCGTCGCGTCACCTCAAAATCACATGATTAATTCATTTTTGTTGAAATAATTTATTTTTGAGTTATGAAAATTTTTATTTAATTATTTTAATTATTAAAAAAAAAAAAAAAAAAAACGCTTGCGCGGACGCTGCCGGCGCGCGCGCGCAGGCGGGCACTGCCGGGCGGGCGCGCGCAGCAGCCACTGCCGACGTGCGCGCGCGCGCCTGTACGGACAGTGCCGACGGCCGCGCGTGCGCCTGTGCGGGCACTGCCGACGTGCGCGCGCGCGCGCCTCGGGCGTCGCGTCACCTCAAAATCACATGATTAATTCATTTTTGTTGAAATAATTTACTTTTGAGTTATGAAAATTTATATTTAATTATTTTAATTATTAAAAAAAAAAAAAAAAAAAAAACGCTTGCGTGGACGCCGGGCCTCGGGCGTCCACTGCATGAAAATTTTCGCGTCACCTCAAAATCACATGATTAATTCATTTTTGTTGAAATAATTTATTTTTGAGTTATGAAAATTTTTATTTAATTATTTTAATTATTAAAAAAAAAAAAATCGCTTGCGCGGACGCTGCCGGCGCGCGCGCGCAGGCGGGCACTGCCGGGCGGGCGCGCGCGCGCCAGCGCGGGCACTGCCGGGCGGGGCCGCGCGCGCCTGCGCGGGCACTGCCGGGCGGGGCCGCGCGCGCCAGCGCGGGCACTGCCGGGCGGGGCCGCGCGCGCCTGCGCGGGCACTGCAGGGCGGGCGCGCGCGCGCCTGCGCGGGCACTGCCGGGCGGGGCCGCGCGCGCCTGCGCGGGCACTGCCGGGCGGGCGCGCGCGCGCCTGCGCGGGCACTGCCGGGCGGGGCCGGGCGCGCCTGCGCGGGCACTGCCGGGCGGGCGCGCGCGCGCCAGCGCGGGCACTGCCGGGCGGGGCCGCGCGCGCCTGCGCGGGCACTTCTGGGCGGGCGCGCGCGCGCCTGCTCGGGCACTGCCGGGCGGGGCCGCGCGCGCCTGCGCGGGCACTGCCGGGCGGGCGCGCGCGCGCCTGCGCGGGCACTGCCGGGCGGGGCCGGGAGCGCCTGCGCGGGCACAGCCGGGCGGGGCCGGGCGCGCCTGCGCGGGCACTGCCGGGCGGGGCCCCGCGCGCCTGCGCGGGCACTGCCGGGCGGGCGCCCGCGCGCGCGCCTGCTCGGGCACTGCCGGGCGGGGCCGCGCGGGCACTCGGGCGGGCGCGCGCGCGCCTGCGCGGACTGTGCCGGCCTGCGCGCGGGCGCCAGTGCGGGCACTGCAGGGCGCGCGGGCGCCTGCGCGGCGTGTGCCGGCCTGCCCGCGCGGCCTGCGCGGCGTGTGCCGGCCTGCCCGCGCGCGCCTGCGCGGCCTGTGCCGGCCTGCGCGCGCGCGCCTGCGCCGGCCTGCCCGCGCGCGCCTGCGCGGCCTGTGCCGGCATGCGCGCGCGCGCCTGCGCGGCCTGTGCCGGCCTGCGCGCGCGCACCTGCGCGGCCTGTGCGGCCTGCGCCGGCCTGTCCCCGCGCGCCTGCGCGGCCTGTGCCGGCATGCGCGCGCGCGCCTGCGCGGCCTGTGTTGGCCTGCGCGGACCGTGCCGGCCTGCGCGCGCGCGCCTGCGCGGCCCGTGCCGGCATGCGCGCGCGCGCCTGCGCGGCCAGTGCCGGCCTGCGCGCGCGCAGGCAGCCCGTGCCGACG
The DNA here is from genome assembly GCF_026168435.1 of Sesamum indicum. Lineage (NCBI taxonomy): Eukaryota > Viridiplantae > Streptophyta > Magnoliopsida > Lamiales > Pedaliaceae > Sesamum > Sesamum indicum. The sequence goes on from NC_142665.1 coordinate 22,662,356, forward strand.
CGCGCGCGCGCGCGCGCCTGGCCGACCACTGCATGAAAATTTGCACGTCACCTCAAAATGACATGATTAATTCATTTTTGTTGAAATAATTAATTTTTGAGGTGTGAAAATTTTTATTTAATTATTTTAATTATTAAAAAAATAATAAATAAAAGGAAAAAAATGGGAAAAATATGAAGACACAATAGAATAATATTTTAATTTTTTACGCATCGTATTTGTATCGCGAAATATTTATTTTATTATATTCAGTTATATTGTGCGTCCCAAATGTTTGAAAAATAATTGAGAAAATAACTGGAGAGTTCACGTTCGCGCGGACACTGCCGACGTGCGCGCGCAGGCAGCCACTGCCGACGTGCGCGCGCAGGCAGCCACTGCCGACGGCCGCGCGCGGCAGCCACTGCCGACGGCCGCGCGCAGGCAGCCACCGCCGACGTGCGCGCGCGCGCCTGTACGGACAGTGCCGACGGCCGCGCGCGCGCCTGTGCGGGCACTGCCGACGCGCGCGCGCGCGCGCAGGCAGCCCGTGCCGACGTGCGCGCGCGCGCGCCTCGGGCGTCGCGTCACCTCAAAATCACATGATTAATTCATTTTTGTTGAAATAATTTATTTTTGAGTTATGAAAATTTTTATTTAATTATTTTAATTATTAAAAAAAAAAAAAAAAAAATCGCTTGCGCGGACGCTGCCGGCGCGCGCGCGCAGGCGGGCACTGCCGGGCGGGCGCGCGCGCGCCTGCGCGGGCACTGCTGGGCGGGGCCGCGCGCGCGCGCCTGCGCGGGCACTGCCGGGCGGGGCCGGGCGCGCCTGCGCGGGCACAGCCGGGCGGGGCCGGGCGCGCCTGCGCGGGCACTGCCGGGCGGGGCCCCGCGCGCCTGCGCGGGAACTGCCGGGCGGGCGCCCGCGCGCGCGCCTGCGCGGGCACTGCCGGGCGGGGCCGCGCGGGCACTCGGGCGGGCGCGCGCGCGCCTGCGCGGACTCTGCCGGCCTGCGCGCGGGCGCCAGTGCGGGCACTGCCGGGCGCGCGGGCGCCTGCGCGGCCTGCGCGGCGTGTGCCGGCCTGCCCGCGCGCGCCTGCGCGGCCTGTGCCGGCCTGCGCGCGCGCGCCTGCGCGGCCTGTGCGGCCTGCGCCGGCCTGTCCCCGCGCGCCTGCGCGGCCTGTGCCGGCATGCGCGCGCGCGCCTGCGCGGCCTGTGTTGGCCTGCGCGGACCGTGCCGGCCTGCGCGCGCGCGCCTGCGCGGCCCGTGCCGGCATGCGCGCGCGCGCCTGCGCGGCCAGTGCCGGCCTGCGCGCGCGCGCAGGCAGCCCGTGCCGACGCGCGCGCGCGCCTTGGCCGACCACTGCATGAAAATTTGCACGTCACCTCAAAATGACATGATTAATTCATTTTTGTTGAAATAATTAATTTTTGAGGTGTGAAAATTTTTATTTAATTATTTTAATTATTAAAAAAATAATAAATAAAAGGAAAAAAATGGGAAAAATATGAAGACACAATAGAATAATATTTTAATTTTTTACGCATCGTATTTGTTTCGCGAAATATTTATTTTATTATATTCAGTTATATTGTGCGTCCCAAATGTTTGAAAAATAATTGAGAAAAAAAACTGGAGAGTTCACGTTCGCGCGGACACTGCCGACGCGCGCGCGCAGGCGGGCACTGCCGACGTGCGCGCGCAGGCAGCCACTGCCGACGGCCGCGCGCAGCAGCCACTGCCGACGGCCGCGCGCAGGCAGCCACTGCCGACGTGCGCGCGCGCGACTGTACGGACAGTGCCGACGGCCGCGCGCGCGCCTGTGCGGGCACTGCCGACGTGCGCGCGCAGGCAGCCCGTGCCGACGTGCGCGCGCGCGCGCCTCGGGCGTCGCGTCACCTCAAAATCACATGATTAATTCATTTTTGTTGAAATAATTTACTTTTGAGTTATGAAAATTTATATTTAATTATTTTAATTATTAAAAAAAAAAAAAAAAAAAAAACGCTTGCGCGGACGCCGGGCCTTGGGCGTCCACTGCATGAAAATTTTCGCGTCACCTCAAAATCACATGTTTAATTCATTTTTGTTGAAATAATTTATTTTTGAGTTATGAAAATTTTTATTTAATTATTTTAATTATTAAAAAAAAAAAAAAAAATCGCTTGCGCGGACGCTGCCGGCGCGCGCGCGCAAGCGGCCACTGCCGGGCGGGCGCACGCGCGCCTGCGCGGGCACTGCCGGGCGGGGCCGCGCGCGCCTGCGCGGGCACTGCCGGGCGGGGCCGCGCGCGCCTGCGCGGGCACTGCCGGGCGGGGCCGCGCGCGCCTGCGCGGGCACTGCAGGGCGGGCGCGCGCGCGCCTGCGCGGGCACTGCCGGGCGGGGCCGCGCGCGCCTGCGCGGGCACTGACGCGCGGGCGCGCGCGCGCCTGCGCGGGCACTGCCGGGCGGGCGCGCGCGCGCCAGCGCGGGCACTGCCTGGCGGGGCCGCGCGCGCCTGCGCGGGCACAGCCGGGCGGGGCCGGGCGCGCCTGCGCGGGCACTGCCGGGCGGGGCCGGGCGCGCCTGCGCGGGCACTGCCGGGCGGGCGCCCGCGCGCGCGCCTGCGCGGGCACTGCCGGGCGGGGCCGCGCGGGCACTCGGGCGGGCGCGCGCGCGCCTGCGCGGACTGTGCCGGCCTGCGCGCGGGCGCCAGTGCGGGCACTGCCGGGCGCGTGGGCGCCTGCGCGGCCTGCGCGGCGTGTGCCGGCCTGCGCGCGCGCGCCCTGTGCGGCCTGCGCCGGCCTGCCCGCGCGCGCCTGCGCGGCCTGTGCCGGCATGCCTGCGCGGCGTGTGCCGGCCTGCCCGCGCGCGCCTGCGCGGCCTGTGCCGGCATGCCTGCGCGGCCTGCGCGGCGTGTGCCGGCCTGCCCGCGCGCGCCTGCGCGGCCTGTGCTGGCCTGCGCGCGCGCGCCTGCGCCGGCCTGCCCGCGCGCGCCTGCGCGGCCTGTGCCGGCATTCGCGCGCGCGCCTGCGCGGCCTGTGCCGGCCTGCGCGCGCGCACCTGCGCGGCCTGTCCCCGCGCGCCTGCGCGGCCTGTGCCGGCATGCGCGCGCGCGCCTGCGCGGCCTGTGTTGGCCTGCGCGGACCGTGCCGGCCTGCGCGCGCGCGCCTGCGCGGCCCGTGCCGGCATGCGCGCGCGCCTGCGCGGCCAGTGCCGGCCTGCGCGCGCGCGCAGGCAGCCCGTGCCGACACGCGCGCGCGCGCGCCTTGGCCGACCACTGCATGAAAATTTGCACGTCACCTCAAAATGACATGATTAATTCATTTTTGTTGAAATAATTAATTTTTGAGGTGTGAAAATTTTTATTTAATTATTTTAATTATTAAAAAAATAATAAATAAAAGGAAAAAAATGGGAAAAATATGAAGACACAATAGAATAATATTTTAATTGTTTATGCATCGTATTTGTATCGCGAAATATTTATTTTATTATATTCAGTTATATTGTGCGTCCCAAATGTTTGAAAAATAATTGAGAAAAAAACTGGAGAGTTCACGTTCGCGCGGACACTGCCGACGTGCGCGCGCAGGCAGCCACTGCCGACGTGCGCGCGCAGGCAGCCACTGCCGACGGCCGCGCGCGGAAGCCACTGCCGACGGCCGCGCGCGGCAGCCACTGCCGACGGCCGCGCGCAGGCAGCCACTGCCGACGTGCGCGCGCGCGCCTGTACGGACAGTGCCGACGGCCGCGCGCGCGCCTGTGCGGGCACTGCCGACGCGCGCGCGCGCGCAGGCAGCCCGTGCCGACGTGCGCGCGCGCGCGCCTCGGGCGTCGCGTCACCTCAAAATCACATGATTAATTCATTTTTGTTGAAATAATTTATTTTTGAGTTATGAAAATTTTTATTTAATTATTTTAATTATTAAAAAAAAAAAAAAAAAACGCTTGCGCGGACGCCGGGCCTCGGGCGTCCACTGCATGAAAATTTTCGCGTCACCTCAAAATCACATGATTAATTCATTTTTGTTGAAATAATTTATTTTTGAGTTATGAAAATTTTTATTTAATTATTTTAATTATTAAAAAAAAAAAAAAAAAAAACGCTTGCGCTGACGCTGCCGGCGCGCGCGCGCAGGCGGGCACTGCCGGGCGGGCGCGCGCGCGCAGGCGGGCACTGCCGGGCGGGCGCGCGCAGCAGCCACTGCCGACGGCCGCGCGCAGGCAGCCACTGCCGACGTGCGCGCGCGCGCCTGTACGGACAGTGCCGACGGCCGCGCGCGCGCCTGTGCGGGCACTGCCGACGTGCGCGCGCAGGCAGCCCGTGCCGACGTCCGCGCGCGCGCGCCTCGGGCGTCGCGTCACCTCAAAATCACATGATTAATTCATTTTTTTTGAAATAATTTACTTTTGAGTTATGAAAATTTATATTTAATTATTTTAATCATTAAAAAAAAAAAAAACGCTTGCGCGGACGCCGGGCCTCGGGCGTCCACTGCATGAAAATTTTCGCGTCACCTCAAAATCACATGATTAATTCATTTTTGTTGAAATAATTTATTTTTGAGTTATGAAAATTTTTATTTAATTATTTTAATTATTAAAAAAAAAAAAAAAAAAACGCTTGCGCGGACGCCGGGCCTCGGGCGTCCACTGCATGAAAATTTTCGCGTCACCTCAAAATCACATGATTAATTCATTTTTGTTGAAATAATTTATTTTTGAGTTATGAAAATTTTTATTTAATTATTTTAATTATTAAAAAAAAAAAAAAAAAAAACGCTTGCGCTGACGCTGGCGGCGCGCGCGCGCAGGCGGGCACTGCCGGGCGGGCGCGCGCGCGCAGGCGGGCACTGCCGGGCGGGCGCGCGCAGCAGCCACTGCCGACGGCCGCGCGCAGGCAGCCACTGCCGACGTGCGCGCGCGCGCCTGTACGGACAGTGCCGACGGCCGCGCGCGCGCCTGTGCGGGCACTGCCGACGTGTGCGCGCAGGCAGCCCGTGCCGACGTGCGCGCGCGCGCCTCGGGCGTCGCGTCACCTCAAAATCACATGATTAATTCATTTTTTTTGAAATAATTTACTTTTGAGTTATGAAAATTTATATTTAATTATTTTAATTATTAAAAAAAAAAAAAAAAAAAAAACGCTTGCGCGGACGCCGGGCCTCGGGCGTCCACTGCATGAAAATTTTCGCGTCACCTCAAAATCACATGATTAATTCATTTTTGTTGAAATAATTTATTTTTGAGATATGAAAATTTTTATTTAATTATTTTAATTATTAAAAAAAAAAAAAAAAAATCGCTTGCGCGGACGCTGCCGGCGCGCGCGCGCAGGCGGGCACTGCCGGGCGGGCGCGCGCGCGCCTGCGCGGGCACTGCCGGGCGGGGCCGCGCGCGCCTGCGCGGGCACTGCAGGGCGGGCGCGCGCGCGCCAGCGCGGGCACTGCCGGGCGGGGCCGGGCGCGCCTGCGCGGGCACTGCCGGGCGGGGCCGCGCGCGCCTGCGCGGGCACTGCCGGGCGGGCGCGCGCGCGCCTGCGCGGGCACTGCCGGGCGGGGCCGGGCGCGCCTGCGCGGGCACAGCCGGGCGGGGCCCCGCGCGCCTGCGCGGGCACTGCCGGGCGGGCGCCCGCGCGCGCGCCTGCGCGGGCACTGCCGGGCGGGGCCGCGCGGGCACTCGGGCGGGCGCGCGCGCGCCTGCGCGGACTGTGCCGGCCTGCGCGCGGGCGCCAGTGCGGGCACTGCCGGGCGCGCGGGCGCCTGCGCGGCCTGCGCGGCGTGTGCCGGCCTGCCCGCGCGCGCCTGCGCGGCCTGTGCCGGCCTGCGCGCGCGCGCCTGCGCGGCCTGAGCGGCCTGCGCCGGCCTGCCCGCGCGCGCCTGCGCGGCCTGTGCCGGCATGCCTGCGCGGCCTGCGCGGCGTGTGCCGGCCTGCCCGCGCGCGCCTGCGCGGCCTGTGCCGGCCTGCGCGCGCGCGCCTGCTCCGGCCTGCCCGCGCGCGCCTGCGCGGCCTGTGCCGGCATTCGCGCGCGCGCCTGCGCGGCCTGTGCCGGCATGCGCGCGCGCGCCTGCGCGGCCTGTGTTGGCCTTCGCGGACCGTGCAGGCCTGCGCGCGCGCGCCTGCGCGGCCCGTGCCGGCATGCGCGCGCGCGCCTGCGCGGCCCGTGCCGGCCTGCGCGCGCGCCTGCGCGGCCAGTGCCGGCCTGCGTGCGCGCGCAGGCAGCCCGTGCCGACGCGCGCGCACGCGCGCCTTGGCCGACCACTGCATGAAAATTTTCGCGTCACCTCAAAATCACATGATTAATTCATTTTTGTTGAAATAATTTATTTTTGAGTTATGAAAATTTTTATTTAATTATTTTAATTATTAAAAAAAAAAAAAAAATCGCTTGCGCGGACGCTTCCGGCGCGCGTGCGCAGGCGGGCACTGCCGGGCGGGCGCGCGCGCGCCTGCGCGGGCACTGCCGGGCGGGGCCGCGCGCGCCTGCGCGGGCACTGCAGGGCGGGCGCGCGGGCGCCTGCGCGGGCACTGCCGGGCGGGGCCGCGCGCGCCTGCGCGGGCACTGCCGGGCGGGGCCGCGCGCGCCTGCGCGGGCACTGCCGGGCGGGGCCGCGCGCGCCTGCGCGGGCACTGCCGGGCGGGCGCCCGCGCGCGCGCCTGCGCGGGCACTGCCGGGCGGGGCCGCGCGGGCACTCGGGCGGGCGCGCGCGCGCCTGCGCGGACTGTGCCGGCCTGCGCGCGGGCGCCAGTGCGGGCACTGCCGGGCGCGCGGGCGCCTGCGCGGCCTGCGCGGCGTGTGCCGGCCTGCCCGCGCGCGCCTGCGCGGCCTGTGCCGGCATGCCTGCGCGGCCTGCGCGGCGTGTGCCGGCCTGCCCGCGCGCGCCTGCGCGGCCTGTGCCGGCATGCCTGCGCGGCCTGCGCGGCGTGTGGCGGCCTGCCCGCGCGCGCCTGCGCGCGCCTGCGCGGCCTGTGCCGGCCTGCGCGCGCGCGCCTGCGCCGGCCTGCCCGCGCGCGCCTGCGCGGCCTGTGCCGGCATTCGCGCGCGCGCCTGCGCGGCCTGTGCCGGCCTGCGCGCGCGCACCTGCGCGGCCTGTCCCCGCGCGCCTGCGCGGCCTGTGCCGGCATGCGCGCGCGCGCCTGCGCGGCCTGTGTTGGCCTGCGCGGACCGTGCCGGCCTGCGCGCGCGCGCCTGCGCGGCCCGTGCCGGCATGCGCGCGCGCGCCTGCGCGGCCCGTGCCGGCATGCGCGCGCGCGCCTGCGCGGCCCGTGCCGGCCTGCGCGCGCGCCTGCGCGGCCAGTGCCGGCCTGCGCGCGCGCGCAGGCAGCCCGTGCCGACGCGCGCGCATGCGCGCCTTGGCCGACCACTGCATGAAAATTTGCACGTCACCTCAAAATGACATGATTAATTCATTTTTGTTGAAATAATTAATTTTTGAGGTGTGAAAATTTTTATTTAATTATTTTAATTATTAAAAAAATAATAAATAAAAGGAAAAAAATGGGAAAAATATGAAGACACAATAGAATAATATTTTAATTTTTTACGCATCGTATTTGTATCGCGAAATATTTATTTTATTATATTCAGTTATATTGTGCGTCCCAAATGTTTGAAAAATAATTGAGAAAAAAACTGGAGAGTTCACGTTCGCGCGGACACTGCCGACGTGCGCGCGCAGGCAGCCACTGCCGACGGCCGCGCGCGGCAGCCACTGCCGACGGCCGCGCGCAGGCAGCCACTGCCGACGTGCGCGCGCGCGCCTGTACGGACAGTGCCGACGGCCGCGCGCGCGCCTGTGCGGGCACTGCCGACGCGCGCGCGCGCGCAGGCAGCCCGTGCCGACGTGCGCGCTGCGCGCGCCTCGGGCGTCGCGTCACCTCAAAATCACATGATTAATTCATTTTTGTTGAAATAATTTATTTTTAACTAATGAAAATTTTTATTTAATTATTTTAATTATTAAAAAAAAAAAAAAAAACGCTTGCGCGGACGCCGGGCCTCGGGCGTCCACTGCATGAAAATTTTCGCGTCACCTCAAAATCACATGATTAATTCATTTTTGTTGAAATAATTTATTTTTGAGTTATGAAAATTTTTATTTAATTATTTTAATTATTAAAAAAAAAAAAAAAAACGCTTGCGCGGACGCCGGGCCTCGGGCGTCCACTGCATGAAAATTTTCGCGTCACCTCAAAATCACATGATTAATTCATTTTTGTTGAAATAATTTATTTTTGAGTTATGAAAATTTTTATTTAATTATTTTAATTATTAAAAAAAAAAAAAAAAAACGCTTGCGCGGACGCTGCCGGCGCGCGCGCGCAGGCGGGCACTGCCGGGCGGGCGCGCGCGCGCAGGCGGGCACTGCCGGGCGGGCGCGCGCAGCAGCCACTGCCGACGGCCGCGCGCAGGCAGCCACTGCCGACGTGCGCGCGCGCGCCTGTACGGACAGTGCCGACGGCCGCGCGCGCGCCTGTGCGGGCACTGCCGACGTGCGCGCGCAGGCAGCCCGTGCCGACGTGCGCGCGCAGGCAGCCCGTGCCGACGTGCGCGCGCAGGCAGCCCGTGCCGACGTGCGCGCGCAGGCAACCCGTGCCGACGTGCGCGCGCGCGCGCCTCGTGCGTCGCGTCACCTCAAAATCACATGATTAATTCATTTTTGTTGAAATAATTTACTTTTGAGTTATGAAAATTTATATTTAATTATTTTAATTATTAAAAAAAAAAAAAAAAAAAAAAAACGCTTGCGCGGACGCCGGGCCTCGGGCGTCCACTGCATGAAAATTTTCGCGTCACCTCAAAATCACATGATTAATTCATTTTTGTTGAAATAATTTATTTTTGAGTTATGAAAATTTTTATTTAATTATTTTAATTATTAAAAAAAAAAAAAAAAAAAATCGCTTGCGCGGACGCTGCCGGCGCGCGCGCGCAGGCGGGCACTGCCGGGCGGGCGCGCGCGCGCCTGCGCGGGCACTGCCGGGCGGGGCCGCGCGCGCCTGCGCGGGCACTGCAGGGCGGGCGCGCGCGCGCCTGCGCGGGCACTGCCGGGCGGGGCCGCGCGCGCCTGCGCGGGCACTGCCGGGCGGGGCCGCGCGCGCCTGCGCGGGCACTGCCGGGCGGGCGCGCGCGTGCCTGCGCGGGCACTGCCGGGCGGGGCCGGGCGCGCCAGCGCGGGCACTGCCGGGCGGGGCCGCGCGCGCCTGCGCGGGCACTGCCGGGCGGGCGCGCGCGCGCCTGCGCGGGAAGTGCCGGGCGGGGCCGCGCGCGCCTGCGCGGGCACTGCCGGGCGGGCGCGCGCGCGCCTGCGCGGGCACTGCCGGGCGGGGCCGGGCGCGCCTGCGCGGGCACAGCCGGGCGGGGCCGGGCGCGCCTGCGCGGGCACTGCCGGGCGGGGCCCCGCGCGCCTGCGCGGGAACTGCCGGGCGGGCGCCCGCGCGCGCGCCTGCGCGGGCACTGCCGGGCGGGGCCGCGCGGGCACTCGGGCGGGCGCGCGCGCGCCTGCGCGGACTCTGCCGGCCTGCGCGCGGGCGCCAGTGCGGGCACTGCCGGGCGCGCGGGCGCCTGCGCGGCCTGCGCGGCGTGTGCCGGCCTGCCCGCGCGCGCCTGCGCGGCCTGTGCCGGCCTGCGCGCGCGCGCCTGCGCGGCCTGTGCGGCCTGCGCCGGCCTGTCCCCGCGCGCCTGCGCGGCCTGTGCCGGCATGCGCGCGCGCGCCTGCGCGGCCTGTGTTGGCCTGCGCGGACCGTGCCGGCCTGCGCGCGCGCGCCTGCGCGGCCCGTGCCGGCATGCGCGCGCGCGCCTGCGCGGCCAGTGCCGGCCTGCGCGCGCGCGCAGGCAGCCCGTGCCGACGCGCGCGCGCGCCTTGGCCGACCACTGCATGAAAATTTGCACGTCACCTCAAAATGACATGATTAATTCATTTTTGTTGAAATAATTAATTTTTGAGGTGTGAAAATTTTTATTTAATTATTTTAATTATTAAAAAAATAATAAATAAAAGGAAAAAAATGGGAAAAATATGAAGACACAATAGAATAATATTTTAATTTTTTACGCATCGTATTTGTTTCGCGAAATATTTATTTTATTATATTCAGTTATATTGTGCGTCCCAAATGTTTGAAAAATAATTGAGAAAAAAAACTGGAGAGTTCACGTTCGCGCGGACACTGCCGACGCGCGCGCGCAGGCGGGCACTGCCGACGTGCGCGCGCAGGCAGCCACTGCCGACGGCCGCGCGCAGCAGCCACTGCCGACGGCCGCGCGCAGGCAGCCACTGCCGACGTGCGCGCGCGCGACTGTACGGACAGTGCCGACGGCCGCGCGCGCGCCTGTGCGGGCACTGCCGACGTGCGCGCGGAGGCAGCCCGTGCCGACGTGCGCGCGCGCGCGCCTCGGGCGTCGCGTCACCTCAAAATCACATGATTAATTCATTTTTGTTGAAATAATTTACTTTTGAGTTATGAAAATTTATATTTAATTATTTTAATTATTAAAAAAAAAAAAAAAAAAAAAACGCTTGCGCGGACGCCGGGCCTTGGGCGTCCACTGCATGAAAATTTTCGCGTCACCTCAAAATCACATGTTTAATTCATTTTTGTTGAAATAATTTATTTTTGAGTTATGAAAATTTTTATTTAATTATTTTAATTATTAAAAAAAAAAAAAAAAATCGCTTGCGCGGACGCTGCCGGCGCGCGCGCGCAAGCGGCCACTGCCGGGCGGGCGCACGCGCGCCTGCGCGGGCACTGCCGGGCGGGGCCGCGCGCGCCTGCGCGGGCACTGCCGGGCGGGGCCGCGCGCGCCTGCGCGGGCACTGCCGGGCGGGGCCGCGCGCGCCTGCGCGGGCACTGCAGGGCGGGCGCGCGCGCGCCTGCGCGGGCACTGCCGGGCGGGGCCGCGCGCGCCTGCGCGGGCACTGACGCGCGGGCGCGCGCGCGCCTGCGCGGGCACTGCCGGGCGGGCGCGCGCGCGCCAGCGCGGGCACTGCCTGGCGGGGCCGCGCGCGCCTGCGCGGGCACAGCCGGGCGGGGCCGGGCGCGCCTGCGCGGGCACTGCCGGGCGGGGCCGGGCGCGCCTGCGCGGGCACTGCCGGGCGGGCGCCCGCGCGCGCGCCTGCGCGGGCACTGCCGGGCGGGGCCGCGCGGGCACTCGGGCGGGCGCGCGCGCGCCTGCGCGGACTGTGCCGGCCTGCGCGCGGGCGCCAGTGCGGGCACTGCCGGGCGCGTGGGCGCCTGCGCGGCCTGCGCGGCGTGTGCCGGCCTGCGCGCGCGCGCCCTGTGCGGCCTGCGCCGGCCTGCCCGCGCGCGCCTGCGCGGCCTGTGCCGGCATGCCTGCGCGGCGTGTGCCGGCCTGCCCGCGCGCGCCTGCGCGGCCTGTGCCGGCATGCCTGCGCGGCCTGCGCGGCGTGTGCCGGCCTGCCCGCGCGCGCCTGCGCGGCCTGTGCTGGCCTGCGCGCGCGCGCCTGCGCCGGCCTGCCCGCGCGCGCCTGCGCGGCCTGTGCCGGCATTCGCGCGCGCGCCTGCGCGGCCTGTGCCGGCCTGCGCGCGCGCACCTGCGCGGCCTGTCCCCGCGCGCCTGCGCGGCCTGTGCCGGCATGCGCGCGCGCGCCTGCGCGGCCTGTGTTGGCCTGCGCGGACCGTGCCGGCCTGCGCGCGCGCGCCTGCGCGGCCCGTGCCGGCATGCGCGCGCGCCTGCGCGGCCAGTGCCGGCCTGCGCGCGCGCGCAGGCAGCCCGTGCCGACACGCGCGCGCGCGCGCCTTGGCCGACCACTGCATGAAAATTTGCACGTCACCTCAAAATGACATGATTAATTCATTTTTGTTGAAATAATTAATTTTTGAGGTGTGAAAATTTTTATTTAATTATTTTAATTATTAAAAAAATAATAAATAAAAGGAAAAAAATGGGAAAAATATGAAGACACAATAGAATAATATTTTAATTGTTTATGCATCGTATTTGTATCGCGAAATATTTATTTTATTATATTCAGTTATATTGTGCGTCCCAAATGTTTGAAAAATAATTGAGAAAAAAACTGGAGAGTTCACGTTCGCGCGGACACTGCCGACGTGCGCGCGCAGGCAGCCACTGCCGACGTGCGCGCGCAGGCAGCCACTGCCGACGGCCGCGCGCGGAAGCCACTGCCGACGGCCGCGCGCGGCAGCCACTGCCGACGGCCGCGCGCAGGCAGCCACTGCCGACGTGCGCGCGCGCGCCTGTACGGACAGTGCCGACGGCCGCGCGCGCGCCTGTGCGGGCACTGCCGACGCGCGCGCGCGCGCAGGCAGCCCGTGCCGACGTGCGCGCGCGCGCGCCTCGGGCGTCGCGTCACCTCAAAATCACATGATTAATTCATTTTTGTTGAAATAATTTATTTTTGAGTTATGAAAATTTTTATTTAATTATTTTAATTATTAAAAAAAAAAAAAAAAAACGCTTGCGCGGACGCCGGGCCTCGGGCGTCCACTGCATGAAAATTTTCGCGTCACCTCAAAATCACATGATTAATTCATTTTTGTTGAAATAATTTATTTTTGAGTTATGAAAATTTTTATTTAATTATTTTAATTATTAAAAAAAAAAAAAAAAAAAACGCTTGCGCTGACGCTGGCGGCGCGCGCGCGCAGGCGGGCACTGCCGGGCGGGCGCGCGCGCGCAGGCGGGCACTGCCGGGCGGGCGCGCGCAGCAGCCACTGCCGACGGCCGCGCGCAGGCAGCCACTGCCGACGTGCGCGCGCGAGCCTGTACGGACAGTGCCGACGGCCGCGCGCGCGCCTGTGCGGGCACTGCCGACGTGTGCGCGCAGGCAGCCCGTGCCGACGTGCGCGCGCGCGCCTCGGGCGTCGCGTCACCTCAAAATCACATGATTAATTCATTTTTTTTGAAATAATTTACTTTTGAGTTATGAAAATTTATATTTAATTATTTTAATTATTAAAAAAAAAAAAAAAAAAAAAAACGCTTGCGCGGACGCCGGGCCTCGGGCGTCCACTGCATGAAAATTTTCGCGTCACCTCAAAATCACATGATTAATTCATTTTTGTTGAAATAATTTATTTTTGAGATATGAAAATTTTTATTTAATTATTTTAATTATTAAAAAAAAAAAAAAAAAATCGCTTGCGCGGACGCTGCCGGCGCGCGCGCGCAGGCGGGCACTGCCGGGCGGGCGCGCGCGCGCCTGCGCGGGCACTGCCGGGCGGGGCCGCGCGCGCCTGCGCGGGCACTGCAGGGCGGGCGCGCGCGCGCCAGCGCGGGCACTGCCGGGCGGGGCCGGGCGCGCCTGCGCGGGCACTGCCGGGCGGGGCCGCGCGCGCCTGCGCGGGCACTGCCGGGCGGGCGCGCGCGCGCCTGCGCGGGCACTGCCGGGCGGGGCCGGGCGCGCCTGCGCGGGCACAGCCGGGCGGGGCCCCGCGCGCCTGCGCGGGCACTGCCGGGCGGGCGCCCGCGCGCGCGCCTGCGCGGGCACTGCCGGGCGGGGCCGCGCGGGCACTCGGGCGGGCGCGCGCGCGCCTGCGCGGACTGTGCCGGCCTGCGCGCGGGCGCCAGTGCGGGCACTGCCGGGCGCGCGGGCGCCTGCGCGGCCTGCGCGGCGTGTGCCGGCCTGCCCGCGCGCGCCTGCGCGGCCTGTGCCGGCCTGCGCGCGCGCGCCTGCGCGGCCTGAGCGGCCTGCGCCGGCCTGCCCGCGCGCGCCTGCGCGGCCTGTGCCGGCATGCCTGCGCGGCCTGCGCGGCGTGTGCCGGCCTGCCCGCGCGCGCCTGCGCGGCCTGTGCCGGCCTGCGCGCGCGCGCCTGCTCCGGCCTGCCCGCGCGCGCCTGCGCGGCCTGTGCCGGCATTCGCGCGCGCGCCTGCGCGGCCTGTGCCGGCATGCGCGCGCGCGCCTGCGCGGCCTGTGTTGGCCTTCGCGGACCGTGCAGGCCTGCGCGCGCGCGCCTGCGCGGCCCGTGCCGGCATGCGCGCGCGCGCCTGCGCGGCCCGTGCCGGCCTGCGCGCGCGCCTGCGCGGCCAGTGCCGGCCTGCGTGCGCGCGCAGGCAGCCCGTGCCGACGCGCGCGCACGCGCGCCTTGGCCGACCACTGCATGAAAATTTGCACGTCACCTCAAAATGACATGATTAATTCATTTTTGTTGAAATAATTAATTTTTGAGGTGTGAAAATTTTTATTTAATTATTTTAATTATTAAAAAAATAATAAATAAAAGGAAAAAAATGGGAAAAATATGAAGACACAATAGAATAATATTTTAATTTTTTACGCATCGTATTTGTATCGCGAAATATTTATTTTATTATATTCAGTTATATTGTGCGTCCCAAATGTTTGAAAAATAATTGAGAAAAAAACTAGAGAGTTCACGTTCGCGCGGACACTGCCGACGTGCGCGCGCAGGCAGCCACTGCCGACGTGCGCGCGCGGCAGCCACTGCCGACGTGCGCGCGCGTGCCTGTACGGACAGTGCCGACGGCCGCGCGCGCGCCTGTGCGGGCACTGCCGACGCGCGCGCGCGCGCGCAGGCAGCCCGTGCCGACGTGCGTGCGCGCGCGCCTCGGGCGTCGCGTCACCTCAAAATCACATGATTAATTCATTTTTGTTGAAATAATTTATTTTTGAGTTATGAAAATTTTTATTTAATTATTTTAATTATTAAAAAAAAAAAAAAAACGCTTGCGCGGACACCGGGCCTCGGGCGTCCACTGCATGAAAATTTTCGCGTCACCTCAAAATCACATGATTAATTCATTTTTGTTGAAATAATTTATTTTTGAGTTATGAAAATTTTTATTTAATTATTTTAATTATTAAAAAAAAAAAAAAAAAAACGCTTGCGCGGACGCTGCCGGCGCGCGCGCGCAGGCGGGCACTGCCGGGCGGGCGCGCGCAGCAGCCACTGCCGACGGCCGCGCGCAGGCAGCCACTGCCGACGTGCGCGCGCGCGCCTGTACGGACAGTGCCGACGGCCGCGCGCGCGCCTGTGCGGGCACTGCCGACGTGCGCGCGCAGGCAGCCCGTGCCGACGTGCGCGCGCGCGCGCCTCGGGCGTCGCGTCACCTCAAAATCACATGATTAATTCATTTTTGTTGAAATAATTTACTTTTGAGTTATGAAAATTTATATTTAATTATTTTAAATATTAAAAAAAAAAAAAAACGCTTGCGCGGACGCCGGGCCTCGGGCGTCCACTGCATGAAAATTTTCGCGTCACCTCAAAATCACATGAGTAATTCATTTTTGTTGAAATAATTTATTTTTGAGTTATGAAAATTTTTATTTAATTATTTTAATTATTAAAAAAAAAAAAAAAAACGCTTGCGCGGACGCCGGGCCTCGGGCGTCCACTGCATGAAAATTTTCGCGTCACCTCAAAATCACATGATTAATTCATTTTTGTTGAAATAATTTATTTTTGAGTTATGAAAATTTTTATTTAATTATTTTAATTATTAAAAAAAAAAAAAAAAACCGCTTGCGCGGACGCTGCCGGCGCGCGCGCGCAGGCGGGCACTGCCGGGCGGGCGCGCGCAGCAGCCACTGCCGACGGCCGCGCGCAGGCAGCCACTGCCGACGTGCGCGCGCGCGCCTGTACGGACAGTGCCGACGGCCGCGCGCGTGCCTGTGCGGGCACTGCCGACGTGCGCGCGCAGGCAGCCCGTGCCGACGTGCGCGCGCGCGCGCCTCGGGCGTCGCGTCACCTCAAAATCACATGATTAATTCATTTTTTTTGAAATAATTTACTTTTGAGTTATGAAAATTTATATTTAATTATTTTAATTATTAAAAAAAAAAAAAAAAAAAAAACGCTTGCGCGGACGCCGGGCCTCGGGCGTCCACTGCATGAAAATTTTCGCGTCACCTCAAAATCACATGATTAATTCATTTTTGTTGAAATAATTTATTTTTGAGATATGAAAATTTTTATTTAATTATTTTAATTATTAAAAAAAAAAAAAAAATCGCTTGCGCGGACGCTGCCGGCGCGCGCGCTCAGGCGGGCACTGCCGGGCGGGCGCGCGCGCGCCTGCGCGGGCACTGCCGGGCGGGGCCGCGCGCGCCTGCGCGGGCACTGCAGGGCGGGCGCGCGCGCGCCTGCGCGGGCACTGCCGGGCGGGGCCGCGCGGGCACTCGGGCGGGCGCGCGCGCGCCTGCGCGGACTGTGCCGGCCTGCGCGCGGGCGCCAGTGCGGGCACTGCCGGGCGCGCGGGCGCCTGCGCGGCCTGCGCGGCGTGTGCCGGCCTGCCCGCGCGCGCCTGCGCGGCCTGTGCCGGCCTGCGCGCGCGCGCCTGCGCGGCCTGAGCGGCCTGCGCCGGCCTGCCCGCGCGCGCCTGCGCGGCCTGTGCCGGCATGCCTGCGCGGCCTGCGCGGCGTGTGCCGGCCTGCCCGCGCGCGCCTGCGCGGCCTGTGCCGGCATGCCTGCGCGGCCTGCGCGGCGTGTGCCGGCCTGCCCGCGCGCGCCTGCGCGGCCTGTGCCGGCCTGCGCGCGCGCGCCTGCGCCGGCCTGCCCGCGCGCGCCTGCGCGGCCTGTGCCGGCATTCGCGCGCGCGCCTGCGCGGCCTGTGCCGGCCTGCGCGCGCGCACCTGCGCGGCCTGTGCGGCCTGCGCCGGCCTGTCCCCGCGCGCCTGCGCGGCCTGTGCCGGCATGCGCGCGCGCGCCTGCGCGGCCTGTGTTGGCCTGCGCGGACCGTGCAGGCCTGCGCGCGCGCGCCTGCGCGGCCCGTGCCGGCATGCGCGCGCGCGCCTGCGCGGCCCGTGCCGGCCTGCGCGCGCGCCTGCGCGGCCAGTGCCGGCCTGCGCGCGCGCGCAGGCAGCCCGTGCCGACGCGCGCGCACGCGCGCCTTGGCCGACCACTGCATGAAAATTTGCACGTCACCTCAAAATGACATGATTAATTCATTTTTGTTGAAATAATTAATTTTTGAGGTGTGAAAATTTTTATTTAATTATTTTAATTATTAAAAAAATAATAAATAAAAGGAAAAAAATGGGAAAAATATGAAGACACAATAGAATAATATTTTAATTTTTTACGCATCGTATTTGTATCGCGAAATATTTATTTTATTATATTCAGTTATATTGTGCGTCCCAAATGTTTGAAAAATAATTGAGAAAAAAACTAGAGAGTTCACGTTCGCGCGGACACTGCCGACGTGCGCGCGCAGGCAGCCACTGCCGACGTGCGCGCGCGGCAGCCACTGCCGACGGCCGCGCGCAGGCAGCCACTGCCGACGTGCGTGCGCGCGCCTGTACGGACAGTGCCGACGGCCGCGCGCGCGCCTGTGCGGGCACTGCCGACGCGCGCGCGCGCGCGCAGGCAGCCCGTGCCGACGTGCGTGCGCGCGCGCCTCGGGCGTCGCGTCACCTCAAAATCACGTGATTAATTCATTTTTGTTGAAATAATTTATTTTTGAGTTATGAAAATTTTTATTTAATTATTTTAATTATTAAAAAAAAAAAAAAAACGCTTGCGCGGACGCTGCCGGCGCGCGCGCGCAGGCGGGCACTGCCGGGCGGGCGCGCGCAGCAGCCACTGCCGACGGCCGCGCGCAGGCAGCCACTGCCGACGTGCGCGCGCGCGCCTGTACGGACAGTGCCGACGGCCGCGCGCGCGCCTGTGCGGGCACTGCCGACGTGCGCGCGCAGGCAGCCCGTGCCGACGTGCGCGCGCGCGCGCCTCGGGCGTCGCGTCACCTCAAAATCACATGATTAATTCATTTTTGTTGAAATAATTTACTTTTGAGTTATGAAAATTTATATTTAATTATTTTAAATATTAAAAAAAAAAAAAAACGCTTGCGCGGACGCCGGGCCTCGGGCGTCCACTGCATGAAAATTTTCGCGTCACCTCAAAATCACATGAGTAATTCATTTTTGTTGAAATAATTTATTTTTGAGTTATGAAAATTTTTATTTAATTATTTTAATTATTAAAAAAAAAAAAAAAAACGCTTGCGCGGACGCCGGGCCTCGGGCGTCCACTGCATGAAAATTTTCGCGTCACCTCAAAATCACATGATTAATTCATTTTTGTTGAAATAATTTATTTTTGAGTTATGAAAATTTTTATTTAATTATTTTAATTATTAAAAAAAAAAAAAAAACCGCTTGCGCGGACGCTGCCGGCGCGCGCGCGCAGGCGGGCACTGCCGGGCGGGCGCGCGCAGCAGCCACTGCCGACGGCCGCGCGCAGGCAGCCACTGCCGACGTGCGCGCGCGCGCCTGTACGGACAGTGCCGACGGCCGCGCGCGTGCCTGTGCGGGCACTGCCGACGTGCGCGCGCAGGCAGCCCGTGCCGACGTGCGCGCGCGCGCGCCTCGGGCGTCGCGTCACCTCAAAATCACATGATTAATTCATTTTTTTTGAAATAATTTACTTTTGAGTTATGAAAATTTATATTTAATTATTTTAATTATTAAAAAAAAAAAAAAAAAAAAAACGCTTGCGCGGACGCCGGGCCTCGGGCGTCCACTGCATGAAAATTTTCGCGTCACCTCAAAATCACATGATTAATTCATTTTTGTTGAAATAATTTATTTTTGAGATATGAAAATTTTTATTTAATTATTTTAATTATTAAAAAAAAAAAAAAAATCGCTTGCGCGGACGCTGCCGGCGCGCGCGCTCAGGCGGGCACTGCCGGGCGGGCGCGCGCGCGCCTGCGCGGGCACTGCCGGGCGGGGCCGCGCGCGCCTGCGCGGGCACTGCAGGGCGGGCGCGCGCGCGCCTGCGCGGGCACTGCCGGGCGGGGCCGCGCGGGCACTCGGGCGGGCGCGCGCGCGCCTGCGCGGACTGTGCCGGCCTGCGCGCGGGCGCCAGTGCGGGCACTGCCGGGCGCGCGGGCGCCTGCGCGGCCTGCGCGGCGTGTGCCGGCCTGCCCGCGCGCGCCTGCGCGGCCTGTGCCGGCCTGCGCGCGCGCGCCTGCGCGGCCTGAGCGGCCTGCGCCGGCCTGCCCGCGCGCGCCTGCGCGGCCTGTGCCGGCATGCCTGCGCGGCCTGCGCGGCGTGTGCCGGCCTGCCCGCGCGCGCCTGCGCGGCCTGTGCCGGCATGCCTGCGCGGCCTGCGCGGCGTGTGCCGGCCTGCCCGCGCGCGCCTGCGCGGCCTGTGCCGGCCTGCGCGCGCGCGCCTGCGCCGGCCTGCCCGCGCGCGCCTGCACGGCCTGTGCCGGCATTCGCGCGCGCGCCTGCGCGGCCTGTGCCGGCCTGCGCGCGCGCACCTGCGCGGCCTGTGCGGCCTGCGCCGGCCTGTCCCCGCGCGCCTGCGCGGCCTGTGCCGGCATGCGCGCGCGCGCCTGCGCGGCCTGTGTTGGCCTGCGCGGACCGTGCAGGCCTGCGCGCGCGCGCCTGCGCGGCCCGTGCCGGCATGCGCGCGCGCGCCTGCGCGGCCCGTGCCGGCCTGCGCGCGCGCCTGCGCGGCCAGTGCCGGCCTGCGCGCGCGCGCAGGCAGCCCGTGCCGACGCGCGCGCACGCGCGCCTTGGCCGACCACTGCATGAAAATTTGCACGTCACCTCAAAATGACATGATTAATTCATTTTTGTTGAAATAATTAATTTTTGAGGTGTGAAAATTTTTATTTAATTATTTTAATTATTAAAAAAATAATAAATAAAAGGAAAAAAATGGGAAAAATATGAAGACACAATAGAATAATATTTTAATTTTTTACGCATCGTATTTGTATCGCGAAATATTTATTTTATTATATTCAGTTATATTGTGCGTCCCAAATGTTTGAAAAATAATTGAGAAAAAAACTAGAGAGTTCACGTTCGCGCGGACACTGCCGACGTGCGCGCGCAGGCAGCCACTGCCGACGTGCGCGCGCGGCAGCCACTGCCGACGGCCGCGCGCAGGCAGCCACTGCCGACGTGCGTGCGCGCGCCTGTACGGACAGTGCCGACGGCCGCGCGCGCGCCTGTGCGGGCACTGCCGACGCGCGCCGCGCGCGCGCAGGCAGCCCGTGCCGACGTGCGTGCGCGCGCGCCTCGGGCGTCGCGTCACCTCAAAATCACATGATTAATTCATTTTTGTTGAAATAATTTATTTTTGAGTTATGAAAATTTTTATTTAATTATTTTAATTATTAAAAAAAAAAAAAAACGCTTGCGCGGACGCTGCCGGCGCGCGCGCGCAGGCGGGCACTGCCGGGCGGGCGCGCGCAGCAGCCACTGCCGACGGCCGCGCGCAGGCAGCCACTGCCGACGTGCGCGCGCGCGCCTGTACGGACAGTGCCGACGGCCGCGCGCGCGCCTGTGCGGGCACTGCCGACGTGCGCGCGCAGGCAGCCCGTGCCGACGTGCGCGCGCGCGCGCCTCGGGCGTCGCGTCACCTCAAAATCACATGATTAATTCATTTTTGTTGAAATAATTTACTTTTGAGTTATGAAAATTTATATTTAATTATTTTAATTATTAAAAAAAAAAAAAAAAACGCTTGCGCGGACGCCGGGCCTCGGGCGTCCACTGCATGAAAATTTTCGCGTCACCTCAAAATCACATGATTAATTCATTTTTGTTGAAATAATTTATTTTTGAGTTATGAAAATTTTTATTTAATTATTTTAATTATTAAAAAAAAAAAAAAAAAAAAATCGCTTGCGCGGACGCTGCCGGCGCGCGCGCCTGCGCGGGCACTGCCGGGCGGGGCCGCGCGCGCCTGGGCGGGCACTGCCGGGCGGGCGCGCGCGCGCCTGCGCGGGCACTGCCGGGCGGGCGCGCGCGCGCCTGCGCGGGCACTGCCGGGCGGGCGCGCGCGCGCCTGCGCGGGCACTGCCGGGCGGGCGCGCGCGCGCCTGCGCGGGCACTGCCGGGCGGGGCCGGGCGCGCCTGCGCGGGCACAGCCGGGCGGGGCCGGGCGAGCCTGCGCGGGCACTGCCGGGCGGGGCCCCGCGGGGCCGCGCGGGCACTCGGGCGGGCGCGCGCGCGCCTGCGCGGACTGTGCCGGCCTGCGCGCGGGCGCCAGTGCGGGCACTGCCGGGCGCGCGGGCGCCTGCGCGGCCTGCGCGGCGTGTGCCGGCCTGCCCGCGCGCGCCTGCGCGGCCTGTGCCGGCCTGCGCGCGCGCGCCTGCGCGGCCTGTGCGGCCTGCGCCGGCCTGCCCGCGCGCGCCTGCGCGGCCTGTGCCGGCATGCCTGCGCGGCCTGCGCGGCGTGTGCCGGCGTGCCCGCGCGCGCCTGCGCGGCCCGTGCCGGCCTGCGCGCGCGCGCAGGCAGCCCGTGCCGACGCGCGCGCGCGCGCGCCTTGGCCGACCACTGCATGAAAATTTGCACGTCACCTCAAAATGACATGATTAATTCATTTTTGTTGAAATAATTAATTTTTGAGGTGTGAAAATTTTTATTTAATTATTTTAATTATTAAAAAAATAATAAATAAAAGGAAAAAAATGGGAAAAATATGAAGACACAATAGAATAATATTTTAATTTTTTACGCATCGTATTTGTATCGCGAAATATTTATTTTATTATATTCAGTTATATTGTGCGTCCCAAATGTTTGAAAAATAATTGAGAAAAAAACTGGAGAGTTCACGTTCGCGCGGACACTGCCGACGTGCGCGCGCAGGCAGCCACTGCCGACGTGCGCGCGCAGGCAGCCACTGCCGACGGCCGCGCGCGGCAGCCACTGCCGACGGCCGCGCGCAGGCAGCCACTGCCGACGTGCGCGCGCGCGCCTGTACGGACAGTGCCGACGGCCGCGCGCGCGCCTGTGCGGGCACTGCCGACGCGCGCGCGCGCGCGCAGGCAGCCCGTGCCGACGTGCGCGCGCGCGCGCCTCGGGCGTCGCGTCACCTCAAAATCACATGATTAATTCATTTTTGTTGAAATAATTTATTTTTGAGTTATGAAAATTTTTATTTAATTATTTTAATTATTAAAAAAAAAAAAAAAAAAACGCTTGCGCGGACGCCGGGCCTCGGGCGTCCACTGCATGAAAATTTTCGCGTCACCTCAAAATCACATGATTAATTCATTTTTGTTGAAATAATTTATTTTTGAGTTATGAAAATTTTTATTTAATTATTTTAATTATTAAAAAAAAAAAAAAAAACGCTTGCGCGGACGCTGCCGGCGCGCGCGCGCAGGCGGGCACTGCCGGGCGGGCGCGCGCAGCAGCCACTGCCGACGGCCGCGCGCAGGCAGCCACTGCCGACGTGCGCGCGCGCGCCTGTACGGACAGTGCCGACGGCCGCGCCCGCGCCTGTGCAGGCACTGCCGACGTGCGCGCGCAGGCAGCCCGTGCCGACGTGCGCGCGCGCGCGCGCCTCGGGCGTCGCGTCACCTCAAAATCACATGATTAATTCATTTTTGTTGAAATAATTTACTTTTGAGTTATGAAAATTTATATTTAATTATTTTAAATATTAAAAAAAAAAAAAAAAAAAAAAACGCTTGCGCGGACGCAGAGCCTCGGGCGTCCACTGCATGAAAATTTTCGCGTCACCTCAAAATCACATGATTAATTCATTTTTGTTGAAATAATTTATTTTTGAGTTATGAAAATTTTTATTTAATTATTTTGATTATTAAAAAAAAAAAAAAAAAACGCTTGCGCGGACGCCGGGCCTCGGGCGTCCACTGCATGAAAATTTTCGCGTCACCTCAAAATCACATGATTAATTCATTTTTGTTGAAATAATTTATTTTTGAGTTATGAAAATTTTTATTTAATTATTTTAATTATTAAAAAAAAAAAACGCTTGCGCGGACGCTGCCGGCGCGCGCGCGCAGGCGGGCACTGCCGGGCGGGCGCGCGCAGCAGCCACTGCCGACGGCCGCGCGCAGGCAGCCACTGCCGACGTGCGCGCGCGCGCCTGTACGGACAGTGCCGACGGCCGCGCGCGTGCCTGTGCGGGCACTGCCGACGTGCGCGCGCAGGCAGCCCGTGCCGACGTGCGCGCGCGCGCGCCTCGGGCGTCGCGTCACCTCAAAATCACATGATTAATTCATTTTTTTTGAAATAATTTACTTTTGAGTTATGAAAATTTATATTTAATTATTTTAATTATTAAAAAAAAAAAAAAAAAAAAACGCTTGCGCGGACGCCGGGCCTCGGGCGTCCACTGCATGAAAATTTTCGCGTCACCTCAAAATCACATGATTAATTCATTTTTGTTGAAATAATTTATTTTTGAGATATGAAAATTTTTATTTAATTATTTTAATTATTAAAAAAAAAAAAAAAATCGCTTGCGCGGACGCTGCCGGCGCGCGCGCTCAGGCGGGCACTGCCGGGCGGGCGCGCGCGCGCCTGCGCGGGCACTGCCGGGCGGGGCCGCGCGCGCCTGCGCGGGCACTGCAGGGCGGGCGCGCGCGCGCCTGCGCGGGCACTGCCGGGCGGGGCCGGGCGCGCCTGCGCGGGCACAGCCGGGCGGGGCCCCGCGCGCCTGCGCGGGCACTGCCGGGCGGGCGCCCGCGCGCGCGCCTGCGCGGGCACTGCCGGGCGGGGCCGCGCGGGCACTCGGGCGGGCGCGCGCGCGCCTGCGCGGACTGTGCCGGCCTGCGCGCGGGAGCCAGTGCGGGCACTGCCGGGCGCGCGGGCGCCTGCGCGGCCTGCGCGGCGTGTGCCGGCCTGCCCGCGCGCGCCTGCGCGGCCTGTGCCGGCCTGCGCGCGCGCGCCTGCGCGGCCTGAGCGGCCTGCGCCGGCCTGCCCGCGCGCGCCTGCGCGGCCTGTGCCGGCATGCCTGCGCGGCCTGTGCCGGCATGCCTGCGCGGCCTGTGCCGGCATGCCTGCGCGGCCTGCGCGGCGTGTGCCGGCCTGCCCGCGCGCGCCTGCGCGGCCTGTGCCGGCATGCCTGCGCGGCCTGCGCGGCGTGTGCCGGCCTGCCCGCGCGCGCCTGCGCGGCCTGTGCCGGCATGCCTGCGCGGCCTGCGCGGCGTGTGCCGGCCTGCCCGCGCGCGCCTGCGCGGCCTGTGCCGGCCTGCGCGCGCGCGCCTGCGCCGGCCTGCGCGCGCGCGCCTGCGCCGGCCTGCCCGCGCGCGCCTGCGCGGCCTGTGCCGGCCTGCGCGCGCGCACCTGCGCCGCCTGTGCGGCCTGCGCCGGCCTGTCCCCGCGCGCCTGCGCGGCCTGTGCCGGCATGCGCGCGCGCGCCTGCGCGGCCTGTGTTGGCCTGCGCGGACCGTGCAGGCCTGCGCGCGCGCGCCTGCGCGGCCCGTGCCGGCCTGCGTGTTAAGTTGTGAAGATTGATTTGAAGAAGAAAAGGATAACCTGATTCAACTTAGAATTCCCAAGTTGAGTTGGAAAAAGGATAAGTCATGGCTATATATACTACTCTTATTAGCATTGTTTCATAGAGCAAAGTAGAATAGAGTAGAGAGAAAAGAAAGAGTTGAGACGAGGGTGAGTGTTGTCTTTCACGTGTGGTGAAGACTTGCATACAAGTGTGTGTGTGTTGTACTCCTCAATTTTCCTCCTCTTTGAGTGTTTTCTCCTGGCTTGGTATCGCCCCCAGACGTAGGATTTATATCCAAACTGGGTTAACAAATTCGTGTGTCTTTTATCGCCTTCATATTCCACCTGTTATCCATCTTAACCCGATCCATTTCCTAACAACTGGTATCAAGAGCCTGGTTCAAGGAGTTAAGATGGAGGGAAAGTTTCCAGTCGAACGGTTCAATGGTTCCGACTTTGGGTTTTGGCGTATGCAGATGGAGGCCTACCTGTACGGGAAGGACCTGTACGAACCACTTGCAGAGAAGTCCGAGAAGACGAGTGATGAAGAATGGAAGGTGCTCGATCGAAAGGCGATGAGCGCAATAATCCTGTCGCTCTCTCGGAATGTCGCCTATCATGTGAAGGGAGCAAAGAGCACGAAGGAAGTTCTACAGACTCTTGCCGATATGTACGAGAAACCCTCAGCAATGAACAAGGTTATGCTGATGAAAAAACTATTCAGGTTGCAGATGGAGGAGAGGAAGTCGGTGGCCGATCACCTCAATGACTTCAACCAACTCACGACACAGCTGGCGTCTGTGGATATCGTGTTTGACGATGAGGTAAAAGCGTTAATTTTGCTTTCATCTTTACCTGACAGTTGGGATGTGGTTGTTACTTCGGTGAGCACTTCGTCTGGGAAGGAGAAGATGAAGTTCGACAACATCAGGGACATGATGTTGAACGAGGAAACCCGTAGAAAGCAAACGGGTGGATCATCTGGCTCTGCACTACATACAGAGTCCAGAGGGAGACCTGACACACGGGGTAAATACCGTGGAAGGTCAAGGTCAAGGTCCAGGGGGAAGAATAAAGGCAAGAAGGAGATGGTGTGCTGGAACTGCGAGAAGCCCGGACACATGAAAAGCGAATGTCGGGCACCAAAGAAGGAAAAGGAGGGCCGGACAGCGAATGCCGCGACGGAAGAGATCACGGATGCACTCTTGTTGAGCGTGAGCAGTTCTTCCGATGATTGGGTTGTGGATTCAGGGGCCTCATTCCACTCATGCAGCAACAAAGACATCATGGAGCCATACACCTCAGGTGATTTTGGCTTAGTTTATCTTGCAGATAACAAACCCCTCAAGATTGTAGGAAAGGGAGATGTGCGGATCAAATCAATGAATGGGTCATGTTGGACCCTACATGATGTGAGACACATACCAGGACTGAAGAGGAACTTGATCTCAGTCGGACAGCTGGATAGTGATGGATTCCACACGACGTTTGGAGACGCGAAGTGGAAGATCAGTCGGGGAGCAATGACTTTGGCACGAGGACTAAAGTCGGGAACGCTCTACATGGCGGGAGGATCCAGTTCAAACATCCCCTTTACAGGAACTGTATCGCAGGCTAACCTATGGCACAATCGCTTGGGCCACATGAGCGAGAAAGGAATGAACGTGCTGAAGTCGAAAGGACGGTTGCCCGAGTTAAAATCGGTGGAGGTGGGTCATTGTGAACACTGCGTGTTCGGAAAGCAGAAGCGGGTGAGCTTCTTGACCACAGGAAGAACTCCGAGGAAAGAAAAGTTGGAGCTTGTTCACACCGATTTGTGGGGGCCAGCACCAGTGTCATCTCTTGGTGGATCAACGTACTACATGACATTCGTCGATGACTCCACTAGAAAGGTATGGGTGTATTTCTTAAAAAGAAAATCTGATGCCTTTGATACATTCAGGAGATGGAGGGCACTAGTGGAAAATGAGACAGGTCTACAAGTGAAATGTCTCAGATCGGATAACGGTGGCGAGTACAGCAGTGAAGGTATCAAAAATTACTGCGCCGACCATGGAATCCGAATGCAGAAAACAATCCCGGGGACACCTCAGCAAAATGGCGTTGCTGAGAGGATGAACAGAACACTGAATGAGCGTGCGAGATGCATGCGATTGAAGAGCGGACTACCAAAGATGTTTTGGGCAGATGCAGTCAACACGGCTGCTTTCTTGATCAATCGAGGGCCTTCTGTCCCGTTGAACAACATGATACCGGAAGAGGTATGGAGTGGTAAGAAAGTGGATCTTTCTTTCTTACGTACGTTTGGTTGTTCAGCCTATATTTTGAACGATGATCGAACTAAGCTGGATGCTAAGTCGATTAAATGTACATTCATTGGGTATGGGACTGACGAATTTGGGTATAGATTCTGGGATGATCAAAACCGGAAAATAATTCGTAGCAGGAATGTTATATTCAATGAGGATGTAATGTACAACGACAGGAAGGTAAGCCCGGACGATGACAAGAAGGAAAGGGAATTTGTTGATCTCGACATTTCAAATTCCGGGATCATGAGACCAGCAGATACGGATTCAGTGGGAGTTCAGACGGACGAAACCGAACAGACGGAGATAGAGCCAGAACCAGTATCGGAGGAACCGATTACTGAAAGCAGCACACCCTTGGCACTGGGTCGAGAACCGAGGCTGAGAAGGGCCCCAGATAGGTACTCCCCCTCTCTTTATTACTTGCTTTTGTCTGATTGTGGAGAACCCGAATGTTACGCAGAGGCAGTCAATGATGTCCACAAGAGCAAGTGGGAGCTTGCGATGAACGACGAGATGAACTCGTTGAAGAAAAACAACACATGGGAATTGTGTCAGCTCCCAAAAGGAAAGAAGGCCCTACAGAACAGATGGGTCTATCGGGTTAAGGAAGAATCAGACGGGAAGAAGCGGTACAAGGCAAGACTCGTAGTAAAGGGATTCCAACAAAGATACGGTATTGACTTTACTGATGTTTTTACACCTGTTGTCAAGTTAACTACTATTCGTCTTGTGTTGAGCATGGTAGCGGCAGAGAACTTGGAGTTACAACAGATGGATGTAAAGACAGCCTTCCTACACGGGGATCTTGAGGAGGAGATATACATGGTACAACCAGAGGGGTATAATGGAGATGATCAGCAGGTGTGTCGCCTGAAGAAAAGCCTGTATGGATTGAAACAGGCTCCGCGGCAGTGGTACAGGAAGTTTGACAACTTCATGCTAGAGATAGGTTTCTCTAGATGCAATGCTGATCATTGCTGCTACGTGAAGAGGTTCGATGAGTTTTTTATCATTCTACTCCTGTATGTTGATGACATGTTGATAGCAGGATCAAATGTCAAGGAGATCAATAGGCTCAAGGATCAGTTATCGAGGAAGTTTGACATGAAAGATCTTGGCGAAGCAAGACAGATATTGGGCATGAAAATCACAAGGAACAAAGGTATTGGTAAATTATGGTTATCTCAATCTGATTATATTGAGAAGGTATTATGCAGATTCAAGATGGAAAATGCAAAACCGGTTGGAACGCCATTGGGAAATCAGTTCAAACTATCCAACAGTGATTCGCCCCAGACTGACTCCGAACGTGCAAAGATGAGAGTCACACCGTATGCCTCAGCAATTGGGAGCCTGATGTATGCTATGATCTGTACTCGACCGGATATAGCACATGCAGTGGGAGTAGTTAGCCGTTTTATGAGCAATCCAGGAGTGATGCACTGGGAAGCTGTGAAATGGATTCTTAGGTACCTAAGGGGTACTAAGGACCGAGCATTGGTGTTTGGTAAGGGCAAGCTTACCTTGTTTGGGTTTGTTGACGCTGATTTTGCAGGGAGTGACTATGACAAAAGGAGGAGCACTACAGGGTACGTGTTCACATATGGCGGTACAGCCGTATCCTGGGTCTCAAAGTTGCAGAAGGTTGTCACACTGTCCACGACGGAAGCTGAGTACGTGGCAGTTACTGAGGCAGCTAAGGAGCTCATTTGGCTGCAACACTTGTTGGGTGAATTAGGGAAACCTCAGGCAGATGTGATTCTTCATAGCGATAGCCAGAGTGCGATCCATCTGGCAAAGAATCCCGCGTTCCATTCGCGGACAAAGCACATCGAGATCAAGTACCATTTCATCCGACAACTTCTGGAGAAGAAGGCACTGCAGCTGGAGAAGATCCAAGGAGAAAAGAATCCTGCGGACATGCTGACCAAGGCGGTTGCGATGGAGAAGTTGAAGCTGTGTACGGCTTCGACTGGCCTTGATGACTAGAGTGGACAAACCCGGCGGTACCAAGAAAGAAGTGGAGAAAAGCTAATCAATCTTCAAGTGGGAGATTGTTAAGTTGTGAAGATTGATTTGAAGAAGAAAAGGATAACCTGATTCAACTTAGAATTCCCAAGTTGAGTTGGAAAAAGGATAAGTCATGGCTATATATACTACTCTTATTAGCATTGTTTCATAGAGCAAAGTAGAATAGAGTAGAGAGAAAAGAAAGAGTTGAGACGAGGGTGAGTGTTGTCTTTCACGTGTGGTGAAGACTTGCATACAAGTGTGTGTGTGTTGTACTCCTCAATTTTCCTCCTCTTTGAGTGTTTTCTCCTGGCTTGGTATCGCCCCCAGACGTAGGATTTATATCCAAACTGGGTTAACAAATTCGTGTGTCTTTTATCGCCTTCATATTCCACCTGTTATCCATCTTAACCCGATCCATTTCCTAACACTGCGCGCGCGCCTGCGCGGCCAGTGCCGGCCTGCGCGCGCGCGCAGGCAGCCCGTGCCGACGCGCGCGCACGCGCGCCTTGGCCGACCACTGCATGAAAATTTGCACGTCACCTCAAAATGACATGATTAATTCATTTTTGTTGAAATAATTAATTTTTGAGGTGTGAAAATTTTTATTTAATTATTTTAATTATTAAAAAAATAATAAATAAAAGGAAAAAAATGGGAAAAATATGAAGACACAATAGAATAATATTTTAATTTTTTACGCATCGTATTTGTATCGCGAAATATTTATTTTATTATATTCAGTTATATTGTGCGTCCCAAATGTTTGAAAAATAATTGAGAAAAAAACTAGAGAGTTCACGTTCGCGCGGACACTGCCGACGTGCGCGCGCAGGCAGCCACTGCCGACGTGCGCGCGCGGCAGCCACTGCCGACGGCCGCGCGCAGGCAGCCACTGCCGACGTGCGTGCGCGCGCCTGTACGGACAGTGCCGACGGCCGCGCGCGCGCCTGTGCGGGCACTGCCGACGCGCGCGCGCGCGCGCAGGCAGCCCGTGCCGACGTGCGTGCGCGCGCGCCTCGGGCGTCGCGTCACCTCAAAATCACATGATTAATTCATTTTTGTTGAAATAATTTATTTTTGAGTTATGAAAATTTTTATTTAATTATTTTAATTATTAAAAAAAAAAAAAAAAACGCTTGCGCGGACGCTGCCGGCGCGCGCGCGCAGGCGGGCACTGCCGGGCGGGCGCGCGCAGCAGCCACTGCCGACGGCCGCGCGCAGGCAGCCACTGCCGACGTGCGCGCGCGCGCCTGTACGGACAGTGCCGACGGCCGCGCGCGCGCCTGTGCGGGCACTGCCGACGTGCGCGCGCAGGCAGCCCGTGCCGACGTGCGCGCGCGCGCGCCTCGGGCGTCGCGTCACCTCAAAATCACATGATTAATTCATTTTTGTTGAAATAATTTACTTTTGAGTTATGAAAATTTATATTTAATTATTTTAATTATTAAAAAAAAAAAAAAAAACGCTTGCGCGGACGCCGGGCCTCGGGCGTCCACTGCATGAAAATTTTCGCGTCACCTCAAAATCACATGATTAATTCATTTTTGTTGAAATAATTTATTTTTGAGTTATGAAAATTTTTATTTAATTATTTTAATTATTAAAAAAAAAAAAAAAAAAAAATCGCTTGCGCGGACGCTGCCGGCGCGCGCGCCTGCGCGGGCACTGCCGGGCGGGGCCGCGCGCGCCTGCGCGGGCACTGCCGGGCGGGCGCGCGCGCGCCTGCGCGGGCACTGCCGGGCGGGCGCGCGCGCGCCTGCGCGGGCACTGCCGGGCGGGCGCGCGCGCGCCTGCGCGGGCACTGCCGGGCGGGCGCGCGCGCGCCTGCGCGGGCACTGCCGGGCGGGCGCGCGCGCGCCTGCGCGGGCACTGCCGGGCGGGGCCGGGCGCGCCTGCGCGGGCACAGCCGGGCGGGGCCGGGCGAGCCTGCGCGGGCACTGCCGGGCGGGGCCCCGCGGGGCCGCGCGGGCACTCGGGCGGGCGCGCGCGCGCCTGCGCGGACTGTGCCGGCCTGCGCGCGGGCGCCAGTGCGGGCACTGCCGGGCGCGCGGGCGCCTGCGCGGCCTGCGCGGCGTGTGCCGGCCTGCCCGCGCGCGCCTGCGCGGCCTGTGCCGGCCTGCGCGCGCGCGCCTGCGCGGCCTGTGCGGCCTGCGCCGGCCTGCCCGCGCGCGCCTGCGCGGCCTGTGCCGGCATGCCTGCGCGGCGTGTGCCGGCGTGCCCGCGCGCGCCTGCGCGGCCCGTGCCGGCCTGCGCGCGCGCGCAGGCAGCCCGTGCCGACGCGCGCGCGCGCGCGCCTTGGCCGACCACTGCATGAAAATTTGCACGTCACCTCAAAATGACATGATTAATTCATTTTTGTTGAAATAATTAATTTTTGAGGTGTGAAAATTTTTATTTAATTATTTTAATTATTAAAAAAATAATAAATAAAAGGAAAAAAATGGGAAAAATATGAAGACACAATAGAATAATATTTTAATTTTTTACGCATCGTATTTGTATCGCGAAATATTTATTTTATTATATTCAGTTATATTGTGCGTCCCAAATGTTTGAAAAATAATTGAGAAAAAAACTGGAGAGTTCACGTTCGCGCGGACACTGCCGACGTGCGCGCGCAGGCAGCCACTGCCGACGTGCGCGCGCAGGCAGCCACTGCCGACGGCCGCGCGCGGCAGCCACTGCCGACGGCCGCGCGCAGGCAGCCACTGCCGACGTGCGCGCGCGCGCCTGTACGGACAGTGCCGACGGCCGCGCGCGCGCCTGTGCGGGCACTGCCGACGCGCGCGCGCGCGCGCAGGCAGCCCGTGCCGACGTGCGCGCGCGCGCGCCTCGGGCGTCGCGTCACCTCAAAATCACATGATTAATTCATTTTTGTTGAAATAATTTATTTTTGAGTTATGAAAATTTTTATTTAATTATTTTAATTATTAAAAAAAAAAAAAAAAAAACGCTTGCGCGGACGCCGGGCCTCGGGCGTCCACTGCATGAAAATTTTCGCGTCACCTCAAAATCACATGATTAATTCATTTTTGTTGAAATAATTTATTTTTGAGTTATGAAAATTTTTATTTAATTATTTTAATTATTAAAAAAAAAAAAAAAAACGCTTGCGCGGACGCTGCCGGCGCGCGCGCGCAGGCGGGCACTGCCGGGCGGGCGCGCGCAGCAGCCACTGCCGACGGCCGCGCGCAGGCAGCCACTGCCGACGTGCGCGCGCGCGCCTGTACGGACAGTGCCGACGGCCGCGCCCGCGCCTGTGCAGGCACTGCCGACGTGCGCGCGCAGGCAGCCCGTGCCGACGTGCGCGCGCGCGCGCCTCGGGCGTCGCGTCACCTCAAAATCACATGATTAATTCATTTTTGTTGAAATAATTTACTTTTGAGTTATGAAAATTTATATTTAATTATTTTAAATATTAAAAAAAAAAAAAAAAAAAAACGCTTGCGCGGACGCCGGGCCTCGGGCGTCCACTGCATGAAAATTTTCGCGTCACCTCAAAATCACATGATTAATTCATTTTTGTTGAAATAATTTATTTTTGAGTTATGAAAATTTTTATTTAATTATTTTGATTATTAAAAAAAAAAAAAAAAAACGCTTGCGCGGACGCCGGGCCTCGGGCGTCCACTGCATGAAAATTTTCGCGTCACCTCAAAATCACATGATTAATTCATTTTTGTTGAAATAATTTATTTTTGAGTTATGAAAATTTTTATTTAATTATTTTAATTATTAAAAAAAAAAAACGCTTGCGCGGACGCTGCCGGCGCGCGCGCGCAGGCGGGCACTGCCGGGCGGGCGCGCGCAGCAGCCACTGCCGACGGCCGCGCGCAGGCAGCCACTGCCGACGTGCGCGCGCGCGCCTGTACGGACAGTGCCGACGGCCGCGCGCGTGCCTGTGCGGGCACTGCCGACGTGCGCGCGCAGGCAGCCCGTGCCGACGTGCGCGCGCGCGCGCCTCGGGCGTCGCGTCACCTCAAAATCACATGATTAATTCATTTTTTTTGAAATAATTTACTTTTGAGTTATGAAAATTTATATTTAATTATTTTAATTATTAAAAAAAAAAAAAAAAAAAACGCTTGCGCGGACGCCGGGCCTCGGGCGTCCACTGCATGAAAATTTTCGCGTCACCTCAAAATCACATGATTAATTCATTTTTGTTGAAATAATTTATTTTTGAGATATGAAAATTTTTATTTAATTATTTTAATTATTAAAAAAAAAAAAAAAATCGCTTGCGCGGACGCTGCCGGCGCGCGCGCTCAGGCGGGCACTGCCGGGCGGGCGCGCGCGCGCCTGCGCGGGCACTGCCGGGCGGGGCCGCGCGCGCCTGCGCGGGCACTGCAGGGCGGGCGCGCGCGCGCCTGCGCGGGCACTGCCGGGCGGGGCCGGGCGCGCCTGCGCGGGCACAGCCGGGCGGGGCCCCGCGCGCCTGCGCGGGCACTGCCGGGCGGGCGCCCGCGCGCGCGCCTGCGCGGGCACTGCCGGGCGGGGCCGCGCGGGCACTCGGGCGGGCGCGCGCGCGCCTGCGCGGACTGTGCCGGCCTGCGCGCGGGAGCCAGTGCGGGCACTGCCGGGCGCGCGGGCGCCTGCGCGGCCTGCGCGGCGTGTGCCGGCCTGCCCGCGCGCGCCTGCGCGGCCTGTGCCGGCCTGCGCGCGCGCGCCTGCGCGGCCTGAGCGGCCTGCGCCGGCCTGCCCGCGCGCGCCTGCGCGGCCTGTGCCGGCATGCCTGCGCGGCCTGTGCCGGCATGCCTGCGCGGCCTGTGCCGGCATGCCTGCGCGGCCTGCGCGGCGTGTGCCGGCCTGCCCGCGCGCGCCTGCGCGGCCTGTGCCGGCATGCCTGCGCGGCCTGCGCGGCGTGTGCCGGCCTGCCCGCGCGCGCCTGCGCGGCCTGTGCCGGCCTGCGCGCGCGCGCCTGCGCCGGCCTGCCCGCGCGCGCCTGCGCGGCCTGTGCCGGCATTCGCGCGCGCGCCTGCGCGGCCTGTGCCGGCCTGCGCGCGCGCACCTGCGCGGCCTGTGCGGCCTGCGCCGGCCTGTCCCCGCGCGCCTGCGCGGCCTGTGCCGGCATGCGCGCGCGCGCCTGCGCGGCCTGTGTTGGCCTGCGCGGACCGTGCAGGCCTGCGCGCGCGCGCCTGCGCGGCCCGTGCCGGCCTGCGCGCGCGCCTGCGCGGCCAGTGCCGGCCTGCGCGCGCGCGCAGGCAGCCCGTGCCGACGCGCGCGCACGCGCGCCTTGGCCGACCACTGCATGAAAATTTGCACGTCACCTCAAAATGACATGATTAATTCATTTTTGTTGAAATAATTAATTTTTGAGGTGTGAAAATTTTTATTTAATTATTTTAATTATTAAAAAAATAATAAATAAAAGGAAAAAAATGGGAAAAATATGAAGACACAATAGAATAATATTTTAATTTTTTACGCATCGTATTTGTATCGCGAAATATTTATTTTATTATATTCAGTTATATTGTGCGTCCCAAATGTTTGAAAAATAATTGAGAAAAAAACTAGAGAGTTCACGTTCGCGCGGACACTGCCGACGTGCGCGCGCAGGCAGCCACTGCCGACGTGCGCGCGCGGCAGCCACTGCCGACGGCCGCGCGCAGGCAGCCACTGCCGACGTGCGTGCGCGCGCCTGTACGGACAGTGCCGACGGCCGCGCGCGCGCCTGTGCGGGCACTGCCGACGCGCGCGCGCGCGCGCAGGCAGCCCGTGCCGACGTGCGTGCGCGCGCGCCTCGGGCGTCGCGTCACCTCAAAATCACATGATTAATTCATTTTTGTTGAAATAATTTATTTTTGAGTTATGAAAATTTTTATTTAATTATTTTAATTATTAAAAAAAAAAAAAAAAACGCTTGCGCGAACGCCGGGCCTCGGGCGTCCACTGCATGAAAATTTTCGCGTCACCTCAAAATCACATGATTAATTCATTTTTGTTGAAATAATTTATTTTTGAGTTATGAAAATTTTTATTTAATTATTTTAATTATTAAAAAAAAAAAAAAAAAACGCTTGCGCGGACGCTGCCGGCGCGCGCGCGCAGGCGGGCACTGCCGGGCGGGCGCGCGCAGCAGCCACTGCCGACGGCCGCGCGCAGGCAGCCACTGCCGACGTGCGCGCGCGCGCCTGTACGGACAGTGCCGACGGCCGCGCGCGCGCCTGTGCGGGCACTGCCGACGTGCGCGCGCAGGCAGCCCGTGCCGACGTGCGCGCGCGCGCGCCTCGGGCGTCGCGTCACCTCAAAATCACATGATTAATTCATTTTTGTTGAAATAATTTACTTTTGAGTTATGAAAATTTATATTTAATTATTTTAATTATTAAAAAAAAAAAAAAAAAAAAAACGCTTGCGCGGACGCCGGGCCTCGGGCGTCCACTGCATGAAAATTTTCGCGTCACCTCAAAATCACATGATTAATTCATTTTTGTTGAAATAATTTATTTTTGAGTTATGAAAATTTTTATTTAATTATTTTAATTATTTAATTATTTTAATTATTAAAAAAAAATAAAATAAATAAATAAATCGCTTGCGCGGACGCTGCCGGCGCGCGCGCGCAGGCGGGCACTGCCGGGCGGGCGCGCGCGCGCCTGCGCGGGCACTGCCGGGCGGGGCCGCGCGCGCCTGCGCGGGCACTGCCGGGCGGGCGCGCGCGCGCCTGCGCGGGCACTGCCGGGCGGGCGCGCGCGCGCCTGCGCGGGCACTGCCGGGCGGGCGCGCGCGCGCCTGCGCGGGCACTGCCGGGCGGGGCCGGGCGCGCCTGCGCGGGCACAGCCGGGCGGGGCCGGGCGAGCCTGCGCGGGCACTGCCGGGCGGGGCCCCGCGGGGCCGCGCGGGCACTCGGGCGGGCGCGCGCGCGCCTGCGCGGACTGTGCCGGCCTGCGCGCGGGCGCCAGTGCGGGCACTGCCGGGCGCGCGGGCGCCTGCGCGGCCTGCGCGGCGTGTGCCGGCCTGCCCGCGCGCGCCTGCGCGGCCTGTGCCGGCCTGCGCGCGCGCGCCTGCGCGGCCTGTGCGTTCTGCGCCGGCCTGCCCGCGCGCGCCTGCGCGGCCTGTGCCGGCATGCCTGCGCGGCCTGCGCGGCGTGTGCCGGCCTGCCCGCGCGCGCCTGCGCGGCCTGTGCCGGCATGCCTGCGCGGCCTGCGCGGCGTGTGCCGGCGTGCCCGCGCGCGCCTGCGCGGCCCGTGCCGGCCTGCGCGCGCGCGCAGGCAGCCCGTGCCGACGCGCGCGCGCGCGCGCGCCTTGGCCGACCACTGCATGAAAATTTGCACGTCACCTCAAAATGACATGATTAATTCTTTTTTGTTGAAATAATTAATTTTTGAGGTGTGAAAATTTTTATTTAATTATTTTAATTATTAAAAAAATAATAAATAAAAGGAAAAAAATGGGAAAAATATGAAGACACAATAGAATAATATTTTAATTTTTTACGCATCGTATTTGTATCGCGAAATATTTATTTTATTATATTCAGTTATATTGTGCGTCCCAAATGTTTGAAAAATAATTGAGAAAAAAACTGGAGAGTTGACGTTCGCGCGGACACTGCCGACGTGCGCGCGCAGGCAGCCACTGCCGACGTGCGCGCGCGCGCCTGTACGGACAGTGCCGACGGCCGCGCGCGCGCCTGTGCGGGCACTGCCGACGCGCGCGCGCGCGCGCAGGCAGCCCGTGCCGACGTGCGCGCGCGCGCGCCTCAGGCGTCGCGTCACCTCAAAATCACATGATTAATTCATTTTTGTTGAAATAATTTATTTTTGAGTTATGAAAATTTTTATTTAATTATTTTAATTATTAAAAAAAAAAAAAAAAAACGCTTGCGCGGACGCCGGGCCTCGGGCGTCCACTGCATGAAAATTTTCGCGTCACCTCAAAATCACATGATTAATTCATTTTTGTTGAAATAATTTATTTTTGAGTTATGAAAATTTTTATTTAATTATTTTAATTATTAAAAAAAAAAAAAAAAACGCTTGCGCAGACGCTGCCGGCGCGCGCGCGCAGGCGGGCACTGCCGGGCGGGCGCGCGCAGCAGCCACTGCCGACGGCCGCGCGCAGGCAGCCACTGCCGACGTGCGCGCGCGCGCCTGTACGGACAGTGCCGACGGCCGCGCCCGCGCCTGTGCAGGCACTGCCGACGTGCGCGCGCAGGCAGCCCGTGCCGACGTGCGCGCGCGCGCGCCTCGGGCGTCGCGTCACCTCAAAATCACATGATTAATTCATTTTTGTTGAAATAATTTACTTTTGAGTTATGAAAATTTATATTTAATTATTTTAAATATTAAAAAAAAAAAAAAAAAAAAACGCTTGCGCGGACGCCGGGCCTCGGGCGTCCACTGCATGAAAATTTTCGCGTCACCTCAAAATCACATGATTAATTCATTTTTGTTGAAATAATTTATTTTTGAGTTATGAAAATTTTTATTTAATTATTTTAATTATTAAAAAAAAAAAAAAAAAACGCTTGCGCGGACGCCGGGCCTCGGGCGTCCACTGCATGAAAATTTTCGCGTCACCTCAAAATCACATGATTAATTCATTTTGTTGAAATAATTTATTTTTGAGTTATGAAAATTTTTATTTAATTATTTTAATTATTAAAAAAAAAAAAAAAAACGCTTGCGCGGACGCTGCCGGCGCGCGCGCGCAGGCGGGCACTGCCGGGCGGGCGCGCGCAGCAGCCACTGCCGACGGCCGCGCGCAGGCAGCCACTGCCGACGTGCGCGCGCGCGCCTGTACGGACAGTGCCGACGGCCGCGCGCGTGCCTGTGCGGGCACTGCCGACGTGCGCGCGCAGGCAGCCCGTGCCGACGTGCGCGCGCGCGCGCCTCGGGCGTCGCGTCACCTCAAAATCACATGATTAATTCATTTTTTTTGAAATAATTTACTTTTGAGTTATGAAAATTTATATTTAATTATTTTAATTATTAAAAAAAAAAAAAAAAAAAAACGCTTGCGCGGACGCCGGGCCTCGGGCGTCCACTGCATGAAAATTTTCGCGTCACCTCAAAATCACATGATTAATTCATTTTTGTTGAAATAATTTATTTTTGAGATATGAAAATTTTTATTTAATTATTTTAATTATTAAAAAAAAAAAAAAAAATCGCTTGCGCGGACGCTGCCGGCGCGCGCGCTCAGGCGGGCACTGCCGGGCGGGCGCGCGCGCGCCTGCGC
The DNA here is from genome assembly GCF_026168435.1 of Sesamum indicum. Taxonomy (NCBI): domain Eukaryota; kingdom Viridiplantae; phylum Streptophyta; class Magnoliopsida; order Lamiales; family Pedaliaceae; genus Sesamum; species Sesamum indicum. Next base: position 22,700,005 of record NC_142665.1, read on the forward strand.
GGGCACTGCCGGGCGGGGCCGCGCGCGCCTGCGCGGGCACTGCAGGGCGGGCGCGCGCGCGCCTGCGCGGGCACTGCCGGGCGGGGCCGGGCGCGCCTGCGCGGGCACAGCCGGGCGGGGCCCCGCGCGCCTGCGCGGGCACTGCCGGGCGGGCGCCCGCGCGCGCGCCTGCGCGGGCACTGCCGGGCGGGGCCGCGCGGGCACTCGGGCGGGCGCGCGCGCGTCTGCGCGGACTGTGCCGGCCTGCGCGCGGGCGCCAGTGCGGGCACTGCCGGGCGCGCGGGCGCCTGCGCGGCCTGCGCGGCGTGTGCCGGCCTGCCCGCGCGCGCCTGAGCGGCCTGTGCCGGCCTGCGCGCGCGCGCCTGCGCGGCCTGAGCGGCCTGCGCCGGCCTGCCCGCGCGCGCCTGCGCGGCCTGTGCCGGCATGCCTGCGCGGCGTGTGCCGGCCTGCCCGCGCGCGCCTGCGCGGCCTGTGCCGGCCTGCGCGCGCGCGCCTGCGCCGGCCTGCCCGCGCGCGCCTGCGCGGCCTGTGCCGGCCTGCGCGCGCGCGCCTGCGCCGGCCTGCCCGCGCGCGCCTGCGCGGCCTGTGCCGGCATTCGCGCGCGCGCCTGCGCGGCCTGTGCCGGCCTGCGCGCGCGCACCTGCGCGGCCTGTGCGGCCTGCGCCGGCCTGTCCCCGCGCGCCTGCGCGGCCTGTGCCGGCATGCGCGCGCGCGCCTGCGCGGCCTGTGTTGGCCTGCGCGGACCGTGCAGGCCTGCGCGCGCGCGCCTGCGCGGACCGTGCCGGCATGCGCGCGCGCGCCTGCGCGGCCCGTGCCGGCCTGCGCGCGCGCCTGCGCGGCCAGTGCCGGCCTGCGCGCGCGCGCAGGCAGCCCGTGCCGACGCGCGCGCACGCGCGCCTTGGCCGACCACTGCATGAAAATTTGCACGTCACCTCAAAATGACATGATTAATTCATTTTTGTAGAAATAATTAATTTTTGAGGTGTGAAAATTTTTATTTAATTATTTTAATTATTAAAAAAATAATAAATAAAAGGAAAAAAATGGGAAAAATATGAAGACACAATAGAATAATATTTTAATTTTTTACGCATCGTATTTGTATCGCGAAATATTTATTTTATTATATTCAGTTATATTGTGCGTCCCAAATGTTTGAAAAATAATTGAGAAAAAAACTAGAGAGTTCACGTTCGCGCGGACACTGCCGACGTGCGCGCGCAGGCAGCCACTGCCGACGTGCGCGCGCGGCAGCCACTGCCGACGGCCGCGCGCAGGCAGCCACTGCCGACGTGCGTGCGCGCGCCTGTACGGACAGTGCCGACGGCCGCGCGCGCGCCTGTGCGGGCACTGCCGACGCGCGCGCGCGCGCGCAGGCAGCCCGTGCCGACGTGCGCGCGCGCGCGCCTCGGGCGTCGCGTCACCTCAAAATCACATGATTAATTCATTTTTGTTGAAATAATTTATTTTTGAGTTATGAAAATTTATATTTAATTATTTTAATTATTAAAAAAAAAAAAAAAAAACGCTTGCGCGGACGCCGGGCCTCGGGCGTCCACTGCATGAAAATTTTCGCGTCACCTCAAAATCACATGATTAATTCATTTTTGTTGAAATAATTTATTTTTGAGTTATGAAAATTTTTATTTAATTATTTTAATTATTAAAAAAAAAAAAAAAAAAAAATCGCTTGCGCGGACGCTGCCGGCGCGCGCGCGCAGGCGGGCACTGCCGGGCGGGCGCGCGCGCGCCTGCGCGGGCACTGCCGGGCGGGGCCGGGCGCGCCTGCGCGGGCACTGCCGGGCGGGCGCGCGCGCGCCAGCGCGGGCACTGCCGGGCGGGGCCGCGCGCGCCTGCGCGGGCACTGCCGGGCGGGGCCGCGCGCGCCTGCGCGGGCACTGCCGGGCGGGGCCGCGCGCGCCTGCGCGGGCACTGCCGGGCGGGCGCGCGCGCGCCTGCGCGGGCACTGCCGGGCGGGGCCGGGCGCGCCTGCGCGGGCACAGCCGGGCGGGGCCGGGCGCGCCTGCGCGGGCACTGCCGGGCGGGGCCCCGCGGGGCCGCGCGGGCACTCGGGCGGGCGCGCGCGCGCCTGCGCGGACTGTGCCGGCCTGCGCGCGGGCGCCAGTGCGGGCACTGCCGGGCGCGCGGGCGCCTGCGCGGCCTGCGCGGCGTGTGCCGGCCTGCCCGCGCGCGCCTGCGCGGCCTGTGCCGGCCTGCGCGCGCGCGCCTGCGCGGCCTGTGCGGCCTGCGCCGGCCTGCCCGCGCGCGCCTGCGCGGCCTGTGCCGGCATGCCTGCGCGGCCTGCGCGGCGTGTGCCGGCCTGCCCGCGCGCGCCTGCGCGGCCTGTGCCGGCATGCCTGCGCGGCCTGCGCGGCGTGTGCCGGCGTGCCCGCGCGCGCCTGCGCGGCCCGTGCCGGCCTGCGCGCGCGCGCAGGCAGCCCGTGCCGACGCGCGCGCGCGCGCGCCTTGGCCGACCACTGCATGAAAATTTGCACGTCACCTCAAAATGACATGATTAATTCATTTTTGTTGAAATAATTAATTTTTGAGGTGTGAAAATTTTTATTTAATTATTTTAATTATTAAAAAAATAATAAATAAAAGGAAAAAAATGGGAAAAATATGAAGACACAATAGAATAATATTTTAATTTTTTACGCATCGTATTTGTATCGCGAAATATTTATTTTATTATATTCAGTTATATTGTGCGTCCCAAATGTTTGAAAAATAATTGAGAAAAAAACTGGAGAGTTCACGTTCGCGCGGACACTGCCGACGTGCGCGCGCAGGCAGCCACTGCCGACGGCCGCGCGCGGCAGCCACTGCCGACGGCCGCGCGCAGGCAGCCACTGCCGACGTGCGCGCGCGCGCCTGTACGGACAGTGCCGACGGCCGCGCGCGCGCCTGTGCGGGCACTGCCGACGCGCGCGCGCGCGCGCAGGCAGCCCGTGCCGACGTGCGCGCGCGCGCCTCGGGCGTCGCGTCACCTCAAAATCACATGATTAATTCATTTTTGTTGAAATAATTTATTTTTGAGTTATGAAAATTTTTATTTAATTATTTTAATTATTAAAAAAAAAAAAAAAAACGCTTGCGCGGACGCCGGGCCTCGGGCGTCCACTGCATGAAAATTTTCGCGTCACCTCAAAATCACATGATTAATTCATTTTTGTTGAAATAATTTATTTTTGAGTTATGAAAATTTTTATTTAATTATTTTAATTATTAAAAAAAAAAAAAAAAACGCTTGCGCGGACGCTGCCGGCGCGCGCGCGCAGGCGGGCACTGCCGGGCGGGCGCGCGCAGCAGCCACTGCCGACGGCCGCGCGCAGGCAGCCACTGCCGACGTGCGCGCGCGCGCCTGTACGGACAGTGCCGACGGCCGCGCCCGCGCCTGTGCATGCACTGCCGACGTGCGCGCGCAGGCAGCCCGTGCCGACGCGCGCGCCTCGGGCGTCGCGTCACCTCAAAATCACATGATTAATTCATTTTTGTTGAAATAATTTACTTTTGAGTTATGAAAATTTATATTTAATTATTTTAAATATTAAAAAAAAAAAAAAAAAAACGCTTGCGCGGACGCCGGGCCTCGGGCGTCCACTGCATGAAAATTTTCGCGTCACCTCAAAATCACATGATTAATTCATTTTTGTTGAAATAATTTATTTTTGAGTTATGAAAATTTTTATTTAATTATTTTAATTATTAAAAAAAAAAAAAAAAACGCTTGCGCGGACGCCGGGCCTCGGGCGTCCACTGCATGAAAATTTTCGCGTCACCTCAAAATCACATGATTAATTCATTTTTGTTGAAATAATTTATTTTTGAGTTTTGAAAATTTTTATTTAATTATTTTAATTATTAAAAAAAAAAAAAAAAACGCTTGCGCGGACGCTGCCGGCGCGCGCGCGCAGGCGGGCACTGCCGGGCGGGCGCGCGCGCGCAGGCGGGCACTGCCGGGCGGGCGCGCGCAGCAGCCACTGCCGACGGCCGCGCGCAGGCAGCCACTGCCGACGTGCGCGCGCGCGCCTGTACGGACAGTGCCGACGGCCGCGCGCGCGCCTGTGCGGGCACTGCCGACGTGCGCGCGCAGGCAGCCCGTGCCGACGTGCGCCCGCGCGCGCCTCGGGCGTCGCGTCACCTCAAAATCACATGATTAATTCATTTTTGTTGAAATAATTTACTTTTGAGTTATGAAAATTTATATTTAATTATTTTAATTATTAAAAAAAAAAAAAAAAAAAAACGCTTGCGCGGACGCCGGGCCTCGGGCGTCCACTGCATGAAAATTTTCGCGTCACCTCAAAATCACATGATTAATTCATTTTTGTTGAAATAATTTATTTTTGAGTTATGAAAATTTTTATTTAATTATTTTAATTATTTAATTATTTTAATTATTAAAAAAAATAAAATAAATAAATAAATCGCTTGCGCGGACGCTGCCGGCGCGCGCGCGCAGGCGGGCACTGCCGGGCGGGGCCGCGCGCGCCTGCGCGGGCACTGCCGGGCGGGGCCGCGCGCGCCTGCGCGGGCACTGCCGGGCGGGCGCGCGCGCGCCTGCGCGGGCACTGCCGGGCGGGCGCGCGCGCGCCTGCGCGGGCACTGCCGGGCGGGCGCGCGCGCGCCTGCGCGGGCACTGCCGGGCGGGCGCGCGCGCGCCTGCGCGGGCACTGCCGGGCGGGGCCGGGCGCGCCTGCGCGGGCACAGCCGGGCGGGGCCGGGCGAGCCTGCGCGGGCACTGCCGGGCGGGGCCCCGCGGGGCCGCGCGGGCACTCGGGCGGGCGCGCGCGCGCCTGCGCGGACTGTGCCGGCCTGCGCGCGGGCGCCAGTGCGGGCACTGCCGGGCGCGCGGGCGCCTGCGCGGCCTGCGCGGCGTGTGCCGGCCTGCCCGCGCGCGCCTGCGCGGCCTGTGCCGGCCTGCGCGCGCGCGCCTGCGCGGCCTGTGCGGCCTGCGCCGGCCTGCCCGCGCGCGCCTGCGCGGCCTGTGCCGGCATGCCTGCGCGGCCTGCGCGGCGTGTGCCGGCCTGCCCGCGCGCGCCTGCGCGGCCTGTGCCGGCATGCCTGCGCGGCCTGCGCGGCGTGTGCCGGCGTGCCCGCGCGCGCCTGCGCGGCCTGTGCCGGCCTGCGCGCGCGCGCCTGCGCGGCCCGTGCCGGCCTGCGCGCGCGCCTGCGCGGCCAGTGCCGGCCTGCGCGCGCGCGCAGGCAGCCCGTGCCGACGCGCGCGCGCGCGCGCGCCTTGGCCTACCACTGCATGAAAATTTGCACGTCACCTCAAAATGACATGATTAATTCATTTTTGTTGAAATAATTTATTTTTGAGGTGTGAAAATTTTTATTTAATTATTTTAATTATTAAAAAAATAATAAATAAAAGGAAAAAATGAGAAAAATATGAAGACACAATAGAATAATATTTTAATTTTTTACGCATCGTATTTGTATCGCGAAATATTTATTTTATTATATTCAGTTATATTGTGCGTCCCAAATGTTTGAAAAATAATTGAGAAAAAAACTGGAGAGTTCACGTTCGCGCGGACACTGCCGACGTGCGCGCGCAGGCAGCCACTGCCGACGGCCGCGCGCGGCAGCCACTGCCGACGGCCGCGCGCGGCAGCCACTGCCGACGGCCGCGCGCAGGCAGCCACTGCCGACGTGCGCGCGCGCGCCTGTACGGACAGTGCCGACGGCCGCGCGCGCGCCTGTGCGGGCACTGCCGACGCGCGCGCGCGCACGCAGGCAGCCCGTGCCGACGTGCGCGCGCGCGCGCCTCGGGCGTCGCGTCACCTCAAAATCACATGATTAATTCATTTTTGTTGAAATAATTTATTTTTGAGTTATGAAAATTTTTATTTAATTATTTTAATTATTAAAAAAAAAAAAAAAAACGCTTGCGCGGACGCCGGGCCTCGGGCGTCCACTGCATGAAAATTTTCGCGTCACCTCAAAATCACATGATTAATTCATTTTTGTTGAAATAATTTATTTTTGAGTTATGAAAATTTTTATTTAATTATTTTAATTATTAAAAAAAAAAAAAAAAACGCTTGCGCGGACGCCGGGCCTCGGGCGTCCACTGCATGAAAATTTTCGCGTCACCTCAAAATCACATGATTAATTCATTTTTGTTGAAATAATTTATTTTTGAGTTATGAAAATTTTTATTTAATTATTTTAATTATTAAAAAAAAAAACGCTTGCGCGGACGCTGCCGGCGCGCGCGCAGGCGGGCACTGCCGGGCGGGCGCGCGCAGCAGCCATTGCCGACGGCCGCGCGCAGGCAGCCACTGCCGACGTGCGCGCGCGCGCCTGTACGAACAGTGCCGACGGCCGCGCGCGCGCCTGTGCGGGCACAGCCGACGTGCGCGCGCAGGCAGCCCGTGCCGACGTGCGCGCGCGCGCGCCTCGGGCGTCGCGTCACCTCAAAATCACATGATTAATTCATTTTTGTTCAAATAATTTACTTTTGAGTTATGAAAATTTATATTTAATTATTTTAATTATTAAAAAAAAAAAAAAAAAAACGCTTGCGCGGACGCCGGGCCTCGGGCGTCCACTGCATGAAAATTTTCGCGTCACCTCAAAATCACATGATTAATTCATTTTTGTTGAAATAATTTATTTTTGAGTTATGAAAATTTTTATTTAATTATTTTAATTATTAAAAAAAAAAAAAATCGCTTGCGCGGACGCTGCCGGCGCGCGTGCGCAGGCGGGCACTGCCGGGCGGGCGCGCGCGCGGCTGCGCGGGCACTGCCGGGCGGGGCCGCGCGCGCCTGCGCGGGCACTGCAGGGCGGGCGCGCGCGCGCCTGCGCGGGCACTGCCGGGCGGGGCCGCTCGCGCCTGCGCGGGCACTGCCGGGCGGGCGCGCGCGCGCCTGCGCGGGCACTGCCGGGCGGGGCCGGGCGCGCCTGCGCGGGCACTGCCGGGCGGGCGCGCGCGCGCCTGCGCGGGCACTGCCGGGCGGGGCCGCGCGCGCCTGCGCGGGCACTGCCGGCGGGCGCGCGCGCGCCTGCGCGGGCACTGCCGGGCGGGCGCGCGCGCGCCTGCGCGGGCACTGCCGGGCGGGGCCGGGCGCGCCTGCGCGGGCACAGCCGGGCGGGGCCGGGCGCGCCTGCGCGGGCACTGCCGGGCGGGGCCCCGCGCGCCTGCGCGGGCACTGCCGGGCGGGCGCCCGCGCGCGCGCCTGCGCGGGCACTGCCGGGCGGGGCCGCGCGGGCACTCGGCCGGGCGCGCGCGCGCCTGCGCGGACTGTGCCGGCCTGCGCGCGGGCGCCAGTGCGGGCACTGCCGGGCGCGCGGGCGCCTGCGCGGCCTGCGCGGCGTGTGCCGGCCTGCCCGCGCGCGCTTGCGCGGCCTGTGCCGGCCTGCGCGCGCGCGCCTGCGCGGCCTGTGCGGCCTGCGCCGGCATGCCCGCGCGCGCCTGCGCGGCCTGTGCCGGCATGCCTGCGCGGCCTGCGCGGCGTGTGCCGGCCTGCCCGCGCGCGCCTGCGCGGCCTGTGCCGTCATGCCTGCGCGGCCTGCGCGGCGTGTGCCGGCCTGCCCGCGCGCGCCTGCGCGGCCTGTGCCGGCCTGCGCGCGCGCGCCTGCGCCGGCCTGCCCCCGCGCGCCTGCGCGGCCTGTGCCGGCATTCGCGCGCGCGCCTGCGCGGCCTGTGCCGGCCTGCGCGCGCGCACCTGCGCGGCCTGTGCGGCCTGCGCCGGCCTGTCCCCGCGCGCCTGCGCGGCCTGTGCCGGCATGCGCGCGCCCGCCTGCGCGGCCTGTGTTGGCCTGCGCGGACCGTGCCGGCCTGCGCGCGCGCGCCTGCGCGGCCCGTGCCGGCCTGCGCGGCCAGTGCCGGCCTGCGCGCGCGCGCAGGCAGCCCGTGCCGACGCGCGCGCGCGCGCGCCTTGGCCGACCACTGCATGAAAATTTGCACGTCACCTCAAAATGACATGATTAATTCATTTTTGTTGAAATAATTAATTTTTGAGGTGTGAAAATTTTTATTTAATTATTTTGATTATTAAAAAAATAATAAATAAAAGGAAAAAAATGGGAAAAATATGAAGACACAATAGAATAATATTTTAATTTTTTACGCATCGTATTTGTATCGCGAAATATTTATTTTATTATATTCAGTTATATTGTGCGTCCCAAATGTTTGAAAAATAATTGAGAAAAAAACTGGAGAGTTCACGTTCGCGCGGACACTGCCGACGTGCGCGCGCAGGCAGCCACTGCCGACGGCCGCGCGCGGCAGCCACTGCCGACGGCCGCGCGCAGGCAGCCACTGCCGACGTGCGCGCGCGCCTGTGCGGGCACTGCCGACGCGCGCGCGCGCGCGCAGGCAGCCCGTGCCGACGTGCGCGCTGCGCGCGCCTCGGGCGTCGCGTCACCTCAAAATCACATGATTAATTCATTTTTGTTGAAATAATTTATTTTTGAGTTATGAAAATTTTTATTTAATTATTTTAATTATTAAAAAAAAAAAAAAAAAACGCTTGCGCGGACGCCGGGCCTCGGGCGTCCACTGCATGAAAATTTTCGCGTCACCTCAAAATCACATGATTAATTCATTTTTGTTGAAATAATTTATTTTTGAGTTATGAAAATTTTTATTTAATTATTTTAATTATTAAAAAAAAAAAAAAAAAAAAACGCTTGCGCGGACGCCGGGCCTCGGGCGTCCACTGCATGAAAATTTTCGCGTCACCTCAAAATCACATGATTAATTCATTTTTGTTGAAATAATTTATTTTTGAGTTATGAAAATTTTTATTTAATTATTTTAATTATTAAAAAAAAAAAAAAAAAAAACGCTTGCGCGGACGCCGGGCCTCGGGCGTCCACTGCATGAAAATTTTCGCGTCACCTCAAAATCACATGATTAATTCATTTTTGTTGAAATAATTTATTTTTTAGTTATGAAAATTTTTATTTAATTATTTTAATTATTAAAAAAAAAAAAAAAAAAAACGCTTGCGCGGACGCCGGGCCTCGGGCGTCCACTGCATGAAAATTTTCGCGTCACCTCAAAATCACATGATTAATTCATTTTTGTTGAAATAATTTATTTTTGAGTTATGAAAATTTTTATTTAATTATTTTAATTATTAAAAAAAAAAAAAATCGCTTGCGCGGACGCTGCCGGCGCGCGCGCGCAGGCGGGCACTGCCGGGCGGGCGCGCGCAGCAGCCACTGCCGACGGCCGCGCGCAGGCAGCCACTGCCGACGTGCGCGCGCGCGCCTGTACGGACAGTGCCGACGGCCGCGCGCGCGCCTGTGCGGGCACTGCCGATGTGCGCGCGCAGGCAGCCCGTGCCGACGTGCGCGCGCAGGCAGCCCGTGCCGACGTGCGCGCGCGCGCGCCTCGGGCGTCGCGTCACCTCAAAATCACATGATTAATTCATTTTTGTTGAAATAATTTACTTTTGAGTTATGAAAATTTTTATTTAATTATTTTAATTATTAAAAAAAAAAAAAAAAAAAAAACGCTTGCGCGGACGCCGGGCCTCGGGCGTCCACTGCATGAAAATTTTCGCGTCATCTCAAAATCACATGATTAATTCATTTTTGTTGAAATAATTTATTTTTGAGTTATGAAAATTTTTATTTAATTATTTTAATTATTAAAAAAAAAAAAAAAAAAAACGCTTGCGCGGACGCTGCCTGCGCGGGCACTGCCGGGCGGGCGCGCGCGCGCCTGCGCGGGCACTGCCGGGCGGGGCCGCGCGGGCACTCGGGCGGGCGCGCGCGCGCCTGCGCGGACTGTGCCGGCCTGCGCGCGGGCGCCAGTGCGGGCACTGCCGGGCGCGCGGGCGCCTGCGCGGCCTGCGCGGCGTGTGCCGGCCTGCCCGCGCGCGCCTGCGCCGCCTGTGCCGGCCTGCGCGCGCGCGCCTGCGCGGCCTGTGCGGCCTGCGCCGGCCTGCCCGCGCGCGCCTGCGCGGCCTGTGCCGGCATGCCTGCGCGGCGTGTGCCGGCCTGCCCGCGCGCGCCTGCGCGGCCTGTGCCGGCATGCCTGCGCGGCGTGTGCCGGCCTGCCCGAGCGCGCCTGCGCGGCCTGTGCCGGCCTGCGCGCGCGCGCCTGCGCGGACTGTGCCGGCCTGCGCGCGCGCGCCTGCGCGGCCTGCGCCGGCCTGCCCGCGCGCGCCTGCGCGGCCTGCGCCGGCCTGCCCGCGCGCGCCTGCGCGGCCTGCGCCGGCATGCGCGCGCGCGCCTGCGCGGCCTGTGCCGGCCTGCGCGCGCGCACCTGCGCCGGCCTGTCCCCGCGCGCCTGCGCGGCCTGTGCCGGCATGCGCGCGCGCGCCTGCGCGGCCTGTGTTGGCCTGCGCGGACCGTGCCGGCCTGCGCGCGCTCGCCTGCGCGGCCTGTGCGGCCTGCGCGGCCCGTGCCGGCATGCGCGCGCGCGCCTGCGCGGCCCGTGCCGGCCTGCGCGCGCGCCTGCGCGGCCAGTGCCGGTCTGCGCGCGCGCGCAGGCAGCCCGTGCCGACGCGCGCGCGCGCGCCTTGGCCGACCACTGCATGAAAATTTGCACGTCACCTCAAAATGACATGATTAATTCATTTTTGTTGAAATAATTAATTTTTGAGGTGTGAAAATTTTTATTTAATTATTTTAATTATTAAAAAAATAATAAATAAAAGGAAAAAAATGGGAAAAATATGAAGACACAATAGAATAATATTTTAATTTTTCACGCATCGTATTTTTATCGCGAAATATTTATTTTATTATATTCAGTTATATTGTGCGTCCCAAATGTTTGAAAAATAATTGAGAAAAAAACTGGAGAGTTCACGTTCGCGCGGACACTGCCGACGTGCGCGCGCAGGCAGCCACTGCCGACGTGCGCGCGCAGCAGCCACTGCCGACGGCCGCGCGCAGGCAGCCACTGCCGTCGTGCGCGCGCGCGCCTGTACGGACAGTGCCGACGGCCGCGCGCGCGCCTGTGCGGGCACTGCCGACGTGCGCGCGCGTGCGCAGGCAGCCCGTGCCGACGTGCGCGCGCGCGCGCCTCGGGCGTCGCGTCACCTCAAAATCACATGATTAATTCATTTTTGTTGAAATAATTTATTTTTTAGTTATGAAAATTTTTATTTAATTATTTTAATTATTAAAAAAAAAAAAAAAAAAAACGCTTGCGCGGACGCCGGGCATCGGGCGTCCACTGCATGAAAATTTTCGCGTCACCTCAAAATCACATGATTAATTCATTTTTGTTGAAATAATTTATTTTTGAGTTATGAAAATTTTTATTTAATTATTTTAATTATTAAAAAAAAAAAAAAAAAAAAGCTTGCGCGGACGCTGCCGGCGCGCGCGCGCAGGCGGGCACTGCCGGGCGGGCGCGCGCAGGCAGCCACTGCCGACGAGCGCGCGCGCGCGTGTAAGGACAGTGCCGACGGCCGCGCGCGCGCCTGTGCGGGCACTGCCGACGTGCGCGCGCAGGCAGCCCGTGCCGACGTGCCCGCGCGCGCGCCTCGGGCGTCGCGTCACCTCAAAATCACATGATTAATTCATTTTTGTTGAAATAATTTATTTTTGAGTTATGAAAATTTTTATTTAATTATTTTAATTATTAAAAAAAAAAAAAAAAAAAACGCTTGCGCGGACGCTGCCGGCGCGCGCGCGCAGGCGGGCACTGCCGGGCGGGCGCGCGCGCGCCTGCGCGGGCACTGCCGGACGGGGCCGCGCGGGCACTGCAGGGCGGGCGCGCGCGCGCGTGCGCGGGCACTGCCGGGCGGGGCCGCGCGGGCACTCGGGCGGGCGCGCGCGCGCCTGCGCGGACTGTGCCGGCCTGCGCGCGGGCGCCAGTGCGGGCACTGCCGGGCGCGCGGGCGCCTGCGCGCGGGCGCCTGCGCGGCCTGTGCCGGCCTGCGCGCGCGCGCCTGCGCGGCCTGTGCGGCCTGCGCCGGCCTGCCCGCGCGCGCCTGCGCGGCGTGTGCCGGCATGCCTGCGCGGCCTGCGCGGCGTGTGCCGGCCTGCCCGCGCGCGCCTGCGCGGCCTGTGCCGGCCTGCCCGCGCGCGCCTGCGCGGACTGTACCGGCCTGCGCGCGCGCGCCTGCGCGGCCTGCGCCGGCCTGCCCGCGCGCGCCTGCGAGGTCTGTGCCGGCCTGCGCGCGCGCACCTTCGCGGCCTGTGCGGCCTGCGCCGGCCTGTCCCCGCGCGCCTGCGCGGCCTGTGCCGGCATGCGCGCGCGCCTGCGCGGCCCGTGCCGGCCTGCGCGCGCGCCTGCGCGGCCAGTGCCGGACTGCGAGCGCGCGCAGGCAGCCCGTGCCGACGCGCGCGCGCGCGCGCCTTGGCCGACCACTGCATGAAAATTTGCACGTCACCTCAAAATGACATGATTAATTCATTTTTGTTGAAATAATTAATTTTTGAGGTGTGAAAATTTTTATTTAATTATTTTAATTATTAAAAAAATAATAAATAAAAGGAAAAAAATGGGAAAAATATGAAGACACAATAGAATAATATTTTAATTTTTTACGCATCGTATTTGTATCGCGAAATATTTATTTTATTATATTCAGTTATATTGTGCGTCCCAAATGTTTGAAAAATAATTGAGAAAAAAACTGGAGAGTTCACGTTCGCGCGGACACTGCCGACGTGCGCGCGCAGGCAGCCACTGCCGACGTGCGCGCGCAGGCAGCCACTGCCGACGTGCGCGCGCAGGCAGCCACTGCCGACGTGCGCGCGCAGGCAGCCACTGCCGACGTGCGCGCGCAGCAGCCACTGCCGACGGCCGCGCGCAGGCAGCCACTGCCGACGTGCGCGCGCGCGCCTGTACGGACAGTGCCGACGGCCGCGCGCGCGCCTGTGCGGGCACTGCCGACGTGCGCGCGCGCGCGCGCGCCTCGGGCGTCGCGTCACCTCAAAATCACATGATTAATTCATTTTTGTTGAAATAATTTATTTTTGAGTTATGAAAATTTTTATTTAATTATTTTAATTATTAAAAAAAAAAAAAAAAAAACGCTTGCGCGGACGCCGGGCCTCGGGCGTCCACTGCATGAAAATTTTCGCGTCACCTCAAAATCACATGATTAATTCATTTTTGTTGAAATAATTTATTTTTGAGTTATGAAAATTTTTATTTAATTATTTTAATTATTAAAAAAAAAAAAAACGCTTGCGCGGACGTTGCCGGCGCGCGCGCAGGCGGGCACTGCCGGGCGGGCGCGCGCAGCAGCCACTGCCGACGGCCGCGCGCAGGCAGCCACTGCCGACGAGCGCGCGCGCGCCTGTACGGACAGTGCCGACGGCCGCGCGCGCCTGTGCGGGCACTGCCGACGTGCGCGCGCAGGCAGCCCGTGCCGACGTGCCCGCGCGCGCGCCTCGGGCGTCGCGTCACCTCAAAATCACATGATTAATTCATTTTTGTTGAAATAATTTACTTTTGAGTTATGAAAATTTTTATTTAATTATTTTAATTATTAAAAAAAAAAAAAAAAAAAACGCTTGCGCGGACGCCGGGCCTCGGGCGTCCACTGCATGAAAATTTTCGCGTCACCTCAAAATCACATGATTAATTCATTTTTGTTGAAATAATTTATTTTTGAGTTATGAAAATTTTTATTTAATTATTTTAATTATTAAGAAAAAAAAAAAACGCTTGCGCGGACGCTGCCGGCGCGCGCGCGCAGGCGGGCACTGCCGGGCGGGCGCGCGCGCGCCTGCGCGGGCACTGCCGGGCGGGGCCGCGCGCGCCTGCGCGGGCACTGCAGGGCGGGGCGGCGCGCGCCTGCGCGGGCACTGCAGGGCGGGCGCGCGCGCGCCAGCGCGGGCACTGCCGGGCGGGCGCGCGCGCGCCGGCTCGGGCACTGCCGGTCGGGCGCGCGCGCGCCAGCGCGGGCACTGCCGGGCGCGCGCGCGCGCCTGCGCGGGCACTGCCGGGCTGGCGCGCGCGCCTGCGCGGGCACTGCCGGGCGGGGCCGCGCGCGCCTGCGCGGGCACTGCCGGGCGGGGCCGCGCGCGCCTGCGCGGGCACTGCCGGGCGGGGCCGCGCGCGCCTGCGCGGGCACTGCCGGGCGGGGCCGCGCGCGCACGCGGGCGGGCGCGCGCGCGCCTGCGCGGACTGTGCCGGCCTGCGCACGGGCGCCAGTGCGGGCACTGCCGGGCGCGCGGGCGCCTGCGCGGCCTGCGCGGCCTGCGCGGCGTGTGCCGGCCTGCCCGCGCGCGCCTGCGCGGCCTGTGCGGCCTGCGCCGGCCTGCCCGCGCGCGCCTGCGCGGCGTGTGCCGGCCTGCCCGCGCGCGCCTGCGCGGCCTGCGCGGCGTGTGCCGGCCTGCCCGCGCGCGCCTGCGCGGCCTGTGCCGGCATGCCTGCGCGGCCTGCGCGGCGTGTGCCGGCCTGCCCGCGCGCGCCTGCGCGGCCTGTGCCGGCCTGCGCGCGCGCGCCTGCGCGGACTGTACCGGCCTGCGCGCGCGCGCCTGCGCGGCCTGCGCCGGCCTGTCCGCGCGCGCCTGCGCGGCCTGTGCCGGCATGCGCGCGCGCACCTGCGCGGCCTGTGCCGGCCTGCGCGCGCGCGCCTGCGAGGTCTGTGCTGGCCTGCGCGCGCGCACCTTCGCGGCCTGTGCGGCCTGCGCCGGCCTGTCCCCGCGCGCCTGCGCGGCCTGTGCCGGCATGCGCGCGCGCGCCTGCGCGGCCTGTGTTGGCCTGCGCGGACCGTGCCGGCCTGCGCGGCCCGTGCCGGCATGCGCGCGCGCGCCTGCGCGGCCCGTGCCGGCCTGCGCGCGCGCGCAGGCAGCCCGTGCCGACGCGCGCGCGCGCGCGCGCCTTGGCCGACCACTGCATGAAAATTTGCACGTCACCTCAAAATGACATGATTAATTCATTTTTGTTGAAATAATTAATTTTTGAGGTGTGAAAATTTTTATTTAATTATTTTAATTATTAAAAAAATAATAAATAAAAGGAAAAAAATGGGAAAAATATGAAGACACAATAGAATAATATTTTAATTTTTTACGCATCGTATTTGTATCGCGAAATATTTATTTTATTATATTCAGTTATATTGTGCGTCCCAAATGTTTGAAAAATAATTGAGAAAAAAACTGGAGAGTTCACGTTCGCGCGGACACTTCCGACGTGCGCGCGCAGGCAGCCACTGCCGACGTGCGCGCGCAGCAGCCACTGCCGACGGCCGCGCGCAGCAGCCACTGCCGACGTGCGCGCGCGCGCCTGTACGGACAGTGCCGACGGCCGTGCGCGCGCGCGCGCGCGCCTCGGGCGTCGCGTCACCTCAAAATCACATGATTAATTCATTTTTGTTGAAACAATTTATTTTTGAGTTATGAAAATTTTTATTTAATTATTTTAATTATTAAAAAAAAAAAAAAAAACGCTTGCGCGGACGCCGGGCCTCGGGCGTCCACTGCATGAAAATTTTCGCGTCACCTCAAAATCACATGATTAATTCATTTTTGTTGAAATAATTTATTTTTGAGTTATGAAAATTTTTATTTAATTATTTTAATTATTAAAAAAAAAAAAAAAACGCTTGCGCGGACGCTGCCGGCGCGCGCGCAGGCGGGCACTGCCGGGCGGGCGCGCGCAGCACCCACTGCCGACGGCCGCGCGCAGGCAGCCACTGCCGACGAGCGCGCGCGCGCCTGTGCGGGCACTGCCGACGTGCGCGCGCAGGCAGCCCGTGCCGACGTGCCCGCGCGCGCGCCTCGGGCGTCGCGTCACCTCAAAATCACATGATTAATTCATTTTTGTTGAAATAATTTACTTTTGAGTTATGAAAATTTTTATTTAATTATTTTAATTATTAAAAAAAAAAAAAAAAAAAACGCTTGCGCGGACGCCGGGCCTCGGGCGTCCACTGCATTAAAATTTTCGCGTCACCTCAAAATCACATGATTAATTCATTTTTGTTGAAATAATTTATTTTTGAGTTATGAAAATTTTTATTTAATTATTTTAATTATTAAAAAAAAAAAAAAAAAGCTTGCGCGGACGCTGCCGGCGCGCGCGCGCAGGCGGACACTGCCGAGCGGGCGCGCGCGCGCCTGCGCGGGCACTGCAGGGCGGGCGCGCGCGCGCCTGCGCGGGCACTGCCGGGCGGGGCCGGGCGCGCCTGCGCGGGCACTGCCGGGCGGGGCCGGGCGCGCCTGCGCGGGCACTGCCGGGCGGGCGCGCGCGCGCCAGCGCGGGCACTGCCGGGCGGGGCCGCGCGCGCCGG
This sequence comes from Sesamum indicum, assembly GCF_026168435.1. Classification (NCBI taxonomy): domain Eukaryota; kingdom Viridiplantae; phylum Streptophyta; class Magnoliopsida; order Lamiales; family Pedaliaceae; genus Sesamum; species Sesamum indicum. The sequence goes on from NC_142665.1 coordinate 22,716,189, forward strand.
CGCGGGCACTGCCGGGCGGGCGCGCGCGCGCCGGCGCGGGCACTGCCGGGCGGGCGCGCGCGCGCCTGCGCGGGCACTGCCGGGCGGGGCCTGGCGCGCCTGCGCGGGCACAGCCGGGCGGGGCCCCGCGCGCCTGCGCGGGCACTGCCGGGCGGGGCCGCGCGCGCCTGCGCGGGCACTGCCGGGCGGGCGCCCGCGCGCCTGCGCGGGCACTGCCGGGCGGGCGCCCGCGCGCCTGCGCGGGCACTGCCGGGCGGGCGCCCGCGCCGGCGCCGGCACTGCTGGGCGGGCGCCCGCGCCTGCGCGGGCACTGCCGGGCGGGCGCGCGTTCGCCTGCGCGGGCACTGCCGGGCGGGGCCGGGCGGCCACTCGGGCGGGCGCGCGCGCGCCTGCGCTGCCTGCGCGGCGTGTGCCGGCCTGCCCGCCCGCGCCTGCGCGGCCTGTGCCGGCCTGCGCGCGCGCGCCTGCGCGGACTGTACCGGCCTGCGCGCGCGCGCCTGCGCGGCCTGCGCCGGCCTGCCTGCGCGCGCCAGCGCGGCCTGTGCCGGCATGCGCGCGCGCGCCTGCGCGGCCTGTGCCGGCCTGCGCACGCGCGCCTGCGCGGCCTGTGCGGCCTGCGCCGGCCTGTCCCCGCGCGCCTGCGCGGCCTGTGCCGGCATGCGCGCGCGCGCCTGCGCGGCCTGTGTTGGCCTGCGCGGACCGTGCCGGCCTGCGCGCGCGCGCCTGCGCGGCCCGTGCCGACATGCGCGCGCGCGCCTTGGCCGACCACTGCATGAAAATTTGCACGTCACCTCAAAATGACATGATTAATTCATTTTTGTTGAAATAATTAATTTTTGAGGTGTGAAAATTTTTATTTAATTATTTTAATTATTAAAAAAATAATAAATAAAAGGAAAAAAATGGGAAAAATATGAAGATACAATAGAATAATATTTTAATTTTTTACGCATCGTATTTGTATCGCGAAATATTTATTTTATTATATTCAGTTATATTGTGCGTCCCAAATGTTTGAAAAATAATTGAGAAAAAAACTGGAGAGTTCACGTTCGCGCGGACACTGCCGACGTGCGCGCGCAGGCAGCCACTGCCGACGTGCGCGCGCAGCAGCCACTGCCGACGGCCGCGCGCAGGCAGCCACTGCCGACGTGCGCGCGCGCGCCTGTACGGACAGTGCCGACGGCCGCGCGCGCGCCTGTGCGGGCACTGCCGACGTGCGCGCGCGCGCGCAGGCAGCCCGTGCCGACGTGCGCGCGCGCGCGCCTCGGGCATCGCGTCACCTCAAAATCACATGATTAATTCATTTTTGTTGAAATAATTTATTTTTGAGTTATGAAAATTTTTATTTAATTATTTTAATTATTAAAAAAAAAAAAAAAAACGCTTGCGCGGACGCCGGGCCTCGGGCGTCCACTGCATGAAAATTTTCGCGTCACCTCAAAATCACATGATTAATTCATTTTTGTTGAAATAATTTATTTTTGAGTTATGAAAATTTTTATTTAATTATTTTAATTATTAAAAAAAAAAAAAAAAAAACGCTTGCGCGGACGCTGCCGGGCGGGCGCGCGCGCGCAGGCGGGCACTGCCGGGCGGGCGCGCGCAGCAGCCACTGCCGACGGCCGCGCGCGCGCCTGTGCGGGCACTGCCGACGTGCGCGCGCAGGCAGCCCGTGCCGACGTGCGCGCGCGCGCGCCTCGGTCGTCGCGTCACCTCAAAATCACATGATTAATTCATTTTTGTTGAAATAATTTACTTTTGATTTATAAAAATTTTTATTTAATTATTTTAATTATTAAAAAAAAAAAAAAAAAAAAACGCTTGCGCGGACGCCGGGCCTCGGGCGTCCACTGCATGAAAATTTTCGCGTCACCTCAAAATCACATGATTAATTCATTTTTGTTGAAATAATTTATTTTTGAGGTATGAAAATTTTTATTTAATTATTTTAATTATTAAAAAAAAAAAAAAAAAACGCTTGCGCGGACGCTGCCGGCGCGCGCGCGCAGGCGGGCACTGCCGGGCGGGGCCGCGCGCGCCTGCGCGGGCACTGCAGGGCGGCCGCGCGCGCGCCGGCGCGGGCACTGCAGGGCGGCCGCGCGCGCGCCGGCGCGGGCACTGCAGGGCGGGCGCGCGCGCGCCTGCGCGGGCACTGCCGGGCGGGCGCGCGCGCGCCTGCGCGGGCACTGCCGGCCTGTGCGGCCTGCGCCGGCCTGTCCCCGCGCGCCTGCGCGGCCTGTGCCGGCATGCGCGCGCGCGCCTGCGCGGCCTGTGTTGGCCTGCGCGGACCGTGCCGGCTTGCGCGCGCGCGCCTGCGCGGCCTGTGCGGCCTGCGCGGCCCATGCCGGCATGCGCGCGCGCGCCTTGGCCGACCACTGCATGAAAATTTGCACGTCACCTCAAAATGACATGATTAATTCATTTTTGTTGAAATAATTAATTTTTGAGGTGTGAAAATTTTTATTTAATTATTTTAATTATTAAAAAAATAATAAATAAAAGGAAAAAATGGGAAAAATATGAAGACACAATAGAATAATATTTTAATTTTTTACGCATCGTATTTGTATCGCGAAATATTTATTTTATTATATTCAGTTATATTATGCGTTCCAAATGTTTGAAAAATAATTGAGAAAAAAACTGGAGAGTTCACGTTCGCGCGGACACTGCCGACGTGCGCGCGCAGGCAGCCACTGCCGACGTGCGCGCGCAGCAGCCACTGCCGACGGCCGCGCGCAGGTAGCCACTGCCGACGTGCGCGCGCGCGCCTGTACGGACAGTGCCGACGGCCGCGCGCGCGCCTGTGCGGGCACTGCCGACGTGCGCGCGCGCGCGCAGGCAGCCCGTGCCGACGAGCGCGCGCGCGCGCCTCGGGCGTCGCGTCACCTCAAAATCATATGATTAATTCATTTTTGTTGAAATAATTTATTTTTGAGTTATGAAAATTTTTATTTAATTATTTTAATTATTAAAAAAAAAAAAAAAAACGCTTGCGCGGACGCCGGGGCTCGGGCGTCCACTGCATGAAAATTTTCGCGTCACCTCAAAATCACATGATTAATTCATTTTTGTTGAAATAATTTATTTTTGAGTTATGAAAATTTTTATTTATATATTTTAATTATTAAAAAAAAAAAAAAAAAAAAAAAAACGCTTGCGCGGACGCTGCCGGCGCGCGCGCGCAGGCGGGCACTGCCGGGCGGGCGCGCGCAGCAGCCATTGCCGACGGCCGCGCGCAGGCAGCCACTGCCGACGTGCGCGCGCGCGCCTGTACGGACAGTGCCGACGGCCGCGCGAGCGCCTGTGCGGGCACTGCCGACGTGCGCGCGCGCGCGCCTCGGGCGTCGCGTCACCTCAAAATCACATGATTAATTCATTTTTGTTGAAATAATTTATTTTTGAGTTATGAAAATTTTTATTTAATTATTTTAATTATTAAAAAAAAAAAAAAAAAAACGCTTGCGCGGACGCCGGGCCTCGGGCGTCCACTGCATGAAAATTTTCGCGTCACCTCAAAATCACATGATTAATTCATTTTTGTTGAAATAATTTATTTTTGAGTTATGAAAATTTTTATTTAATTATTTTAATTATTAAAAAAAAAAAAAAAAAAAAACGCTTGCGCGGACGCTGCCGGCCCGCGCGCGCAGGCGGGCACTGCCGGGCGGGCGCGCGCGCGCAGGCGGGCACCGCCGGGCGGGCGCGCGCAGCAGCCACTGCCGACGGCCGCGCGCAGGCAGCCACTGCCGACGTGCGCGCGCGCGCCTGTACGGACAGTGCCGACGGCCGCGCGCGCGCCTGTGCGGGCACTGCCGACGTGCGCGCGCAGGCAGCCCGTGCAGACGTGCGCGCGCGCGCGCCTCGGGCGTCGCGTCACCTCAAAATCACATGATTAATTCATTTTTGTTGAAATAATTTACTTTTGAGTTATGAAAATTTATATTTAATTAAAAAAAAAAAAAAAACGCTTGCGCGGACGCCGGGCCTCGGGCGTCCACTGCATGAAAATTTTCGCGTCACCTCAAAATCACATGATTAATTCATTTTTGTTGAAATAATTTATTTTTGAGGTGTGAAAATTTTTATTTAATTATTTTGATTATTAAAAAAATAATAAATAAAAGGAAAAAAATGGGAAAAATATGAAGACACAATAGAATAATATTTTAATTTTTTACGCATCGTATTTGTATCGCGAAATATTTATTTTATTATATTCAGTTATATTGTGCGTCCCAAATGTTTGAAAAATAATTGAGAAAAAAACTGGAGAGTTCACGTTCGCGCGGACACTGCCGACGTGCGCGCGCAGGCAGCCACTGCCGACGTGCGCGCGCAGGCAGCCACTGCCGACGGCCACGCGCGGCAGCCACTGCCGACGGCCGCGCGCAGGCAGCCACTGCCGACGTACGCGCGCGCGCCTGTACGGACAGTGCCGACGGCCGCGCGCGCGCCTGTGCGGGCACTGCCGACGCGCGCGCGCGCGCGCAGGCAGCCCGTGCCGACGTGCGCGCGCGCGCCTCGGGCGTCGTGTCACCTCAAAATCACATGATTAATTCATTTTTGTTGAAATAATTTATTTTTGAGTTATGAAAATTTTTATTTAATTATTTTAATTATTAAAAAAAAAAAAAAAAAAAACGCTTGCGCGGACGCCGGGCCTCGGGCGTCCACTGCATGAAAATTTTCGCGTCACCTCAAAATCACATGATTAATTCATTTTTGTTGAAATAATTTATTTTTGAGTTATGAAAATTTTTATTTAATTATTTTAATTATTAAAAAAAAAAAAAAAAAAACGCTTGCGCGGACGCCGGGCCCTCGGGCGTCCACTGCATGAAAATTTTCGCGTCACCTCAAAATCACATGATTAATTCATTTTTGTTGAAATAATTTATTTTTGAGTTATGAAAATTTTTATTTAATTATTTTAATTATTAAAAAAAAAAAAAAAAAAACGCTTGCGCGGACGCCGGGCCTCGGGCGTCCACTGCATGAAAATTTTCGCGTCACCTCAAAATCACATGATTAATTCATTTTTGTTGAAATAATTTATTTTTTAGTTATGAAAATTTTTATTTAATTATTTTAATTATTAAAAAAAAAAAAAAAAAAAACGCTTGCGCGGACGCCGGGCCTCGGGCGTCCACTGCATGAAAATTTTCGCGTCACCTCAAAATCACATGATTAATTCATTTTTGTTGAAATAATTTATTTTTGAGTTATGAAAATTTTTATTTAATTATTTTAATTATTAAAAAAAAAAAAAATCGCTTGCGCGGACGGAGCCGGCGCGCGCGCGCAGGCGGGCACTGCCGGGCGGGCGCGCGCAGCAGCCACTGCCGACGGCCGCGCGCAGGCAGCCACTGCCGACGTGCGCGCGCGCGCCTGTACGGACAGTGCCGACGGCCGCGCGCGCGCCTGTGCGGGCACTGCCGACGTGCGCGCGCAGGCAGCCCGTGCCGACGTGCGCGCGCAGGCAGCCCGTGCCGACGTGCGCGCGCGCGCGCCTCGGGCGTCGCGTCACCTCAAAATCACATGATTAATTCATTTTTGTTGAAATAATTTACTTTTGAGTTATGAAAATTTTTATTTAATTATTTTAATTATTAAAAAAAAAAAAAAAAAAAAAACGCTTGCGCGGACGCCGGGCCTCGGGCGTCCACTGCATGAAAATTTTCGCGTCATCTCAAAATCACATGATTAATTCATTTTTGTTGAAATAATTTATTTTTGAGTTATGAAAATTTTTATTTAATTATTTTAATTATTAAAAAAAAAAAAAAAAAAAAACGCTTGCGCGGACGCTGCCTGCGCGGGCACTGCCGGGCGGGCGCGCGCGCGCCTGCGCGGGCACTGCCGGGCGGGGCCGCGCGGGCACTCGGGCGGGCGCGCGCGCGCCTGCGCGGACTGTGCCGGCCTGCGCGCGGGCGCCAGTGCGGGCACTGCCGGGCGCGCGGGCGCCTGCGCGGCGTGTGCCGGCCTGCCCGCGCGCGCCTGCGCCGCCTGTGCCGGCCTGCGCGCGCGCGCCTGCGCGGCCTGTGCGGCCTGCGCCGGCCTGCCCGCGCGCGCCTGCGCGGCCTGTGCCGGCATGCCTGCGCGGCGTGTGCCGGCCTGCCCGCGCGCGCCTGCGCGGCCTGTGCCGGCATGCCTGCGCGGCGTGTGCCGGCATGCCCGAGCGCGCCTGCGCGGCCTGTGCCGGCCTGCGCGCGCGCGCCTGCGCGGACTGTGCCGGCCTGCGCGCGCGCGCCTGCGCGGCCTGCGCCGGCCTGCCCGCGCGCGCCTGCGCGGCCTGCGCCGGCATGCCCGCGCGCGCCTGCGCGGCCTGCGCCGGCATGCGCGCGCGCGCCTGCGCGGCCTGTGCCGGCCTGCGCGCGCGCACCTGCGCCGGCCTGTCCCCGCGCGCCTGCGCGGCCTGTGCCGGCATGCGCGCGCGCGCCTGCGCGGCCTGTGTTGGCCTGCGCGGACCGTGCCGGCCTGCGCGCGCTCGCCTGCGCGGCCTGTGCGGCCTGCGCGGCCCGTGCCGGCATGCGCGCGCGCGCCTGCGCGGCCCGTGCCGGCCTGCGCGCGCGCCTGCGCGGCCAGTGCCGGTCTGCGCGCGCGCGCAGGCAGCCCGTGCCGACGCGCGCGCGCGCGCCTTGGCCGACCACTGCATGAAAATTTGCACGTCACCTCAAAATGACATGATTAATTCATTTTTGTTGAAATAATTAATTTTTGAGGTGTGAAAATTTTTATTTAATTATTTTAATTATTAAAAAAATAATAAATAAAAGGAAAAAAATGGGAAAAATATGAAGACACAATAGAATAATATTTTAATTTTTCACGCATCGTATTTTTATCGCGAAATATTTATTTTATTATATTCAGTTATATTGTGCGTCCCAAATGTTTGAAAAATAATTGAGAAAAAAACTGGAGAGTTCACGTTCGCGCGGACACTGCCGACGTGCGCGCGCAGGCAGCCACTGCCGACGTGCGCGCGCAGCAGCCACTGCCGACGGCCGCGCGCAGGCAGCCACTGCCGTCGTGCGCGCGCGCGCCTGTACGGACAGTGCCGACGGCCGCGCGCGCGCCTGTGCGGGCACTGCCGACGTGCGCGCGCGTGCGCAGGCAGCCCGTGCCGACGTGCGCGCGCGCGCGCGCCTCGGGCGTCGCGTCACCTCAAAATCACATGATTAATTCATTTTTGTTGAAATAATTTATTTTTTAGTTATGAAAATTTTTATTTAATTATTTTAATTATTAAAAAAAAAAAAAAAAAAAACGCTTGCGCGGACGCCGGGCATCGGGCGTCCACTGCATGAAAATTTTCGCGTCACCTCAAAATCACATGATTAATTCATTTTTGTTGAAATAATTTATTTTTGAGTTATGAAAATTTTTATTTAATTATTTTAATTATTAAAAAAAAAAAAAAAAAAAAGCTTGCGCGGACGCTGCCGGCGCGCGCGCGCAGGCGGGCACTGCCGGGCGGGCGCGCGCAGGCAGCCACTGCCGACGAGCGCGCGCGCGCGTGTAAGGACAGTGCCGACGGCCGCGCGCGCGCCTGTGCGGGCACTGCCGACGTGCGCGCGCAGGCAGCCCGTGCCGACGTGCCCGCGCGCGCGCCTCGGGCGTCGCGTCACCTCAAAATCACATGATTAATTCATTTTTGTTGAAATAATTTATTTTTGAGTTATGAAAATTTTTATTTAATTATTTTAATTATTAAAAAAAAAAAAAAAAAAAACGCTTGCGCGGACGCTGCCGGCGCGCGCGCGCGCAGGCGGGCACTGCCGGGCGGGCGCGCGCGCGCCTGCGCGGGCACTGCCGGACGGGGCCGCGCGGGCACTGCAGGGCGGGCGCGCGCGCGCGTGCGCGGGCACTGCCGGGCGGGGCCGCGCGGGCACTCGGGCGGGCGCGCGCGCGCCTGCGCGGACTGTGCCGGCCTGCGCGCGGGCGCCAGTGCGGGCACTGCCGGGCGCGCGGGCGCCTGCGCGCGGGCGCCTGCGCGGCCTGTGCCGGCCTGCGCGCGCGCGCCTGCGCGGCCTGTGCGGCCTGCGCCGGCCTGCCCGCGCGCGCCTGCGCGGCGTGTGCCGGCATGCCTGCGCGGCCTGCGCGGCGTGTGCCGGCCTGCCCGCGCGCGCCTGCGCGGCCTGTGCCGGCCTGCCCGCGCGCGCCTGCGCGGACTGTACCGGCCTGCGCGCGCGCGCCTGCGCGGCCTGCGCCGGCCTGCCCGCGCGCGCCTGCGAGGTCTGTGCCGGCCTGCGCGCGCGCACCTTCGCGGCCTGTGCGGCCTGCGCCGGCCTGTCCCCGCGCGCCTGCGCGGCCTGTGCCGGCATGCGCGCGCGCCTGCGCGGCCCGTGCCGGCCTGCGCGCGCGCCTGCGCGGCCAGTGCCGGACTGCGAGCGCGCGCAGGCAGCCCGTGCCGACGCGCGCGCGCGCGCGCCTTGGCCGACCACTGCATGAAAATTTGCACGTCACCTCAAAATGACATGATTAATTCATTTTTGTTGAAATAATTAATTTTTGAGGTGTGAAAATTTTTATTTAATTATTTTAATTATTAAAAAAATAATAAATAAAAGGAAAAAAATGGGAAAAATATGAAGACACAATAGAATAATATTTTAATTTTTTACGCATCGTATTTGTATCGCGAAATATTTATTTTATTATATTCAGTTATATTGTGCGTCCCAAATGTTTGAAAAATAATTGAGAAAAAAACTGGAGAGTTCACGTTCGCGCGGACACTGCCGACGTGCGCGCGCAGGCAGCCACTGCCGACGTGCGCGCGCAGGCAGCCACTGCCGACGTGCGCGCGCAGGCAGCCACTGCCGACGTGCGCGCGCAGCAGCCACTGCCGACGGCCGCGCGCAGGCAGCCACTGCCGACGTGCGCGCGCGCGCCTGTACGGACAGTGCCGACGGCCGCGCGCGCGCCTGTGCGGGCACTGCCGACGTGCGCGCGCGCGCGCGCCTCGGGCGTCGCGTCACCTCAAAATCACATGATTAATTCATTTTTGTTGAAATAATTTATTTTTGAGTTATGAAAATTTTTATTTAATTATTTTAATTATTAAAAAAAAAAAAAAAAAAAAACGCTTGCGCGGACGCCGGGCCTCGGGCGTCCACTGCATGAAAATTTTCGCGTCACCTCAAAATCACATGATTAATTCATTTTTGTTGAAATAATTTATTTTTGAGTTATGAAAATTTTTATTTAATTATTTTAATTATTAAAAAAAAAAAAAACGCTTGCGCGGACGTTGCCGGCGCGCGCGCAGGCGGGCACTGCCCGGGCGGGCGCGCGCAAGCAGCCACTGCCGACGGCCGCGCGCAGGCAGCCACTGCCGACGAGCGCGCGCGCGCCTGTACGGACAGTGCCGACGGGCCGCGCGCGCCTGTGCGGGCACTGCCGACGTGTGCGCGCAGGCAGCCCGTGCCGACGTGCCCGCGCGCGCGCCTCGGGCGTCGCGTCACCTCAAAATCACATGATTAATTCATTTTTTGTTGAAATAATTTACTTTTGAGTTATGAAAATTTTTATTTAATTATTTTAATTATTAAAAAAAAAAAAAAAAAAAATGCTTGAGCGGACGCCGGGCTCGGGCGTCCACTGCATGAAAATTTTCGCGTCACCTCAAAATCACATGATTAATTCATTTTTGTTGAAATAATTATTTTTGAGTTATGAAAATTTTTATTTAATTATTTTAATTATTAAAAAAAAAAAAAAAACGCTTGCGCGGACGCTGCCCGGCGCGCGCGCGCAGGCGGGCACTGCCGGGCGGGCTGCGCGCGCCTGCGCGGGCACTGCCGGGCGGGGCCGCGCGCGCCTGCGCGGGCACTGCAGGGCGGGCGCGCGCGGGCACTGCAGGGCGGGCGCGCGCGCGCCTGCGCGGGCACTGCAGGGCGGGGCGGCGCGCGCCTGCGCGGGCACTGCAGGGCGGGCGCGCGCGCGCCATCGCGGGCACTGCCGGGCGGGCGCGCGCGCGCCGGCTCGGGCACTGCCGGTCGGGCGCGCGCGCGCCAGCGCGGGCACGCCGGGCGCGCGCGCGCGCCTGCGCGGGCACTGCCGGGCTGGCGCGCGCGCCTGCGCGGGCACTGCCGGGCGGGCGCGCGCGCGCCTGCGCGGCACTGCCGGGCGGGGCCGCGCGCGCCTGCGCGGGCACTGCCGGGCGGGGCCGCGCGCGCCTGCGCGGGCACTGCCGGGCGGGGCCGCGCGCGCCTGCGCGGGCACTGCCGGGCGGGGCCGCGCGCGCACGCGGGCGGGCGCGCGCGCGCCTGCGCGGACTGTGCCGGCCTGCGCAACGGGCGCCAGTGCGGGCACTGCCGGGCGCGCGGGCGCCTGCGCGGCCTGCGCGGCCTGCGCGGCGTGTGCCGGCCTGCCCGCGCGCGCCTGCGCGGCCTGTGCGGCCTGCGCCGGCCTGCCCGCGCGCGCCTGCGCGGCGTGTGCCGGCCTGCCCGCGCGCGCCTGCGCGGCCTGCGCGGCGTGGTGCCGGCCTGCCCCGCGCGCGCCTGCGCGGCCTGTGCCGGCCTGCGCGCGCGCGCCCTGCGCGGACTGTACCGGCCTGCGCGCGGCGCGCCTGCGCGGCCTGCGCCGGCCTGTCCGCGCGCGCCTGCGCGGCCTGTGCCGGCATGGCGCGCGCGCACCTGCGCGGCCTGTGCCGGCCTGCGCGCGCGCGCCTGCGAGGTCTGTGCTGGCCTGCGCGCGCGCACCTTCGCGGCCTGTGCGGCCTGCGCCGGCCTGTCCCGCGCGCCTGCGCGGCCTGTGCCGGCATGCGCGCGCGCGCCTGCGCGGCCTGTGTTGGCCTGCGCGGACCGTGCCGGCCTGCGCGGCCCGTGCCGGCATGCCGCGCGCGCGCCTGCGCGGCCCGTGCCGGCCTGCGCGCGCAGCGCAGGCAGCCCGTGCCGACGCGCGCCGCGCGCGCGCCTTGGCCGACCACTGCATGAAAATTTTGCACGTCACCTCAAAATGACATGATTAATTCATTTTTGTTGAAATAATTAATTTTTGAGGTGTGAAAATTTTTATTTAATTATTTTAATTATTAAAAAAATAATAAATAAAAGGAAAAAAATGGGAAAAATATGAAGACACAATAGAATAATATTTTAATTTTTTACCGCATCGTATTTGTATCGCGAAATATTTATTTTATTATATTCAGTTATATTGTGCGTCCCAAATGTTTGAAAAATAATTGAGAAAAAAACTGGAGAGTTCACGTTCGCGCGGACACTTCCGACGTGCGCGCGCAGGCAGCCACTGCCGACGTGCCGCGCGCAGCAGCCACTGCCGACGGCCGCGCGCAGCAGCCACTGCCGACGTGCGCGCGCAGCCGCCTGTACGGACAGTGCCGACGGGCCGTGCGCGCGCGCGCGCGCGCCTCGGGCGTCGCGTCACCTCAAAATCACATGATTAATTCATTTTTGTTGAAACAATTTATTTTTGAGTTATGAAAATTTTTATTTAATTATTTTAATTATTAAAAAAAAAAAAAAAAAAACGCTTGCGCGGACGCCGGGCCTCGGGCGTCCACTGCATGAAAATTTTCGCGTCACCTCAAAATCACATGATTAATTCATTTTTGTTGAAATAATTTATTTTGAGTTATGTTGAAATAATTTATTTTTGAGTTATGAAAATTTTTATTTAATTATTTTAATTATTAAAAAAAAAAAAAAAAACGCTTGCGCGGACGCTGCCGGCGCGCGCGCAGGCGGGCACTGCCGGGCGGGCGCGCGCAGCACCCACTGCCGACGGCCGCGCGCAGGCAGCCACTGCCGACGAGCGCGCGCGCGCCTGTGCGGGCACTGCCGACGTGCGCGCGCAGGCAGCCCGTGCCGACGTGCCCGCGCGCGCGCCTCGGGCGTCGCGTCACCTCAAAATCACATGATTAATTCATTTTTGTTGAAATAATTTACTTTTGAGTTATGAAAATTTTTATTTAATTATTTTAATTATTAAAAAAAAAAAAAAAAAAAAACGCTTGCGCGGACGCCGGGCCTCGGGCGTCCACTGCATTAAAATTTTCGCGTCACCTCAAAATCACATGATTAATTCATTTTTGTTGAAATAATTTATTTTTGAGTTATGAAAATTTTTATTTAATTATTTTAATTATTAAAAAAAAAAAAAAAAAGCTTGCGCGGACGCTGCCGGCGCGCGCGCGCAGGCGGACACTGCCGAGCGGGCGCGCGCGCGCCTGCGCGGGCACTGCAGGGCGGGCGCGCGCGCGCCTGCGCGGGCACTGCCGGGCGGGGCCGGGCGCGCCTGCGCGGGCACTGCCGGGCGGGGCCGGGCGCGCCTGCGCGGGCACTGCCGGGCGGGCGCGCGCGCGCCAGCGCGGGCACTGCCGGGCGGGGCCGCGCGCGCCGGCGCGGGCACTGCCGATCGGGCGCGCGCGCGCCTGCGCGGGCACTGCCGGGCGGGGCCTGGCGCGCCTGCGCGGGCACAGCCGGGCGGGGCCCCGCGCGCCTGCGCGGGCACTGCCGGGCGGGGCCGCGCGCGCCTGCGCGGGCACTGCCGGGCGGGCGCCCGCGCGCCTGCGCGGGCACTGCCGGGCGGGCGCCCGCGCGCCTGCGCGGGCACTGCCGGGCGGGCGCCCGCGCCGGCGCCGGCACTGCTGGGCGGGCGCCCGCGCCTGCGCGGGCACTGCCGGGCGGGCGCGCGTTCGCCTGCGCGGGCACTGCCGGGCGGGGCCGCGCGGCCACTCGGGCGGGCGCGCGCGCGCCTGCGCTGCCTGCGCGGCGTGTGCCGGCCTGCCCGCCCGCGCCTGCGCGGCCTGTGCCGGCCTGCGCGCGCGCGCCTGCGCGGACTGTACCGGCCTGCGCGCGCGCGCCTGCGCGGCCTGCGCCGGCCTGCCTGCGCGCGCCAGCGCGGCCTGTGCCGGCATGCGCGCGCGCGCCTGCGCGGCCTGTGCCGGCCTGCGCACGCGCGCCTGCGCGGCCTGTGCGGCCTGCGCCGGCCTGTCCCCGCGCGCCTGCGCGGCCTGTGCCGGCATGCGCGCGCGCGCCTGCGCGGCCTGTGTTGGCCTGCGCGGACCGTGCCGGCCTGCGCGCGCGCGCCTGCGCGGCCCGTGCCGACATGCGCGCGCGCGCCTTGGCCGACCACTGCATGAAAATTTGCACGTCACCTCAAAATGACATGATTAATTCATTTTTGTTGAAATAATTAATTTTTGAGGTGTGAAAATTTTTATTTAATTATTTTAATTATTAAAAAAATAATAAATAAAAGGAAAAAAATGGGAAAAATATGAAGATACAATAGAATAATATTTTAATTTTTTACGCATCGTATTTGTATCGCGAAATATTTATTTTATTATATTCAGTTATATTGTGCGTCCCAAATGTTTGAAAAATAATTGAGAAAAAAACTGGAGAGTTCACGTTCGCGCGCAGGCAGCCACTGCCGACGTGCGCGCGCAGGCAGCCACTGCCGACGTGCGCGCGCAGCAGCCACTGCCGACGGCCGCGCGCAGGCAGCCACTGCCGACGTGCGCGCGCAGCAGCCACTGCCGACGGCCGCGCGCAGGCAGCCACTGCCGACGTGCGCGCGCGCGCCTGTACGGACAGTGCCGACGGCCGCGCGCGCGCCTGTGCGGGCACTGCCGACGTGCGCGCGCGCGCGCAGGCAGCCCGTGCCGACGTGCGCGCGCGCGCGCCTCGGGCATCGCGTCACCTCAAAATCACATGATTAATTCATTTTTGTTGAAATAATTTATTTTTGAGTTATGAAAATTTTTATTTAATTATTTTAATTATTAAAAAAAAAAAAAAAACGCTTGCGCGGACGCCGGGCCTCGGGCGTCCACTGCATGAAAATTTTCGCGTCACCTCAAAATCACATGATTAATTCATTTTTGTTGAAATAATTTATTTTTGAGTTATGAAAATTTTTATTTAATTATTTTAATTATTAAAAAAAAAAAAAAAAAAAACGCTTGCGCGGACGCTGCCGGGCGGGCGCGCGCGCGCAGGCGGGCACTGCCGGGCGGGCGCGCGCAGCAGCCACTGCCGACGGCCGCGCGCGCGCCTGTGCGGGCACTGCCGACGTGCGCGCGCAGGCAGCCCGTGCCGACGTGCGCGCGCGCGCGCCTCGGTCGTCGCGTCACCTCAAAATCACATGATTAATTCATTTTTGTTGAAATAATTTACTTTTGATTTATAAAAATTTTTATTTAATTATTTTAATTATTAAAAAAAAAAAAAAAAAAAAACGCTTGCGCGGACGCCGGGCCTCGGGCGTCCACTGCATGAAAATTTTCGCGTCACCTCAAAATCACATGATTAATTCATTTTTGTTGAAATAATTTATTTTTGAGGTATGAAAATTTTTATTTAATTATTTTAATTATTAAAAAAAAAAAAAAAAAACGCTTGCGCGGACGCTGCCGGCGCGCGCGCGCAGGCGGGCACTGCCGGGCGGGGCCGCGCGCGCCTGCGCGGGCACTGCAGGGCGGCCGCGCGCGCGCCGGCGCGGGCACTGCAGGGCGGGCGCGCGCGCGCCTGCGCGGGCACTGCCGGGCGGGCGCGCGCGCGCCTGCGCGGGCACTGCCGGGCGGGCGCGCGCGCGCCTGCGCGGGCACTGCCGGGTGGGCGCGCGCGCGCCTGCGCGGGCACTGCCGGGCGGGGCCTCGCGGGCACTCGGGCGGGCGCGCGCGCGCCTGCGCGGACTGTGCCGGCCTGCGCGCGGGCGCCAGTGCGGGCACAGCCGGGCGCGCGGGCGCCTGCGCGGCGTGTGCCGGCCTGCCCGCGCGCGCCTGCGCGGCCTGTGCCGGCCTGCGCGCGCGCGCCTGCGCCGCCTGTGCGGCCTGCGCCGGCCTGCCCGCGCGCGCCTGCGCGGCCTGCGCGGGGTGTGCCGGCCTGCCCGCGCGCGCCTGCGCGGCCTGTGCCGGCATGCCTGCGCTGCCTGCGCGGCGTGTGCCGGCCTGCCCGCGCGCTCCTGCGCGGCCTGTGCCGGCCTGCGCGCGCGCGCCTGCGCGGACTGTACCCGCCTGCGCGGCCTGCGCCGGCCTGCCCGCGCGCGCCTGCGCGGCCTGTGCCGGCATGCGCGCGCGCGCCTGCGCGGCCTGTGCCGGCCTGCGCGCGCGCGCCTGCGCGGTCTGTGCCGGCCTGCGCGCGCGCACCTGCGCGGCCTGTGCGGCCTGCGCCGGCCTGTCCCCGCGCGCCTTCGCGGCCTGTGCCGGCATGCGCGCGCGCGCCTGCGCGGCCTGTGTTGGCCTGCGCGGACCGTGCCGGCTTGCGCGCGCGCGCCTGCGCGGCCCATGCCGGCATGCGCGCGCGCGCCTTGGCCGACCACTGCATGAAAATTTGCACGTCACCTCAAAATGACATGATTAATTCATTTTTGTTGAAATAATTAATTTTTGAGGTGTGAAAATTTTTATTTAATTATTTTAATTATTAAAAAAATAATAAATAAAAGGAAAAAATGGGAAAAATATGAAGACACAATAGAATAATATTTTAATTTTTTACGCATCGTATTTGTATCGCGAAATATTTATTTTATTATATTCAGTTATATTATGCGTTCCAAATGTTTGAAAAATAATTGAGAAAAAAACTGGAGAGTTCACGTTCGCGCGGACACTGCCGACGTGCGCGCGCAGGCAGCCACTGCCGACGTGCGCGCGCAGCAGCCACTGCCGACGGCCGCGCGCAGGTAGCCACTGCCGACGTGCGCGCGCGCGCCTGTACGGACAGTGCCGACGGCCGCGCGCGCGCCTGTGCGGGCACTGCCGACGTGCGCGCGCGCGCGCAGGCAGCCCGTGCCGACGAGCGCGCGCGCGCCTCGGGCGTCGCGTCACCTCAAAATCATATGATTAATTCATTTTTGTTGAAATAATTTATTTTTGAGTTATGAAAATTTTTATTTAATTATTTTAATTATTAAAAAAAAAAAAAAAAACGCTTGCGCGGACGCCGGGGCTCGGGCGTCCACTGCATGAAAATTTTCGCGTCACCTCAAAATCACATGATTAATTCATTTTTGTTGAAATAATTTATTTTTGAGTTATGAAAATTTTTATTTAATTATTTTAATTATTAAAAAAAAAAAAAAAAAAAAAAACGCTTGCGCGGACGCTGCCGGCGCGCGCGCGCAGGCGGGCACTGCCGGGCGGGCGCGCGCAGCAGCCATTGCCGACGGCCGCGCGCAGGCAGCCACTGCCGACGTGCGCGCGCGCGCCTGTACGGACAGTGCCGACGGCCGCGCGAGCGCCTGTGCGGGCACTGCCGACGTGCGCGCGCAGGCAGCCCGTGCCGACGTGCGCGCGCGCGCGCCTCGAGCGTCGCGTCACCTCAAAATCACATGATTAATTCATTTTTGTTGAAATAATTTACTTTTGAGTTATGAAAATTTTTATTTAATTATTTTAATTATTAAAAAAAAAAAAAAAAAAAAACGCTTGCGCGGACGCCGGGCCTCGGGCGTCCACTGCATGAAAATTTTCGCGTCACCTCAAAATCACATGATTAATTCATTTTTGTTGAAATAATTTATTTTTGAGTTATGAAAATTTTTATTTAATTATTTTAATTATTAAAAAAAAAAAACGCTTGCGCGGACGCTGCCGGCGCGCGCGCGCAGGCGGGCACTCCCGGGCGGGCGCGCGCGCGCAGGCGGGCATTGCCGGGCGGGCGCGCGCAGCAGCCACTGCCGACGGCCGCGCGCAGGCAGCCACTGCCGACGTGCGCGCGCGCGCCTGTACGGACAGTGCCGACGGCCGCGCGCGCGCCTGTGCGGGCACTGCCGACGTGCGCGCGCAGGCAGCCCGTGCCGACGTGCGCGCGCAGGCAGCCCGTGCCGACGTGCGCGCGCGCGCGCCTCGGGCATCGCGTCACCTCAAAATCACATGATTAATTCATTTTTGTTGAAATAATTTATTTTTGAGTTATGAAAATTTTTATTTAATTATTTTAATTATTAAAAAAAAAAAAAAAAAACGCTTGCGCGGACGCCGGGCCTCGGGCGTCCACTGCATGAAAATTTTCGCGTCACCTCAAAATCACATGATTAATTCATTTTTGTTGAAATAATTTATTTTTGAGTTATGAAAATTTTTATTTAATTATTTTAATTATTAAAAAAAAAAAAAAAAAAAAACGCTTGCGCGGACGCCGGGCCTCGGGCGTCCACTGCATGAAAATTTTCGCGTCACCTCAAAATCACATGATTAATTCATTTTCGTTGAAATAATTTATTTTTGAGTTATGAAAATTTTTATTTAATTATTTTAATTATTAAAATAAAAAAAAAACGCTTGCGCGGACGCCGGGCCTCGGGCGTCCACTGCATGAAAATTTTCGCGTCACCTCAAAATCACATGATTAATTCATTTTTGTTGAAATAATTTATTTTTGAGTTATGAAAATTTTTATTTAATTATTTTAATTATTAAAAAAAAAAAAAAAAAAAACGCTTGCGCGGACGCTGCCGGGCGGGCGCGCGCGCGCAGGCGGGCACTGCCGGGCGGGCGCGCGCAGCAGCCACTGCCGACGGCCGCGCGCGCGCCTGTGCGGGCACTGCCGACGTGCGCGCGCAGGCAGCCCGTGCCGACGTGCGCGCGCGCGCGCCTCGGTCGTCGCGTCACCTCAAAATCACATGATTAATTCATTTTTGTTGAAATAATTTACTTTTGATTTATAAAAATTTTTATTTAATTATTTTAATTATTAAAAAAAAAAAAAAAAAAAAACGCTTGCGCGGACGCCGGGCCTCGGGCGTCCACTGCATGAAAATTTTCGCGTCACCTCAAAATCACATGATTAATTCATTTTTGTTGAAATAATTTATTTTTGAGGTATGAAAATTTTTATTTAATTATTTTAATTATTAAAAAAAAAAAAAAAAAACGCTTGCGCGGACGCTGCCGGCGCGCGCGCGCAGGCGGGCACTGCCGGGCGGGGCCGCGCGCGCCTGCGCGGGCACTGCAGGGCGGCCGCGCGCGCGCCGGCGCGGGCACTGCAGGGCGGGCGCGCGCGCGCCTGCGCGGGCACTGCCGGGCGGGCGCGCGCGCGCCTGCGCGGGCACTGCCGGGCGGGCGCGCGCGCGCCTGCGCGGGCACTGCCGGGCGGGCGCGCGCGCGCCTGCGCGGGCACTGCCGGGCGGGGCCGCACGCGCCTGCGCGGGCACTGCCGGGCGGGGCCTCGCGGGCACTCGGGCGGGCGCGCGCGCGCCTGCGCGGACTGTGCCGGCCTGCGCGCGGGCGCCAGTGCGGGCACAGCCGGGCGCGCGGGCGCCTGCGCGGCGTGTGCCGGCCTGCCCGCGCGCGCCTGCGCGGCCTGTGCCGGCCTGCGCGCGCGCGCCTGCGCCGCCTGTGCGGCCTGCGCCGGCCTGCCCGCGCGCGCCTGCGCGGCCTGCGCGGCGTGTGCCGGCCTGCCCGCGCGCGCCTGCGCGGCCTGTGCCGGCATGCCTGCGCTGCCTGCGCGGCGTGTGCCGGCCTGCCCGCGCGCTCCTGCGCGGCCTGTGCCGGCCTGCGCGCGCGCGCCTGCGCGGACTGTACCCGCCTGCGCGGCCTGCGCCGGCCTGCCCGCGCGCGCCTGCGCGGCCTGTGCCGGCATGCGCGCGCGCGCCTGCGCGGCCTGTGCCGGCCTGCGCGCGCGCGCCTGCGCGGTCTGTGCCGGCCTGCGCGCGCGCACCTGCGCGGCCTGTGCGGCCTGCGCCGGCCTGTCCCCGCGCGCCTGCGCGGCCTGTGCCGGCATGCGCGCGCGCGCCTGCGCGGCCTGTGTTGGCCTGCGCGGACCGTGCCGGCTTGCGCGCGCGCGCCTGCGCGGCCTGTGCGGCCTGCGCGGCCCATGCCGGCATGCGCGCGCGCGCCTTGGCCGACCACTGCATGAAAATTTGCACGTCACCTCAAAATGACATGATTAATTCATTTTTGTTGAAATAATTAATTTTTGAGGTGTGAAAATTTTTATTTAATTATTTTAATTATTAAAAAAATAATAAATAAAAGGAAAAAATGGGAAAAATATGAAGACACAATAGAATAATATTTTAATTTTTTACGCATCGTATTTGTATCGCGAAATATTTATTTTATTATATTCAGTTATATTATGCGTTCCAAATGTTTGAAAAATAATTGAGAAAAAAACTGGAGAGTTCACGTTCGCGCGGACACTGCCGACGTGCGCGCGCAGGCAGCCACTGCCGACGTGCGCGCGCAGCAGCCACTGCCGACGGCCGCGCGCAGGTAGCCACTGCCGACGTGCGCGCGCGCGCCTGTACGGACAGTGCCGACGGCCGCGCGCGCGCCTGTGCGGGCACTGCCGACGTGCGCGCGCGCGCGCAGGCAGCCCGTGCCGACGAGCGCGCGCGCGCGCCTCGGGCGTCGCGTCACCTCAAAATCATATGATTAATTCATTTTTGTTGAAATAATTTATTTTTGAGTTATGAAAATTTTTATTTAATTATTTTAATTATTAAAAAAAAAAAAAAAAACGCTTGCGCGGACGCCGGGGCTCGGGCGTCCACTGCATGAAAATTTTCGCGTCACCTCAAAATCACATGATTAATTCATTTTTGTTGAAATAATTTATTTTTGAGTTATGAAAATTTTTATTTAATTATTTTAATTATTAAAAAAAAAAAAAAAAAAAAAAACGCTTGCGCGGACGCTGCCGGCGCGCGCGCGCAGGCGGGCACTGCCGGGCGGGCGCGCGCAGCAGCCATTGCCGACGGCCGCGCGCAGGCAGCCACTGCCGACGTGCGCGCGCGCGCCTGTACGGACAGTGCCGACGGCCGCGCGAGCGCCTGTGCGGGCACTGCCGACGTGCGCGCGCAGGCAGCCCGTGCCGACGTGCGCGCGCGCGCGCCTCGAGCGTCGCGTCACCTCAAAATCACATGATTAATTCATTTTTGTTGAAATAATTTACTTTTGAGTTATGAAAATTTTTATTTAATTATTTTAATTATTAAAAAAAAAAAAAAAAAAAAAACGCTTGCGCGGACGCCGGGCCTCGGGCGTCCACTGCATGAAAATTTTCGCGTCACCTCAAAATCACATGATTAATTCATTTTTGTTGAAATAATTTATTTTTGAGTTATGAAAATTTTTATTTAATTATTTTAATTATTAAAAAAAAAAAACGCTTGCGCGGACGCTGCCGGCGCGCGCGCGCAGGCGGGCACTCCCGGGCGGGCGCGCGCGCGCAGGCGGGCATTGCCGGGCGGGCGCGCGCAGCAGCCACTGCCGACGGCCGCGCGCAGGCAGCCACTGCCGACGTGCGCGCGCGCGCCTGTACGGACAGTGCCGACGGCCGCGCGCGCGCCTGTGCGGGCACTGCCGACGTGCGCGCGCAGGCAGCCCGTGCCGACGTGCGCGCGCAGGCAGCCCGTGCCGACGTGCGCGCGCGCGCGCCTCGGGCATCGCGTCACCTCAAAATCACATGATTAATTCATTTTTGTTGAAATAATTTATTTTTGAGTTATGAAAATTTTTATTTAATTATTTTAATTATTAAAAAAAAAAAAAAAAACGCTTGCGCGGACGCCGGGCCTCGGGCGTCCACTGCATGAAAATTTTCGCGTCACCTCAAAATCACATGATTAATTCATTTTTGTTGAAATAATTTATTTTTGAGTTATGAAAATTTTTATTTAATTATTTTAATTATTAAAAAAAAAAAAAAAAAAAAACGCTTGCGCAGACGCCGGGCCTCGGGCGTCCACTGCATGAAAATTTTCGCGTCACCTCAAAATCACATGATTAATTCATTTTCGTTGAAATAATTTATTTTTGAGTTATGAAAATTTTTATTTAATTATTTTAATTATTAAAAAAAAAAAACGCTTGCGCGGACGCTGCCGGCGCGCGCGCGCAGGCGGGCACTCCCGGGCGGGCGCGCGCGCGCAGGCGGGCACTCCCGGGCGGGCGCGCGCGCGCAGGCGGGCACTGCCGGGCGGGCGCGCGCAGCAGCCACTGCCGACGGCCGCGCGCAGGCAGCCACTGCCGACGTGCGCGCGCGCGCCTGTACGGACAGTGCCGACGGCCGCGCGCGCGCCTGTGCGGGCACTGCCGACGTGCGCGCGCAGGCAGCCCGTGCCGACGTGCGCGCGCACGCGCCTCGGGCGTCGCGTAACCTCAAAATCACATGATTAATTCATTTTTGTTGAAATAATTTACTTTTGATTTATGAAAATTTTTATTTAATTATTTTAATTATTAAAAAAAAAAAAAAAAAAAACGCTTGCGCGGACGCCGGGCCTCGGGCGTCCACTGCATGAAAATTTTCGCGTCACCTCAAAATCACATGATTAATTCATTTTTGTTGAAATAATTTATTTTTGAGTTATGAAAATTTTTATTTAATTATTTTAATTATTAAAAAAAAAAAAAAAAAAACGCTTGCGCGGACGCTGCCGGCGCGCGCGCAGGCGGGCACTGCCGGGCGGGCGCGCGCAGCAGCCACTGCCGACGGCCGCGCGCAGGCAGCCACTGCCGACGTGCGCGCGCGCGCCTGTACGGACAGTGACGACGGCCGCGCGAGCGCCTGTGCGGGCACTGCCGACGTGCGCGCAGGCAGCCCGTGCCGACGTGCGCGCGCGCGGCTCGAGCGTCGCGTCACCTCAAAATCACATGATTAATTCATTTTTGTTGAAATAATTTACTTTTGAGTTATGAAAATTTTTATTTAATTATTTTAATTATTAAAAAAAAAAAAAAAACGCTTGCGTGGACGCCGGGCCTCGGGCGTCCACTGCATGAAAATTTTCGCGTCACCTCAAAATCACATGATTAATTCATTTTTGTTGAAATAATTTATTTTTGAGTTATGAAAATTTTTATTTAATTATTTTAATTATTAAAAAAAAAAACGCTTGCGCGGACGCTGCCGGCGCGCGCGCGCAGGCGGGCACTCCCGGGCGGGCGCGCGCAGCAGCCACTGCCGACGGCCGCGCGCAGGCAGCCACTGCCGACGTGCGCGCGCGCGCCTGTACGGACAGTGCCGACGGCCGCGCGCGCGCCTGTGCGGGCACTGCCGACGTGCGCGCGCAGGCAGCCCGTGCCGACGTGCGCGCGCGCGCGCCTCGGGCATCGCGTCACCTCAAAATCACATGATTAATTCATTTTTGTTGAAATAATTTATTTTTGAGTTATGAAAATTTTTATTTAATTATTTTAATTATTAAAAAAAAAAAAAAAAACGCTTGCGCGGACGCCGGGCCTCGGGCGTCCACTGCATGAAAATTTTCGCGTCACCTCAAAATCACATGATTAATTCATTTTTGTTGAAATAATTTATTTTTGAGTTATGAAAATTTTTATTTAATTATTTTAATTATTAAAAAAAAAAAAAAAAAAAAAACGCTTGCGCGGACGCCGGGCCTCGGGCGTCCACTGCATGAAAATTTTCGCGTCACCTCAAAATCACATGATTAATTCATTTTTGTTGAAATAATTTATTTTTGAGTTATGAAAATTTTTATTTAATTATTTTAATTATTAAAAAAAAAAACGCTTGCGCGGACGCTGCCGGCGCGCGCGCGCAGGCGGGCACTCCCGGGCGGGCGCGCGCGCGCAGGCGGGCACTGCCGGGCGGGCGCGCGCAGCAGCCACTGCCGACGGCCGCGCGCAGGCAGCCACTGCCGACGTGCGCGCGCGCGCCTGTACGGACAGTGCCGACGGCCGCGCGCGCGCCTGTGCGGGCACTGCCGACGTGCGCGCGCAGGCAGCCCGTGCCGACGTGCGCGCGCACGCGCCTCGGGCGTCGCGTAACCTCAAAATCACATGATTAATTCATTTTTGTTGAAATAATTTACTTTTGAATTATGAAAATTTTTATTTAATTATTTTAATTATTAAAAAAAAAAAAAAAAAAACGCTTGCGCGGACGCCGGGCCTCGGGCGTCCACTGCATGAAAATTTTCGCGTCACCTCAAAATCACATGATTAATTCATTTTTGTTGAAATAATTTATTTTTGAGTTATGAAAATTTTTATTTAATTATTTTAATTATTAAAAAATAAATAAATAAATAAAACGCTTGCGCGGACGCTGCCGGCGCGCGCGCAGGCGGGCACTGCCGGGCGGGCGCGCGCAGCAGCCACTGCCGACGGCCGCGCGCAGGCAGCCACTGCCGACGTGCGCGCGCGCGCCTGTACGGACAGTGCCGACGGCCGCGCGAGCGCCTGTGCGGGCACGGCCGACGTGCGCGCAGGCAGCCCGTGCCGACGTGCGCGCGCGCGCCTCGAGCGTCGCGTCACCTCAAAATCACATGATTAATTCATTTTTGTTGAAATAATTTACTTTTGAGTTATGAAAATTTTTATTTAATTATTTTAATTATTAAAAAAAAAAAAAAAAGCTTGCGCGGACGCCGGGCCTCGGGCGTCCACTGCATGAAAATTTTCGCGTCACCTCAAAATCACATGATTAATTCATTTTTGTTGAAATAATTTATTTTTGAGTTATGAAAATTTTTATTTAATTATTTTAATTATTAAAAAAAAACGCTTGCGCGGACGCTGCCGGCGCGCGCGCGCAGGCGGGCACTCCCGGGCGGGCGCGCGCAGCAGCCACTGCCGACGGCCGCGCGCAGGCAGCCACTGCCGACGTGCGCGCGCGCGCCTGTACGGACAGTGCCGACGGCCGCGCGCGCGCCTGTGCGGGCACTGCCGACGTGCGCGCGCAGGCAGCCCGTGCCGACGTGCGCGCGCGCGCGCCTCGGGCATCGCGTCACCTCAAAATCACATGATTAATTCATTTTTGTTGAAATAATTTATTTTTGAGTTATGAAAATTTTTATTTAATTATTTTAATTATTAAAAAAAAAAAAAAACGCTTGCGCGGACGCCGGGCCTCGGGCGTCCACAGCATGAAAATTTTCGCGTCACCTCAAAATCACATGATTAATTCATTTTTGTTGAAATAATTTATTTTTGAGTTATGAAAATTTTTATTTAATTATTTTAATTATTAAAAAAAAAAAAAAACGCTTGCGCGGACGCCGGGCCTCGGGCGTCCACAGCATGAAAATTTTCGCGTCACCTCAAAATCACATGATTAATTCATTTTTGTTGAAATAATTTATTTTTGAGTTATGAAAATTTTTATTTAATTATTTTAATTATTAAAAAAAAAAAAAAAAAAAACGCTTGCGCGGACGCCGGGCCTCGGGCGTCCACTGCATGAAAATTTTCGCGTCACCTCAAAATCACATGATTAATTCATTTTTGTTGAAATAATTTATTTTTGAGTTATGAAAATTTTTATTTAATTATTTTAATTATTAAAAAAAAAAAACGCTTGCGCGGACGCTGCCGGCGCGCGCGCGCAGGCGGGCACTCCCGGGCGGGCGCGCGCAGCAGCCACTGCCGACGGCCGCGCGCAGGCAGCCACTGCCGACGTGCGCGCGCGCGCCTGTACGGACAGTGCCGACGGCCGCGCGCGCGCCTGTGCGGGCACTGCCGACGTGCGCGCGCAGGCAGCCCGTGCCGACGTGCGCGCGCACGCGCCTCGGGCGTCGCGTAACCTCAAAATCACATGATTAATTCATTTTTGTTGAAATAATTTACTTTTGATTTATGAAAATTTTTATTTAATTATTTTAATTATTAAAAAAAAAAAAAAAAAAAAAACGCTTGCGCGGACGCCGGGCCTCGGGCGTCCACTGCATGAAAATTTTCGCGTCACCTCAAAATCACATGATTAATTCATTTTTGTTGAAATAATTTATTTTTGAGTTATGAAAATTTTTATTTAATTATTTTAATTATTAAAAAAATAAATAAATAAATAAAACGCTTGCGCGGACGCTGCCGGCGCGCGCGCGCAGGCGGGCACTGCCGGTCGGGGCCGCGCGCGCCTGCGCGGGCACTGCAGGGCGGGCGCGCGCGCGCCTGCGCGGGCAGTGCCGGGCGCGCCTGCGCGGGCACTGCCGGGCGCGCCTGCGCGGGCACTGCCGGGCGCGCCTGCGCGGGCACTGCCGGGCGCGCCTGCGCGGGCACTGCCGGGCGCGCCTGCGCGGGCACTGCCGGGCGGGGCCGGGCGCGCCTGCGCGGGCACTGCCGGGCGGGCGCGCGCGCGCCTGCGCGGACTGTGCCGGCCTGCGCGCGGGCGCCAGTGCGGGCACTGCCGGGCGCGCGGGCGCCTGCGCGGCGTGTGCCGGCCTGCCCGCGCGCGCCTGCGCGGCCTGTGCCGGCATGCCTGCGCGGCGTGTGCCGGCCTGCCCGCGCGCGCCTGCGCGGCCTGTGCCGGCATGCCTGCGCTGCCTGCGCGGCGTGTGCCGGCCTGCCCGCGCGCGCCTGCGCGGCCTGTGCCGGCATGCCTGCGCTGCCTGCGCGGCGTGTGCCGGCCTGCCCGCGCGCGCCTGCGCGGCCTGTGCCGGCCTGCGCGCGCGCGCCTGCGCGGCCTGCGCCGGCCTGCCCGCGCGCGCCTGCGCGGCCTGTGCCGGCATGCGCGCGCGCGCCTGCGCGGCCTGTGCCGGCCTGCGCGCGCGCGCCTGCGCAGTCTGTGCCGGCCTGCGCGCGCGCACCTGCGCGGCCTGCGCCGGCCTGTCCCCGCGCGCCTGCGCGGCCTGTGTTGGCCTGCGCGGACCGTGCCGGCCTGCGCGCGCGCGCCTGCGCGGCCCGTGCCGGCATGCGCGCGCGCGCCTTGGCCGACCACTGCATGAAAATTTGCACGTCACCTCAAAATGACATGATTAATTCATTTTTGTTGAAATAATTAATTTTTGAGGTGTGAAAATTTTTATTTAATTATTTTAATTATTAAAAAATTAATAAATAAAAGGAAAAAAATGGAAAAAATATGAAGACACAATAGAATAATATTTTAATTTTTTACGCATCGTATTTGTATCGCGAAATATTTATTTTATTATATTCAGTTATATTGTGCGTCCCAAATGTTTGAAAAATAATTGAGAAAAAAACTGGAGAGTTCACGTTCGCGCGGACACTGCCGACGTGCGCGCGCAGGCAGCCACTGCCGACGTGCGCGCGCAGCAGCCACTGCCGACGGCCGCGCGCAGGCAGCCACTTCCGACGTGCGCGCGCGCGCCCGTACGGACAGTGCCGACGGCCGCGCGCGCGCCTGTGCGGGCACTGCCGACGTACGCGCGCAGGCAGCCCGTGCCAACGTGGGCGCGCGCGCGCCTCGGGCGACCACTGCATGAAAATTTTCACGTCACCTCAAAATCACATGATTAATTCATTTTTGTTGAAATAATTTATTTTTGAGTTATGAAAATTTTTATTTAATTATTAAAAAAAAAAAAGGCCTGCGCGGACACTGCCGATGTGCGCGCGCAGGTAGCGACTGCCGACGGGCGCGCGCGCGCCTGTACGGACAGTGCCGACGGCCGCGCGCGCAGCCCCTGCCACCGTGCGCGCGCGCGCCTGTGCAGGCACTACTGACGTGCGCATGCAGGCAGCCCGTGCCGACGTGCGCGCGCGCGCCTCGGGCGACCACTGCATGAAAATTTTTCACGTCATCTCAAAATCACATGATTAATTCATTTTTGTTGAAATAATTTATTTTTGAGTTATGAAAATTTTTATTTAATTATTAAAAAAAAAAGGCCTGCGCGGACACTACCCACGTGCACGCACAGGCAGCCACTACTGACGGTCGCGCGCGCGCCTGTACGGATAGTGCCGACGGCCGCGCGCGCAGCCCGTGCCGCCGTGCGCGCACGCGCCTGTGCGGCCACTGCCGACGTGCGCACGCAGGCAGCCCGTGCCGACGCACGCGCGCGCGCGCCTCGGGCAACCACTGCATGAAAATTTGGACGTAACCTCAAAATCACATGATTAATTCATTTTTGTTGAAATAATTTATTTTTGAGTTATGAAAATTTTTATTTAATTATTTTAATTATTAAAAAAAAAAGGCCTGCGCGGACACTGCCGTCGTGCTCGCGCAGGCAGCCACTGCCGACGGGCGCGCGCGCAGCCCCTGCCGCCGTGCGCGCGCGCGCCTGTGCGGGCACCGCCGACGTGCGCGCGCAGGCTGCCTGTGCCGACGTGCGCCCGCGCACCACGGGCGACCACTGCATGAAAATTTTCACATCAACTCAAAATCACATGATTAATTCATTTTTGTTAAAATAATTTATTTTTGAGTTATGAAAATTTTTATTTAATTATTTTAATTATAAAAAAAAAGCCTGCGTGGACACTGCCGACTTGCGCGCGCAGGCAGCCACTGCCGACGGGCGCGCGCGCGTCTGCGCGGGCACTGCCGACTGGCGCGCGCTCGCCTGTACGGACAGTGCCGACGGCCGCGCGCGCAGCCCCTGCCGCCATGCGCGCGCGCGCCTGTGCGGGCACTGCCGACGTGCGCGCGCGCGCGCCTCGGGCGACCACTGCATGAAAATTTTCACGTCACCTCAAAATCACATGATTAATTCTTTTTTGTTGAAATAATTTATTTTTGAGTTATAAAATTTTTTATTTAATTATTTTAATTATTAAAAAAAAAAAGCCTGCGCGGACACTACCGACGTGCGCGCGCAGGCAGCCATTGCCGAAGGGCGCGCGCGCGCCTGCGCGGGCACTACCCACCTGCGCGGACTGTGCTTGCCTGCGCGCGGGCGCCAGTGCGGGTACTGCCGGCCGCGCGCGCGCCTGCGCGGACAGTGCCGGCCTGCGTGCGGGCGCCTGCGCGGGCACTGCTGGCCTGCGCGCGCGCCGGCGCGGACAGTGCGGGCCTGCGCAGGCACTGCTGGCCTGCGCGGACTGTGCCGGCCTGCGCGCGCGCGCCGGCGCGGACAGTGCCGGCGTGCGCGCAGGGAGCCCGTGCCGAGGCGCGTGCGCGCGTGCCTTGCCCGACCACTGCATGAAAATTTGTATGTCACCTCAAAATGAAATGATTAATTCATTTTTGTTGAAATAATTAATTTTTGAGTTGTGAAATTTTTTATTTAATTATTTTAATTATTAAAAAAATAATAAATAAAAGGAAAAAATGAGAAAAATATGAAGACACATTAGAATAATATTTTAATTTTTTACGCATCGTATTTGTATCGCGAAATATTTATTTTATTATATTCAGTTATATTGTGCGTACCAAATGTTTGAAAAATAATTATGAAAAAAACTGGAGGGTTCACGTTCAAATCCGCTGTTCTCCAACAAAATTATTATGTATACATGAGCATTGCGTCTTCACGTGCACATCCTGTACGTCTTCACGTGCGCGCGTGCAGGCGGAAGGCGGCAGACGCCGCCTGCCCGACCACTGCCGACGCTCGCGCGCGCCCATGCGGACGCTGCCGACGCGCGCGCGCAGGCAGCCCTTGCCGACGTGCGTGCGCGCCTATGCGGACACTGCCGCCGTGCGCGCGCGCGCCTGTGCGGACACTGCCGACGGCCGCGCGCGCAGCCCCTGCCGCCGTGCGCGCGCAGGCAGCCCGTGCCGGCGTACGCGCGCGCGCGCCTCGTCACCTTAAAATCAAATGATTAATTCATTTTTGTTGAAATAATTTATTTTTGAGTTATGAAAATTTTTATTTAATTATTTTAATTATTAAAAAAATAATAAATAAAAGGCCTGCGCGGACACTGCCGACGTGCGCGCGCGCGCCTGTACGGACAGTGCCGACGGCCGCGCGCGCAGCCCCTGTTGCCGTGCGCGCGCGCGCCTGTGCGGGCACTGCCGACGTGCGCGCGCGTGCGCCTCGGGCGACCACTGCATGAAAATTTTCACGTCACCTTAAAATCACATAATTAATTCATTTTTGTTGAAATAATTTATTTTTGAGTTATGAAAATTTTTATTTAATTATTTTAATTATTAAAAAAAAAAAAGACCTGCGCGGACACTGCCGACGTGCGCGCGCAGGCAGCCACTGCCGATGGGCGCGCGCGCGCCTGCGCGGGCACTGCCGATGGCCGCGCGCGCAGCCACTGCCGCCGTGCGCGCGCGCGCGCCTGTGCAACACTGCATGAAAATTTGGATGTCACCTCAAAATCACATGATTAATTCATTTTTGTTGAACTAATTTATTTTTGAGTTATGAAAATTTTTATTTGATTATTTTAATTATTAAAAAAATAATATATAAAAGTCAGGCGCGGACACTGCCGACGTGCGCGCGCAGGCAACCACTGCCGACATGCGCGCGCTCGCCTGTGCGGATACTGCCGACGTCCGCGCGCTCGCCTCTGCGGACACTACCGACGTGCGCGCGCGCGCAGGCAGCCCGTGCCGACGTGCGCGCGCGCCCCTCGGGCGACCACTGCAGCAAAATTTGCACGTCACCTAACAATCACATGATTAATTCATTTTTGTTGAAATAATTTATTTTTGAGTTATGAAAATTTTTATTTAATTATTTTAATTGTTAAAAAAATATTAAATAAAAGGCCTGCACGGACACTGCCGACGTGCGCGCGCGCCTGTGCGGACGCTGCCGACGCGTGCGCGCAGGCCGACTGGCGCCCGTGCAGGCGGACACTGCCTACGGGCGCGCGCGCGTCTGGACACTTCCGACGCACGCGCGCAGGCGGACGGGCGCCCGTGCAGGCAGCCCCTGCCGGCCTGCGCGCTCGCTCCTGGCCAACCACTGCCGACCTGCGCGCGCGCCTGTGCAACACTGCCGACGCGCGCGCACAGGCAGACGGGCGCCCGTGCAGGCAACCCCTACCGGCCTGCGCGCGCGCGCCTGTGCGGACACCACCCATGGGTGCGCGCAGGCAGACGGCAGCAGATCGGCGCCCTTGCATGCATCCCCTGCCAGCCTGCCCGCCCGCCTGACCGACCATTGCCGACAGTTTGCCGTTGCGGCTGTGATGGCGTTCGGCGCACACGATGCAAATGGGCATCGGCCGCTCGCAACACCGTAGACCCCCGCTCAAGCGCCTCGCCGGACTCCCGCCGCCAAAACAAGGCCAACACAAGCCATGAGGGCGGCCGAGGCTTTTCTGGTTTATGGTGTATGGTGCATAATATAGGTTTTTCTGGTTTGCTACATATTAATACTTGTTTCATTTCTTGGTTTTTTCTTAGTCTCGATGTTTTATTTTTTTATAAATATTAAACTGCCAAATCGCCTGCAATCATTCGAAATCGCACAAAATCGCACCTTTAATTTTAATTTTAAAAACGGCAATTTAAATTTATATGAACCGCAGTGACAATTCAATTTGATAATAAATTTAAAAAAATTGAAACTCCGCGGTGAGTACTCCTAATACTTTCTTCTACAGAAAGCCTAATGCGTGCAGAATCACAAAATAAAGCCAGCAGCCATTTTTTATTTCTCAGTTCTCACCAACTCTACATGCTAATTTTATTTTTATATTTTACGTCCACATGTCATCAGCTTGTTTTAACTGGTATTTTGCATCAGTTACGATCAAGGCAAAATCCAATTTCAAGTATTATTCACCGTGAAGCTCATGAAAATTGGTGAAGAGATTAACGTTGTCGTTGTTGTATGAGCTATTAAAAGAAGGATACGAGGATTACTTGTACTGTTATCTTCTGCAAATTCAATTCATTTTGACAAAAAATTGGATGGA
The DNA here is from genome assembly GCF_026168435.1 of Sesamum indicum. Classification (NCBI taxonomy): domain Eukaryota; kingdom Viridiplantae; phylum Streptophyta; class Magnoliopsida; order Lamiales; family Pedaliaceae; genus Sesamum; species Sesamum indicum. The sequence goes on from NC_142665.1 coordinate 22,746,676, forward strand.
TGGATGGATGACATTAGTGGTATACATAATCAAAATCAACAAATTTTGATTTTGTATTCCCCAAATAAAAAGAAAAGCATATTGTACAGTATACACTATTATTTTAGATTTGATTCAAATCTTAATTTTTTTTTTTAAGATAAATTATGACGGATTCTGCATAATAATGATTATTTTCTCATGATTTGAATATCTATAAATATTTTCTTCGTGTTAACTATTATGGGGTTATTTATTATATGATTATTAATTTTATATCGGTATCTGTAATTTTTTTAAGTAATAAAAAAATATTTATAAATATAATAAATTTTAAAAAAGTAACCCGGCCCACCAAGAATTTCAATCGTGAAGCCAACTGATTCAAATATTTCAATTTTTCAGCCGGCGGTGCCACAAGTTCCCATACACAATTCAAAATTTCAAATATTTCATTTCGCGGCATAGCCACAATTCCCTACACGCAGGGAGGCCTATCATTGAAGACGAATCCACGAATAGAATCGCCAACCATGGAAGACAAATCCGCTATACCGTTGAAAGGAATGGAGTCGATACTAGCCACAGTGAGCGGATACCATGGCGCCGAGAGATTCAATCTAATCAGACTAATATCAAGAACTGGCGCTAGTTACGTCGGAAGTATGAATCAATCTGTTACTCATTTGGTAGGCATTTCGATCCCAGCTGTTTAAGTACTTTTTCATAGAACGAATCATGGATTTAATGAATACTTCGTCTGTCGAATTTCCAATCATTTCTCTTTTAGCAGTTTGATTGCTTGCGTCGTTTAGGTCTGCTGGAAATTTGAAGGAAGAAAATACGAGCTTGCGAAGAAGCTCAAGATAAAAATTGTTAATCATCGCTGGATTGAGGAATGTGTAAAGAAAGGAAAGCGTGTTTCGGAGGAACCGTACACGTCTCAGAGGTACTCAGAGTTGTGGAAGTTAGGTTTTGGATGAATTTTCTTTGTTCTAGAATAATGTCTTCGCTGTTCTGTTGCATTCTTGTTCTGTATGGTGGTTTTGATCGAATGTTATTTTTCCTTTTACTAGGAGGAAATGATCCACATTATTAGTGGCAGTGGTGTTGCTTCAAATTGTGATTGGGTGTTCCTTCTATTATATTTGTATATCTAAATTATGTCTCACATTCTCATTCCAGAGTTCGTGGTACAATGTTATCTGTTTCTGCGTGATGTAATATACAGTAATTTGGCTAATTTTAGCCTAACAGAAAATATGGTTCCTCTGGCTGTTGTCTGATTTATTGAATTACTAACAATGTTTTACTGTTATGGCATCATATGTTCCTATTCTCAATTTCTTCTAGTGGGGAAGAAACAGGACCTCTGTGTTTGGACGTTCGGTTGGGGATTAACCCGACAAGCGCACGATCTAGAGCATTGAAGAACACTAAAGAACCTGTGATTGATATTGAATGTGAAGGCATATATGATCGTGCTTGGACGGAATTGCTTCTTTTTGATGAGGTTACTGTCGGATTTTAATTTCGTTTCATTTTGATAATCAAATAGAATTTTACCTGTTATTCATTATTGTTTTAGCTTTTGGCTTACATGCATTATTCTGCGTGCTTGTTAGCTTCTTGTGGTTCGCAATATCTCCTGTCTATCAATAGGTTTATATCCGTAACAAACCGCACAAAGCTATCACTATTAAGAGCCCAAAATGCTTAAATGCCAGTACCGTATGTCAGACCATCTTGTTTCTTTCTTTCTGCAAACATTTCTTCTGTAAATTCTTTCAGCTGCCTCTTGGTTATTTTAGCATGACCTAAGTTGTGATTTTGTTATCTGATCTATTTCAGGATCCCTTTCCTCAGCAGAGGCAGAATGGCCGTCGTTCTAATAGATCAGCTAGGAAAGCAATTGAAAGAAGTTTAAGGAAGGATTGTCCTAGTAGCAGCAGATATTGCCTTGAGACTCCATCAGGGCCAACAGTTATGGAGGTATTCAAATATTATAAGTTCCTTTCACGTTTCCTTCCCAATCTCTAGAAGTTCTAGAATTACAATATATATTAATAGAAAATATAGCTTTGTTTTTGGATTTAATTTAATAGAAACTTTTGATAAGTCTTCATAGCACTGTTTAAGTTCAATTGGCTTGGTATAAGGTGGACTGTAATGAATGAAGTGTATTTTCCAAGGATAACTAATGTGGATAGTTACTGGCAAGTGAACTTTTCATATTCTTGTTTGTTTCAAATAGTATCACCTGAATACAAGGTTTTTTGTTTTTGAGAACGATGTCTTTAACTCGTAGAAATATTGATTTTCCTTGGGGTTACTAATTTAACCAGTATAGTTAATCATCTTTTCTGCTGAAGTCTTAAAACTATCCATTAGGATCTCTTTAAATATATTTCAGCCGAGGCTGCTGAGGGTATTTACAATTTCCTTCAGCGATCATTTGAATCTTGTTAGATTTGTTGATTAATGTTCTTCTTGTCCTCTCTTGAAAGACCTCATTGCTTTTCCAAATACACCTGTCTTACTAATTTTTCTTTGTTTTCAGTTAGTCAGTGTGCTCAACTTTTTCCTCATGTGAGATCCAGATTGGTTAATGCATTTTCCTTGTCTTTTCTTTTAAATAGCTTGAGGAAGCAAGCACTTCTCTGCCTGCATATTCTTGTAGACAGAGAAAAAGGAATTCAATTTCACCAGAAAGTCAGGGCAAAGGCCGTAGGCTGGTCAAAAAGCGTATAAGCATGGACGATTGGTTATTAACTTCAAATGTGGAGGAGTACAAGGAGGATAACGTATTACCTGAGAATAATTTCAGTAGAATTCTGTCCGATAGTTCAGATGTCGAGAGGGACCAAGGTTTACCTAATGGGCGCATATCTGATGCAAGGTGCTTCTTGAGTGGGCAAGATGATGGTGATGGTTGTGATGGTCTTGAAGAGAATGAGGATGTGAATGCTGGAAATCTGAACCCACATATTCATGTTGCACAATCTTCCCTCCTTGAAACTTCAGATGAACTCAAAGTTGCTGCTAATGAGGATTTCATTGATGTTGATCCTGGTAGCAGACTACCTGCATCAAGTGAGTTCTCATGTGTTATATGTTGGACGGATTTCAGTTCCACTAGGGGAGTACTGCCATGTGGTCATCGATTTTGTTTCTCGTGCATCCAGAACTGGGCAGACCATATGGTATGATTTTTCTGGTTTTCAGTTTCCCGGTGACTGTTTTTCCTTCAACCTCCTACCTGATGTTTTGTTTACTGCACTACAACAAATTTCTTCTGGTAGTAGTTTGTATCTGATTGTATGCATTTTTATTCTAAGATTTTCTGGCTTTAGTGTTTGGAGCATGAGCGGATTGGCATGATGTTCACCATAGGAGAGCAAAAAATGTTTCTATTGTCAGGTCATAGCTGTTAGAGAGAGGAGAGACCATATATATTGTCTCTAACAAATCAAGAGAATATTTATTAGTCCCTAACATGCAGCCTCAAGTTCAGTCCATATTCTTCTCCAAAGACCCATGCACATAGAATTCTTTATCATAAATGGGGTGATATGATATCCTAGACTTTGCATACATTTGACTGTGGAGTCTGATATCATTGAACAATCATCTAATTAGGGTATGTGGGAGAGCATAGACATTTACCGACACTGATATCTTATTGAAAGGCGATAAGTTAGTAGTTTATGGCATGATAAATAGTTCTTGTAAGAACAATAATAGAAGTTTATTTTCAATGTATTGCTTACTGATAGTTACACTGGGTGCAGGCTTCAAGAAAGAAGACTTCAACATGTCCTCTGTGCAAAGCTAGTTTCATATGCATAACTAAAGTGGAAGATGCTGTTTCTTCAGATCAGAAAATATATTCACAATCCATTCCTCATGACCATTCGAAAACTGACCTATACATTCTTCCTGATGAAACATGTGGTCCTCCCAGTAATGCAAGTGATTGCAATTTTCCACTTTTCTGTTATTTAATATTATCTAGTTATTTGTTGCTTCTCCAGCGAATCAAGATACCTTGGTGTCTTCAGATTATATAACTATGTATTGACATCAATCCTTGCCTCTTCATTTATGTCTTTAGGGCTTTATCTTGTTTATTAACTTGAAAGACTCTGCAAGCTACTCTGTACACCAAAAATGCAATATTATTCCAAATATCTTACTGTAAATTCTTGGATCCCTTTTGGAGTTCTCTAGAGGAACTATAACTTAGATATCAATCATGCTACAATTTTGGGCTTGCTTTTCTGTTTGGTTGTTTTATTTGTAACTTGAGTTTCTTTGTTGTTATTGTTATGCAGCCATCAGCCATAGTTTGTTGTCGATGCTTCAGTAGAGAACCTGAGGATCTTCTTATCAGATGTAATTTCTGCCAGACTCGATGTGTTCATTCCTACTGCCTTGATCCCCTATTGTTGCCATGGATCTGTGTCCACTGCAAGGATCTCCAAATGCTTTACCTCCACAGCCGTTAGGTCACTTGAACTAATTTTTATGTATCGTGCATAGTCAGTAATTTTTTGCACATAAAAGTTTCATTTCACGAAAACTAGCATGGGCATTTTGGTTGAACAGTATGTCGGTCTTTGTCCTCACCATTTGGTCCCATGCCCCACCATTTACTGTTGGAACTCTATATGTTACTCGTTTTTGTAGTGCTGATATGAGCGTTGCTGATAATTTACCATACAATTACTGAACTTATTTGTAATTTTATCTCATCAAGCAGTCCCCCTTAAATGCAATTTTGCACTTTCCATTTCTACTATTATCTGTTCTATAGTTGATTTTGTGATGTTGATCTTCCGAAAATTGCAAATAAAACTTTTTTATTTGATCTATGGAGTGTCCGTCCAGTTAACTGGGTGCAACAGGAATCACGCTAAGCTGTGTTCACACGCTATTAACTAAGTTAAAAGAATAATTTGGATCAAGATTGAATCTAATCGATCCGATAACAAAAGGGCACCGGCCTGTCTCTTTTTAAGTAGAAATAGGATTTCCACGTCACAAAGCATGTATGTTGCATCAAACTGTTGTGTTCATATCTCCTTTACATGTGTTTTATATATTCATTTAAAAAGAAAAGAGTAGACATGGTCATGCAGTGGCCGCAGCAAATTTGTACAGGGAGCCCTTGTCCTTTTAAGGTTGAGACAGCATAAGCATTACTGGTAGATTTTGTAATCTAGTGATTAGATCACCGCCACCTTTGCTTAGGTTTGATTGCCGTACAGTTCTCGCTCCTCACACTGAGAATAGGCCTCTCTTTTTTTTTCTTGCTTTTTTCAGCTTTCCTTCATGAATAGTTTATTTTTCATCTGCTATTTGCCCTTATCGTCCATCATAATTTATGATGATGGTGTTAAATGCTAATCACTTGAATAACATTCATTGGAATTGTACCGCATAAATACACATTATATGGATAAAATCTAAATATTGATATATGTAATGTGTATACATGAATAGTAACATAAAGATGTAACAAAATTTGTAACAGCAAATCCGAATCGGAGAAATAGAGCAGCAATGTGGTAAACTTAGTTTGGTAGGAAGATGGTAGGGATAAATAAATTGGGTGGTGTACAGTTTCACATGCAAAATTCAGTTACATTTCAGTATCATCAAATAATTAATGAATTGGTGTATGATGTTGCCATACCTCTTTTCATTTGTTAGTTTTGGAATTTTGTGGTGAGGGTATGGTGGATTCTTGTTGCTTTCTACAAATAATTGCTACTTTTAACCGGCCTCAATATATGCTCTCCTGACATGCCCAACTTTCTCTCACAGGGAATTCTCACCAATTCTCTGTCTTGTCAAAAGCATCATCATCTTTCCTAATGCATTCAGTACTATGATATAAAATATTATGCGGTGGAAACCATAATTGCTCATGCTTATCAACAATACCAAACTATAATAAAAAGACAGATTGATTACTGGTATCAGTAAATGTGTAACAAAGAATTCAGTTTCAAATTCAGAATAGATTTTATTTGAGCGTCGGATTAATGCTCCAAACATAGTGTAGTCTGGTTGGACTTGATTTAAATTAGAATTTATAATTGTTGAGGAGTTTAGTATATGCACATCACAACCAGTCATTAATATTTTAGCTCATAACTATCCTAAAACACACACGCACGCACCATATGTTTATAGTGTGAGTGTGTGTATGAGAGAGAAAGAGCGAGCCATGAATTGTAGATTTAATTAAGAAGATGAAGAGCATATATAAATATATATTATTAGGACTAATTTGAAGTACAGCGAGAGAGAGAGAGAGAGAGAGGTATAAATAGAGAAAATTAAAGAGATAGAAAAGATCAGAAGGTGTAGCTTCTGGTGGTGGGGGAATCAGCGATCTTGAGAGTGTCTTGAATGAGCTTTCTGGCCTTTCTGCTGCGAATTTCGACTCTCATGCTTTCGCTCTTCTCAATCTTGTCGTAAGGCTTCTTGAGTTTGATGGACTTTTTGAGTTTGGACTTGAAGCTCGTCATCAACCTCTCCAACCCCATCATCACCATTGCAATTACCAGAAATGAGAGAGAGAGAGTGAGTTTGGAGATGTGGGGAAAGTGATGAGGGAGGATATATGAATGAATCAACCGTACATACACACCACACCACGTTTTCTGCACAAGTAGGAATTTGGTACGATTTCAGGTCTTGCAATTTTTATCCCTCCCTTGGGGCCCACCTCACTTTTATTATTATAACTAACTAAGAAAAATAGAATCTAATTAAATTTGGTCCATTCAAATTCTATTAATTATATGTTGTTGTTTTAATGGACATCTAATTAATTATCTGAGTATAGTCAAACTTTTTTCTCACTGATTAAGATTAATTTGATTTAGATACAATAAATAAATACAATACATGACAAACATAGAATTCCTTTATTACAGTAATGTTTTATGTTTTCAGTAATAATTATATGTAGCAACCTTAAAAAAATCAAACTTTACTCACACACACACGCGCGCGCTCAAAATTGAATGAAAGAGGGTTATGAGATAGAAGGAAGCAGCACACTATGTTTGGATTCATGTTTTTGCATTTTTCAAGACAAGATAAAATATATTTAATGTTTGTTTTTGTATTTTTACACCATATTTGTGTGTTTTTTTATTTTTCAACTTTATATATATATATATATATTTTAAATAACTTCAAAATACAAATTCAAATATATTATCTATCTCCAACACGAATTAATTTATCTCTATTTTTCTCCTTTTATTTTCAAAATACAAAACAAAATACTTAAAATACAAATTCAAACATTACGGCAATGTCTTCTCCTCCCCTCCGCTGTGGGCCACCCAACATATGAGACGCCATTTTCAGCCTTGTCTTTTTACTTTTGTATTATCTTCACTTCTATGGCGTCTAATCACTTTACGTTAACACATCGCGGCTTGCGTGGATTCAAGCCGCTCACAAATATCACTATTCCGTCCCTGCATTTTCTGTTACCCGATATTTACGTCCACCACTCTATAATACATGACCAATTAAATACGTTTATCGCCATTCTTGTATACAAACAAATAATTAGTTGGGCAGTGTTTTTTCTTCTTTCTTTTTTTTTTTTTTTTTTTTGGTCCCATATTTAATCGCATTAACTTAACATAAATGTGAAAACCTTGGACTGGACAGAGGATATTTTGTTTATTTTTGTGTCACACATTGATTTACGTCCAAGAATTTATTATATGCGGCTTTATTTTTTAATTATAATGTAATTTATGTATTCTTTTTTACATTAAAAGAATGCGTTAATATATGACACGAAAATATAATAAAAATATTCACATTGTAGGAAGATGTGGGACATGACCAGAAGACACGGGCCTCCTAGCCCATTAAGGATTTTTCATATTATTACTCAACACAAGACTGATTGGGCTTTTGGGCCCAACTAAATACAATGATCCGTTCCAGAAAGAATAAGGCAATATTTTTTCCCTTGAGTTTTAATTGACTTTCGCTGAACCCAGAAAGAGGGAGGAAATATAAAAAATTAAAAAAATGGATGACAACCAAAGCTAGATTCTTTACACTATTCCTTACCAATTTTAAAATTTTCTGTAGATTAATTACAATAAATTAGCATTATTAGACAAGTTCAGTATTGCTGGATGCATTATAAAAAATATGACTTTTTCTAATCATAATTAATTACTAAAATCAAAACTAAATGTAGAAAATACAAATTAAATACAGTTGTGTGACGCATATTAGCCATTTTAATTTAATCTTTGAGATTGAAACACCAGCCATGCATAACTGGAAACAATGATAAATAAATTATGATAAATATTAATCAATTCCGATCATAACTTAAATTTTTAAATTAATTTTATTTAATCATGAAAGATAGTATATTGATTTCTTACCATTTTAAAATCATAATTATTTTTCATGCAGAAAAAAAAATTAAGTTTTTCATAGTGATCATGTATATAATAAAAGCGAAAAAAAGGTATATATAGAAATTGTGATATAGTAATACTTTTTGGTCCACCCAAACATACATGCACGTAAGGTTTGGGAGGTGTCCGCAAGATTCGTGTGGAGAAATGATTTCCTTCCATTTTCCTGAAACCTGCATTAATTAATCCCTTCCCTCTCCACGGAAATGAAGTTACTTTCATCACGAAAACCCCATTATTCTCCAACCCCACGCAAATCATCCAAGTTTGCCCCATTCATAGCCCTCGCCCTACTCTTAACCATCCCTTTATATACTTTTCCTCCTTCCCACAAATTACTACTACCCCTCCTCTTGGAACGTAATAATAATAGCAACCTCCCTTGCTCATCTCTGCCATGCAACGACGGAGGTGGTGGCGGTCTCACGCTGCGCCGCCGGGAATTGAGACTGGGAAAGGGTAACTATAGCAGGAATAGAAAGGTGGGACGTCCAAAAGAATATTTGACAAGGGTGTCGACAGCGACACATAATGAAGAACCTGGAATTATAAGAACCAAAGTGTTGGAGGATCAGAAATGCGACTTATTTACAGGGGAATGGGTGCCCAATCCTCAAGGCCCCTATTACACAAACGCGACTTGTGATGCGATTCAGGATCATCAAAATTGCATGAAATATGGACGGCCGGATACAGGGTTCTTGAAATGGAGGTGGAAGCCTGACGGCTGTGATTTGCCGATATTTGATCCTCACCAGTTTTTGGAACTTGTACAGGGAAAATCGCTAGCCTTTGTTGGTGATTCGGTGGCTAGAAATCAGATGCAGTCTTTGATTTGCCTCTTGTCAAGAGTAAGTTTAATGATTCTATCTATTTCTTTAATTATTAACTGTGCTTATTAATTTAGTTTCTAAGTTTAATTAAATACTTTGATTGTAATTCTATCTATCTGCAGTCGTCATTAATTAATTATCATAAGCATCTTGAGTTAACTGTGTCTTTTGTCTCTCTCTATATTTGCCTAATCAAGATTGAAAAATTACAATCTCCCGACACAAATACAAGTATCCCTACTTTTCTTCATCTCAACTAAGTAATGTCCTAATTCAAACAGATGGCTACTTGTCTTATTTTATATAAGTTTGTTATAATTATTTTTATATATTATTCAATTTATTAATGTATATATTAGTATAATTATGTAAATTATCATTTTTATTTTAATAAAGTCTCATGATTATTATCAGGTAGCATATCCGGAGGACTTGTCCGCTCCAACGGACCAAAACAAGCGCTACCAATACACAGAACACGACTTTAACATTTCCATGTTCTGGTCACCCTATTTGGTCAAGACTGGAAAATTAGACCCCAACGAAAAGCGCCCTTTCGATTTATACCTCGACGAGTTTGACCCACACTGGACAACTAAAATCGCACTTTTCGACTACCTAATCATCTCCGCCGGCCACTGGTTCTTCCGCCCCACCTACTTCTATGTGAACAACCGCCGCATGGGCTGCCTCTACTGCCCCGAGTCCAACATCAGCCACATGACCTCAGTTTTCAGCTACCGGCGGGCTTTTCGGACGGCGTTCCGGGCCATTAACGGCGCTGTCAATTTCAAGGGCGTGACGTTTCTTAGAACGTTTGCGCCGTCGCATTTTGAGGGAGGGCCGTGGGACAAGGGCGGGAATTGCGTGAGGAAGAGGCCGTTCAAGAGGAAGGAGACCAGTTTGAGGGATTTCAGTCTGGAGATGTATTTGATACAGTTGGAGGAGCTGAAAATTGCGCGGAGAGCAGGGAGGAGAAATGGAGGGAAGTTCAGGCTGTTTGATGCAACGAAGCCTATGTTACTCAGGCCGGACGGGCATCCGAGTAAATACGGGAATTGGCCGGTGGCAAATCAGACATTCGCCAATGACTGTGTGCACTGGTGCTTGCCTGGTCCAATTGATTCTTGGAATGATTTCTTGCAGGAGTTGCTGAAAAGAGAAAATAAGAGATAAATTTTTCCTTTTTTTACTGTAATTCTGAATAAATTAGTGGGGGGGTGCTACACCACTGTAAATTTTTCTACATAGACAAAAATGTTGAAATAACTTTCACGACCGTTTTCTGTCATTAACGTTTCTTTTTTGTCTTAAAATGTTTTTGAATTTTTTTTATAATTTTTAACAAAATATAAAATTAATTTTAAAATTTCATAAAATATGAGGTCAAGTATGAAATGATCCCTAAACTGTGAGAATAGTTTTGCAATTTTGCCAATCGTACATAAAGGAAATTTTCAATTTAGGTACACTAGGCAGAGGTCTAATTAGGAAGCAAAGCGTAGTTTGAAAACTAACATAACCACCCAGAGAATTAATAAGCATCGACCTATTTATGATATTTTTTTTTCATGTAAATGATGAAACAATTAATGATTCGTTTTCCAAATACTAATTGACTTATTATATTCAAATTGTTAAAAACCACACAACATACCCACAAATAATAATCCTGTAACATCCATTTTAAATAATTAAAATGAAAGAAATGTCAAAACAAATTTAACAATAACTAATTAACGAATATTAATTTCAATTAATTAAATGTTGGAACTTTGAGGCGTGTCTTGCTTGCTTGAAGCAGTAAGCATATGACGCACCATCAAGAAATATTATAACTCTTATTTCTTTAAATAAAACAAGAAAAAGGAAAAAAAAAGAAAGAAATTAGAGAGAGGTTCTCCCTTAATTAATAAGGTGGGCTGTCGTATTCGTTGACGCTGGAAACTAAACACCAACCTTTTGTTAATTGTGTGTCTTGACTTTCCTTTTATCTTCTTTTTGCCAAAATTGCCATTTTCATCCCTTAATTGCATTTTAATTTCGTCCCAAATAATAGAGCTTCTATATTATTTATCCTAAAAAATAAGAGTTTTTCGATGCATTTAATTTCATTAGTAAATAATGGTTACGTGCAGACATGTAGATTTGGTGTCTATTTTTTGGCAAATTAGGCTGTGGAAATGTGCTGAAAACAAAAATCAATTTTGCAGCTATTTCAAATTCAAATGATGAAAATATTGATCACCTATCATATTTCGAACAAAAATACAACTTTAACTTTCGTTTTCTTAGTTAATGGTTATATATATTGACCTGCTTTTTTAATTATTTCCTAGATAAATTATATTAGCTAGTGTAATTAATAATATATAGCCCCCCCTCTCAAAAAAAAAAAAGAAAGAAATGTATAGGCCCCTAAGACAAGGTCTCCTCTCCCATGGGTTACGACTCGCTATATATATAGAGACGGCGACACTCCAATCCATCAAACTCCAATTTCCCATTATAAGACAATTTTACTTATGTTAATTGATGATCGTTCGTTGTCAGTGGCCTAACCATTCTGTCTCTTTCCTCACACACACACACGCAATGAAGCTCCAAGCTGCTTGTGAACTTCCCCATACACGAAGAAAATACATACCCAAGTTTATCCCCCTCATCCTAGCCCTAACTTTTGTTTTCACAATTCTTCCTCTCTACTTCCCTTTTTCCCACAACAAATTTAATTCCTTAACCTCGCTTAATGTTGGATCATATCAACATCTCTCTCCTCCAAAACCAAACAATCCGCTGCCTCGCCATGAAAAAGTCCATAGCTGGCGGCGCAGCCACGGACACGGCGGTGGAGGCGTGGCACAGGAACTGTCAACGAGTCCACCACCAAACTTGGACACGCCTGCTAACAAGACACAAGTTAGAAAGCCCGAAGAAGGGGAAATCAAAAGCCCGGGATCAGACTTGATCATCGCCGGTGGTATTAATTCAAAGTCTGAAGAAATTACTAGTAAAAGGCAGCGGGCGGGCGACAGCGATATTGAAGTTAACATGATACGATCAAACACGTCAGAGGGCAGCAAGAAATGCGATTTATTCACTGGGGAATGGGTGCCGAATGCAGAGGGCCCGTATTATACAAACACGACTTGTGACGCGATTCAGGAGCATCAGAATTGCATGAAATTCGGGAGGCCCGACACAGGGTTCTTGAAATGGAGATGGAAGCCGGATGAGTGTGAGCTGCCCATATTTGATCCGTACAAGTTCTTGGAACTGGTGAGGGGAAAATCCTTGGCCTTTGTGGGTGACTCAGTCGCAAGAAACCACATTCAGTCTTTGATTTGTCTCTTGTCAAGAGTAAGTATCCATCTCCATCTAATTATTACATTATTTTCTTTTTTGAGAATTATTACATCTCTAATTATGTGCAAATTGACTATAAAACAACTTCATGTAATTAATTATTTTTTTTAAAATTATACATCAGTTGTGTAACAAGTTTATCAAACTTGTTATATAATTAGTTCGAGTTCAATTAAACCCGATGTAAGTTAAAATTTTTCCTAATGTTAAATAGTTCTTACAAGATTATTAATTGTAGTCTATATTTTCCATGTTTGGTTGGAAGAGAATTGGTAATCATGAAGACTAAAGTAAATTATAATCTGCAATGCGAGTGTATTAAAACAAATTTATGTGCAAATGCTCAACTTTTTTTTTTTCTTTTGTTTGGGTCATAATATTGTGAGAAAAGAAAATACAATTTTTATATAGTAGAAAGAAGCTGTCATTAATTCATGACTAAAATTTAGTGGGGCTATTGGGAACTAAATCTAGAGCAGGCTAAATATTATATTTAACAATTAGGGTTGTGGAGCAGTTGAAATCATCTAAGAGACAATAGAAAATTTATATGTACAGCAATAATTTGGTTTTATATATATGGCCATTGGGCGGCAGTTAGAATTAATGTGAAATTATTTAAAAACAAGAAGAATATATATTCAGCGTGACGATATTGAATATATAATCAATTATAAGATATATAGATGAATAATACAATTACGCATTAATTAGTAACTAGTAATTTGAGAAACATGCATAATTGGAACATCTTATTTGTCGATAATTGTCTTAATTAAGTACTAGCTAGTAATTTCAACATATATATATGCACAAATTTTAAAATCATTAATTTTTTTAATTTATTATAATAAGTGAAAGGTGTGAATAATATTTCAACAAATCTAATTTTTTAGGTATAGACGTTAATTGAGGGATCAGAGTGAAGTGTAACAATGTTATTATTTAATATGAATTTGGATCTAGACATGCATGCAGAGAAAAAAATCTCAAGAATCATATGATTGTAAAACGTGCATGCATGAGCTGTAATTAATAGCTCTTTATTTTCTTGTTCATGATCTGTATATATGCTTAATTAATCTATAACTTTAGAGGAAGTGCTCAGAAGATGACCCTTAATTTATTTATTTACTGTTCAAAATATTTGCTGATTTCTAACTACCACAATATACCTACCTACCTACCCTCCTCAAATATATATTAATTAAATAACAAATAATATGTAAAATTTCTGCTACCATGCATGCTACTTACAGCACCACCTAATTTGATTTTTGTTTAAGGTAATAATATTATTTTCTAATCCAATTCATTATATTAAAACTTCAAATATTAGTATGTTAGACCATTAAAACAAATATTGCGATATATTGATTCCAAAATCAATAATTTCAGGACGTCGGAGTACTAATTTTTGTTACATCATTGTATGTATTTGTTGCTTGTGAGGTCTCAATCTTGATCTATTGAACAAGACTGAGCGACTACCGTTCTGTAACTTGAATCGCAGGTTGTCCGTCCTGTTGATGTCTCAAAGCCAACAGATGAAAACAGGCTCTACGAATACACAGATTACGACTTCAACATTTCCATCATCTCCTCACCCTATCTCATCAGAACACAAAAAACCGACCCCAATGATTTCACGCGCCCTTTCAACCTATTTCTCGACGAATTCGACGAAACCTGGACCTCCAAAATCCCATCATTCGATTACATTATCATCTCCGCCGGCCACTGGTTCTTCCGCCCCACCTATTTCTACCTCAACCGCACCCTCGCCGGCTGCCTCTACTGCCCGGAGCCCAACGTCACCCACCTCGCCTCATCTTTCAGCGCCCGATGGGCCTTCCAGACGGCGTTCCGGGCAATCAACGCCGCCGTAAATTTCAACGGCGTCACGTTTCTGAGAACGTTCGCGCCGTCGCATTTTGAGGGGGGGCCGTGGGACAAGGGCGGGGATTGCGTGCGGACGAGGCCCTTTAAGAGGAATGAAACCGCTTTGGAGGATTACAGTCTGGAAATGTATTCGATACAGTTGGAGGAGCTGAGAACTGCACAGGAAGCAGGGAGGAGAACCGGACGGAAATTCAGACTGTTTGATGCGACGAAGCCTATGTTGTTGAGAGCGGATGGGCATCCGAGTAAATACGGACATTGGCCGGTGGCAAATCGAATAATTCCTAACGACTGCGTGCACTGGTGTTTGCCTGGTCCAATTGATGCTTGGAATGATTTCTTGCAAGAGTTGTTGAAAAGAGAAGTGGGGAGTAAAAGTAAATCATTTACTTGAATTTTTTTTTTCCTTGTTGTTTTAAATTGGAAATTAAACTTCAAAGTATAGGGTGCAAAAAAAACTAGATATATTTTATAATCAATTTATTTATTTATTAAGTTTTATAATATCTTTTTATATAAAGAGCTGAAAATACAGCTATGAATCATAACCTATTAAATAAAAAACATTGAATTAGGCAAAATAATGTGTTTTATTGGGCCAGATATCTTGCCCAATTCAGCTTTGTTTTTGTTTGATTATGTCCAAATCTTTGTCTTGGTCGATGTCGTAGTGCCCTTGAAGTTGGGCAAAATTTCAGTTTTAATAGGCTAATAATAATAGTCACAGATAATAAATTTACACACCTCATTTATTACACTTTTTAATAATTAAAATATTAAATTATTCAAATAATATATTAATAAAATTAATTATTAAATTGTGAGTTTAAATTAAAAATTTATCACTCTTTTATAAATTCTTAAAATTATTAAAGTTCAAAGATTAATTATCCTTTATTTTTTATTTATAATTAAATTTTATTCCTTCTTTCTCAATCCTACCGTCATGCCCACCTTCAAATATATATATATAAATATGTCCAATTGTATACATATTTATATTATATATAAATATATATATAATTTATTAATTTTAATAAAATTTAGTTGTTAATAAAAATAAAAAATAAATCTTTTAATTTTAAACTTTTAAAATAATTTACAAAAATAGTTTTAAATTTAAATTATAACCTAGTAACTAATTTTTATTAATATGTTAATTAAATAACTTAATGTTTTAATTATTAAGAGGTCTAATTTACATAGAGATTCAATAAAAATAATAATAAAATAATCATATTATTCATCCTCCATACATTACTTTGACACCCCTTCTACCTTTTGGTAATTACAGAAACATTTTGAGGGCATTTTTGTCATTTAAAAAATAAATTAAAGTTTGACCGAGTCAATAGAGGCATTTTTGAGTTTTGAAGGCTGTCGAAGGTGATTCTTGTAATTTTTTAAAAGATTGGAATAATTTATAAAAAAGGACAATAAATGAGGGATTGTAAATGTAATGATCTCTAATTTAAATCATAAATGTCATCATCCCACGTAAGCACCAGATAAAGGTATCGTATCCTCCAGTGGATAGTAATATGGGCTATTAAATGGGCTTTCCTTTCATTTCATGAGACTATATGTTATATACTATGTTGACAAAATTAAATGAGCCCATTAATGATTTAACAGAGTACCATAGATTATCGAAACTGACTTCCGACTTCCAACCTTGTAAGGTAATGAGGAGTTGGAAAACAGAAATTGGGACTGAAAAGACAAAGCTACCTAAGACAATTCAATGCAATTTGAATTGACACAAACTTAATTTGGTCTCATTATAGGTTCGTTGAATATTGAAGAAGAGAATGTGGGGCAACTATCCACTCCACAAATATGAAGAAATTTAAACGACAATAACAACTACTTTGCATGCATAGCCAAGAAACAAAAAATCTTCACATGTAATAATGTGGCATCATGAATGGGGAAAAGAAAATGCAAGTGTCAGATTGATTAATTTGTGTGGATAATAAGACAATGAGGAAAGGAACGTCTCTTCCTCAAATTTTGTTGGTCCCTGTTTGGATTGAAATAGAATGTCAGGAAAGAAATTATGGGATTTTGGTTCTTGTTGTTTAGTTCATGTATATATCGGCTGAAAACAATTAGGGGCCATACATTTTAGGACAATAATATGTGAATTTTGTGATAAATAAAGTAATAGCATCCAGGTGGTCAATATATACATGAAGGAAAAATGTAAATTTTATGTTTGAATCATAAGGGCGACACTTTTGGTCCTCTCCTATTTTTGAATTTGCTATCGAGGACCACAATTAAAAAAAATTAGCACTTCTCGTTCAAATTCTATTAAAAAATGCTTAATTCGCTGGGTATTAGTACATGGTTCATGGTTGACTTGTAAACCTCTTTAATTTGAATTTTTTTCATTTTTGATCAGTTTTGTTGATGTGGCATTTTTGTCCTAATGATATTTGGACTGGATGTGTCGCGCCATATAATTATAGCACGTATAGCATGAGTGGCTGCAACAATTAAAAAAAAAAATAATTACATCACGTGCAAGACATGTGATATTTCTAGTGAATTTAACTTTATAAAGTTAAATTTTGGATAAAATGTGCTATTTTTTTAATTTGCAATTTCCAATTGCATTTTTCAAATTGGATAAGATTGAAAGTACCATCACCTTATAATTAGTGGACCAAATGACATTTTTTCACCCTATATATATTGGAGACCAATCATATGATAGATAAAATTTAGGAAACTAAAGCAAAAGATATAATTTTTTTGAAGTATTATTAAATTGTTATGGATTAATTAATTTATTATTTTTTCCCTTTTCAAGAATAGTAACCAGAGTTGTTGGTTTGTGAGAAAAATAGTGTATAGTAGTTTACCTAATACTAAAATGGCTGTCTGTTGTATGATCTTATCTTTGAATCTGATACTAATTAACCCTCTAAAATAAAAGGTTGAAGAATATTTGATACTTACTTCTTTTACTTTTTTGTAGCAATTAATTAACGTGTTATACTGACTTCACTAGGCAAGAAATGTCTCCACCTGCATTAGCATCACACGGAAATACGTACTACTTCAGTTTGGGAAGGTATAGAATTTCTCAACTTTATATTTATTAAATTTTATTCTGATTTAATTATAAAAAATATATATATTTTGATTGGACTAGAGTTCCGTATTCGAATTTTGCTAAGCAAGTATATATTAATTATTACAGTTCATATATAGATCTGAGCTAAGAATTAATTGTAAATTATTAAAAACAATTCATTTTCTATTGGGACACGCTCTTACTCCAATAAACTAGCTTGCTACCACGGGCCAAACTGATGAATCAATTAACGAAGTGGAATTAATTAAAAATCATCATCATTGTCTTGTTTAGTACAATATATGAGCAAAAGTCGTGGGATTTTTATTAAATTTGTTGAGATATCAATTTTCTAACATAAGATGGCGATCTCTATAAATTATTTTAAATTAGCCACAAACCACCATAATTAATACATACTGCCACGAAAACTAATCTTATCAAAATTATTTTTTTAATAATTATGTAGTATATATATATAATAGTCCTAATTAATTAAATTAATTAAATCGGGACTGATCAGCTGGAATACGACTGTTAAACAGACACCCTAAAAAAGAATTTGTCAATCATGTACAACCAAAACCATAGACTAATAATAATAATTAAGAATAATATATATATATATATATATATGACCCACTGATTTGGAATTCAACTTTATAAAATATATAAGTTGTAATTTGGGTAGGGCGATATATTATTCCAAACTCCTCCCTCACGGATCCACCTTTTTCTCCGAAGCTCCGGAGCTATGGAGCTGAGTGTAAATAAAAGAATAAGGAATATAGGTATTGTGGTGGCGGTGGTGTTAATCCTCATCACCGTTATCCGTCTCTATCACCCGCTCCTCCCCACCTACACAGCTTCCGTGGTCTCCAGCTACAGGAGTTGGTCGTCCTCAGGAATTGCGCCAGCCTCATACCATGCACAAGACGACATTCAAATAACAGACGATCAGGAAAAATGCGATATCTTCACGGGGGAATGGGTTCCCAATCCGGAGGCTCCGTATTACACCAACAAGACTTGTTGGGCAATCCACGAGCACCAGAACTGCATGAAATACGGGCGGCCCGATTCCGGGTTCATGAAATGGAGGTGGAAGCCGGACGGGTGTGATTTGCCGGTTTTCAACCCGTACCAGTTCTTGGATATGGTCCGGGGCAAGAGCATGGCCTTTGTTGGAGATTCGGTGGGGAGGAACCAAATGCAGTCCATGATATGCCTCTTGTCCAGGGTAAGTAATAATAATTATATATATATATATGCTCATTAATTATTTTTCCATTAATATATTTATTTAATTATTCTTATGTTTTAATAATTACAAAGTATATAGCTCTAATTCCATATACATATGATGACATTTTGGTAGTGGGCTGAGAATTGAAACTTTTTCTGTGGTTTGCAAGTGGATAAGCATGCTACATACATAATACATGTGTGTGTGTGTTTGTGTTTTTGAAAATGTTGCATCTTTAATTATTAAAAAGATTAATCATTATTTTTCTTGTACTTATGAATGAGTGGAGCTGCATGTGGCTTCAGATTCACACATAACAATGGTTGAAATGAAATGAGGTTAGTTTACCTAAGCCGGTTGGTTTTTCAAAAACCCCACTTGCGCATCCAGAGCCTCAATTATTAATTCAGGGTTTAGGTAAATTATTGAAAATAATAATGATTATGTATAGTACCAGCAAAAATCCAAAATTAAGCATATAATTCTTTAGCTTTTCGAGGGAAATAATTGAAGTGTATACATATATATATATATATATATTATTAGAAAAGACATAAGATAAAAAGGATGGGGTGGGTGTGGGGGTGGGGGGCTTTTCTCCACCAGAAAACAGTAGCTAGGGTGATGAGGATAAAAATGAAGAAGCATGCATGGGCAAGCAGAAACCGGGCGGTTCTGCTAATTGTTGTTGTTGTCTTCAACCGGAAGTAAAGGACATAAACTAATGAAGAATGCAGCATGATTGTATGTAGATGCGATGGTGATGGTGCATCATTTTGCTTCAACAGCCAAAAGTTGAAGTATTAATTAATATTGATTAATTAATGGACAGTTAAAAGGAGGAGAGGTTAGGTGTGTAATTATATTATTAACTTTATTTTATTCTCTTATGCACAGAAATTAATGCGAAAGAGAGATACACCTCTGCTATTGCCAATCCTTTCTCACCCTCTCATGAAAAGTAAATCTGCAGAAATGATAAATGATTTGATGTTTATGTACTCCATAGTGTTGCCTTTATATTTTTCTTCTTAAGGATTTAAAATATCTATAATATTATAGAAAAGAATTCATTATCGTATAAATTTTTAAATATATTTTTTTTAACCCACATTCACCAAAAAATTTTCTTTCTTACATCATACCACATTTCTTTTTTCTTACCCCTTCACACCATGTTTTTTGTTTCTTTTTATCATTTTTTTTTTACTCTTTCTCTAAACCCCATTATTCTTTTAATATATTCGGGGCACTACGTGCAATAAAGATTAGTATGGGTAAAAGATGATTTTTGAAAAATTCTCATCATTTTTATAATTTGGCTTGCGGTGGAAATAAATAAAAATTAAATTCTAAAAAAATTATGCAAAATTGTTCTCTGGTGACAACCCAGTAGTTTGAGCCTCTAGATCTTATTTTGAAATTTTTGAATTTAAATGGTGACGTGTGGCAGTGGATGCATGCATTATTAAAAAAACTTTAAGTCATATAAATAGTAATTCAAATAAAGATATTTATCATGTGATGTCTTGATACTTCCACAAAAAATAAAGTAAAATATTTATATAAGAAATAAATAATAAAAAAAGGGAGATGACAGAGCATAGGGAATCCAATCTTGGCAACGTGACCACCTCAACAGTTGCTAGATCTACAACTAGAAAATGTTGCCCAAAAGAACCCCCACCCCCACCCCCCCGGGGTATATATGCTTCTTTATTCTTTCCTTATCCAGCTTTGGTGTTATACGCCAATCTGCATACTACTATTTTTATTATAATTGCGTTTGAAAAGTGGTCGTGCCCATTGCCCGACCCCACAATGATGATAAGCTACCCTCATTTACCTACTCTAATACAAAAATAAAAAGCTCTTTTTATTTAGTGATAATTATAATTTTCTTTCCTTAGATTTGATGTAGTTATATGTAAATTTATTGTAATTTGAAAAATTACATTTAAAAATCCTGATGTTTGATTCTGTATAATAAATAAATCCCTCCATTTAGTTAATGTTCGATAAATTTGTTGATATTAATAAAAAAAGACTGCATGAAAATTGATATTTACCCTCGATTGACTCATTATTGACTTATTACATGTCAAATAATTTTTTTCGACTAAATTACCCTTATAACGGTGAAGATATACGTCTTCAAATGCATTAACGCGTGAAAATGTATGAGTGTGATTTAGTTGTAAAAGATTTATGTGACTTTCGATAAATCAATAATAAGTCAATCAGGAGTTAATATAAATTTTTTTATTAATACCAGACAAATTCGATGAATCTTGACTAACGGAGGGACCTATTTGTTAGACGGAAGCAAACATCAAGAATACTAAATGTAATTTTTCAAACCACAAAAAGTTTATGTATGATTACACCAAACATCATAGAAGAGAGTGTAATTATCCCTTTTACTTACTGAATTAATTTTTGTTGTGTTGTAATACTTCAAAGTTAATTTTTTTTATTATATATATTTTTTAAAATTATAATATATTTTAAAATATAAAATATTATTTACTATATACGAATAGCATAGCATAAAAGCTAATATATATAAGAGCAAAATTACATTTTGTGCAGCATTCTATGGTTTAGCAAAAGTTCCAACAGTGCATGTGCCCAACCATGTGCCCTAATTTGTTTCTACATGACTACTATAAATAAAATATATTTTTTTGGTCTCAACTAATTAATGACATATTCTTTTTGCACTTGGTGTATATTCCATGCACATCTTTGTCTATCAATTCAACTCAATTTAAATAATTTTTGGCATAATTACATTTTTTTATAATTATACCTAGAATTTATGTGATTTAGGAAATCACAGGTAACACCTATATGATTTGCTTCTATTTTTTAATATCAACAAATTCAATAAATTTTGACTAACGGAAAGACTTATTTGTTAGATGTAAGCAAACTTGAGAGGTGATAGATGTAATTTTTATTTATGAAAAAAAGTGAATTTAATTTTAGAAGACATAAAGTTATTACAAGATTGTGTTTGATTTGAGATATGGAAGGAGTTGGGCTATTCAACTTCATTTCACCTAAAATGTTAGTCTCATTACTTGCACCTATTACAAGAACATTGAGAAGCTCCTACTTATAGTTTTAATGTCTAAAATAAATGGATTTAGTATATGATTGGAATAGATAATAATATGGTTATTTAAATTTTATTCGAACAAAAACAATATGAAGTATTAGTATAAGATGGTTTCAAATATTTGAATTTAAATCTTTTAGTTAATTAGTTTTATTGACTTTAGAAATCATGATTAAGAATTTCCAATTTTCCTTATATTTCCCCAACAATCAACATTAATTTCTTCTATTATATTTATTTTTTGGGTTTTGGCTTTGGGTCTAATTCTAAACTTTCAGGTGGAATACCCGATCGACGTCTCCCCAACTCCCGACGAGCGCTTCAAGCGCTGGAGATACGAAACTTACAACTTTACTTTCGGCTATTTCTGGTCACCGTTCTTGGTCCGATCCGAGAATCGAGACTCCGACGGCCCCACCCACACCGGCCTCTTCAACCTCCATCTCGACGACTTCGACCAGTCATGGACCACCCAAATCGACGACTTCGATTACGTCATCCTCAACGCCGGCCACTGGTTCACTCGCCCCGCCGTCTACTACGAGAACAGCCACATCGTCGGGTGCCGGTTCTGCCAGCTCCCCAACATCACCGACCTCCAAATGACCTACGGCTACCGCCGCGTCTTCCGGACGGCTTTTAAAGCTATCAACGCCAGAGAGAATTTCAAGGGCGTGACATTTCTGCGGACCTTCGCGCCGTCCCATTTCGAGAACGGGTTGTGGAACGAGGGAGGGAATTGCCTGCGGCAGCGGCCGTTCCGGAGCAACGAGACGCTCCTGGAGGGTTTGAATTTGGATCTGTACATGATTCAGTTGGAGGAGTTCAGGGCTGCGCAGAAGGAGGGGAAGAAGAAATTTAGGCTGCTGGACACGACGCAGGCCATGCTTCTGAGGCCGGATGGGCACCCGAGTAGATACGGGCATTGGCCCAACGAGAATGTGACGCTCTACAATGATTGCGTGCACTGGTGCTTGCCAGGGCCCATTGATTCTTGGGCTGATTTTCTGCTGCACATGATAAAGATGGAGGCCCGCAGAACGTACAAGGAAAAACTCCTACAGCATCAGAAGAAAATGCAGTGAAATTCGGCATTTCTTTTCCGGGCATGTTCGTTGATATTCTTTTTGTGGAAATTTGGTTTTTTGAAAAAGAATGGGAAAAATGTATTTAGAATAATCTGTATTTTTGTTACTGCTATTAGGTATAGGTGAGTTTATTATACTATGATGGGATTATGTTATTAGCCCTGAACGAAATAAATAATTGAATATTAGAGTTATCAATCACTTAGGGTTAGTTTGATTGAAGTGAGATCAAAGAAAAAGTGAAAATGGGAGGGGAAAGTGAAAGAGGGAGGAAAAGAATAATAGTGTTTTTTTCAAGTTGTTTGCTATGATTGAATGAAAAATAAATCTTAAATACTTCCCCGGTACGAGGAAAATGCATTAAGAACAAAAGACTAATTTTTATAATTTTAATGACTATCTCTTTCTCTTTATTTTGTATTAAAAAATAAACAAGTTAATATTATGCTAAAATAATTTTTAGTATATAAAAAATTGTATTAATAAAAATATTTATCAAACAAGAATAAAAATATTTCCTCAAAATACGTATTGTTCATGTATTTTAGAATATTCAATTTAAATAAAATAAAAATGACTGCGGACGCCCTCAAATAAAGAAATTAGTGCTTGAGCACTTTTGTTGGTGATTTAATTATCTTTTTAAAAGGTTATGTATTGGTTTATGAGCATGAATGAGAAAACAATTGGATAAAAAAATCACGTATATGAATAATAAAGTAAATAAAAATAAAATATGTAGTTTTTGATTTTTATAGCCTTATGTGGTGAAGGCAATCTATCACAAAGGACAATTACAAGAGGAAAAAAGAGCAAAAAACAGCTAGTTCTTTTTCCGTAGGTGATCATAGAAACTAGTCGCAGCTATCGAATGAGATTCTCGGGCTGCCTCGCTTGCCTATTGGAGAATCATAAAGCGATATCATCGAGACTAGACAAGACGGCTATGATTGGTATTCACGGAGCTGGGTAGTAAGGAGTGAGGAGCTCGCCGCATACCGCTCTATCTAAAATAGGGCACGTTGGATGCATTTTTCGGCCCAATTTTCAATGAAAATAAAATTAAATTTTGAAGGGATTTCAAATACATTCAATTTTACTTATGCTCCATCCATTTCCCTTAACCAAACACAAACTTATTCTTGACACTCCATTTTACTTCTACTTCTCTTATACATCTATTTCTCTACCCCAATCAACCAAACCCTTAACCATCGTGTTGTCACACTCGATATGTACTTGAAATTTGAAAATACAAAATTCATGTGAGTTCCTTGGTTTTATGGATCGTCTTAAAGAAAGAGAAAGATGAGAGCTTGAGGCCAACATAAGAAAACACAATTTCAAACATGTACAGTCCTAATGCGAATACGCCAAAGGAATCAAAACCCATAATTACACCAGCCTTTTTTGTCGCGCATTCCTGCAATTGCAATCCAGCACAAAAGAGTTCATCAGAATTGATGGTGGACTCATTTTTCAAACTACTCCTCCAAGGGGCTCACTCTATTCACATGTCCGTATTTGTTACATATGTATGGCCTCCTCAGTCTACAAAGAATCTGAACCAAAAGCAACAAAAATGGCCGCAACCAATCTTCTCCGCTCTCTACTTCTCTTGCTACTCCACCTCACTCTACTGCTGCAAGTTTCCGGCATTGGCATAAACTACGGCACCATGGGAAACAACCTCCCTCAGCCGAAACGGGTGGCTCAGCTGCTCCAATCCACCCTCATTAACAAGGTTAAGATTTATGACACCAACCCTGAAATCCTTGAAGCCTTTGCGAACACTGGCATAGACCTCATTGTTGCGGTTGAAAACTCCCAAGTTGCCAACATAACCTCCAGCCCTTCCGCTGCCGAAGAGTGGTTCACTTCCCGCATCGCTCCCTTCATCCCTGCCACCTCCATTGTCACCATAGCCGTTGGCAACGAGTACTTATCTGCGGATGGAGATAAGCTGGATCACAATGCTTTAGTCCGAGCCATGCAGAATTTGCACGCAGTCTTGGTTGCTCATGGCTTGGACCGTAAAATCAAGGTCACTACACCTCAAAGCATGGCTCTTCTCGCCTCCTCATTCCCACCTTCCGCCTCCACTTTTGCCGCCATGCTTGTTCCCACAATGACAGCCATTGTGGGATTCTTGGCGGACACTGGTGCCCCGTTCATGGTCAATGCATATCCATACTTTGCCTATCAGGACAACCCGAAGACAATTAGTCTAGATTACGCATTACTAGGCAACAGCACAAAGGTGCCTGATCCAAAGGGGTATACATACAACAATATGTTGGATGCACAGATTGATGCCGTTAGATCTGCCATCAATTCACTAGGGTTCGGGAACCGATCTATCAAGATTGTCGTGTCCGAATCCGGGTGGCCATCAAAGGGTGATGCTGGTGACACCGCAGCCACACCCGAGAATGCAAGGACTTACAACACTAGATTGGTCGAGCGGGCACAATCGAACAAAGGGACCCCCATGAAGCCCAAGGAAAGCATAGAGATTTTCGTGTTTTCTTTGTTCAATGAGAACAAGAAACAAGGGAGTACCAGTGAGAGGAACTTTGGGATTTTTAATGCTGATGGTTCTAAAGTTTATGATGTGGATTTGAGCTGCCAGTTTTGTTCCGACAGTGGTGAGAAGCTAGGTTTTGGGGAGAAAGCATTAACCAATAGGGGTCCTTCTGTGTGGTGTGTGGCTAAACCACATGCAGATGAGAAGGTGATGCAGGCTGTAGTGGATTTTTGCTGTGGACCAGGTGGTGTAGATTGCAGGGAGATTTATGAGAATGGAGATTGTTTTGCACCAGATAACATACATGCACATGCATCATATTCCATGAATGCATACTATCAGATGCATGGAAGGAACTACTGGAATTGTGATTTCAAGGGCACTGGACTTGTTACCTTCAGTGATCCAAGTAAGTTCGTCAATATCTATTGAATGCTTCACTTATATCGTCAAAATCCAGTTTCCTTTCCATAAGTATATTATGAAGTTCTATGTTGTTTGATATTATTCATCAACCGTCTCACTGTTGTTCAGGTTATGGACAATGCCGATATGCACAGCAGTAACAGGGCATCGACATCACAAAGAGATATGGTGAAAAAAGTTATCAGATCAGCTTATAGTCTCCTACTAATGTTGATGTCATTAAGCTGAAGCTTATTCTAGATGTTGAATGTGTTTGCTTGGAAGAGCATTCATTTTGTTGTACTCTTACTGTGAAGCTATTGGAATATTGCTTCTTGTCAAAAAGTTAGAAAACCTTTTCTTCATAGGGAGGAGATAAAGTTGATCCATCCACAATCAGAGGCTTTTTGAATTTGAAAGGTTGCTTCTCTTTATTCAGACTAGAATAACATGTTTCGACTTTTTCCAGGAAAATAAGTCCAGTGGGGTATCTCCACTCCAAGGAACGCATTTTCCATCTGAATGCGATGCCCTGTTTGGACTTTGAGCATCCATGTCAATTATTGAAAGGAGAAAAGTGCAAAACTGAACATTAAGGTTATGCAAATAACAATTTCAGGAAAGGTTGCGCTACATGCAGCTACAACAATTTATTATTTAACCGACAGAGTTAAATCGCTAAGTGATCAAAGTTTATGTTGTGCAACTGTTGATGAGTCTATGACCAATAAAATGGTGATTCTAGGCTGAGAACAGATTTTATATATTGCAGGAAGTAAATACCTCTGGAGAAATGCTTGGTGAAATGCAGTCAAATGACTATAAAAAATCGGGTTAATTATTTTTTTGTAATAAAAAATAATTAACCCATAAAAAATCTCCAATTAAGACTGTCAGTCAGAGCCAAGTTGCATACCAAAGAACTAAACATGGCTTTTGTGCAGAATTAATTTGCAAGAATGGAGCAGAACAGGTATGGGAAAAAGTGTATTAAGATAACAAACTAAGAAGATTCCATGGAAAATCTTGTTAAGCGTATATCAATTTCTGTACAATCAGAAGCTTCATGTAAACTAACACGAAATGTATCAACTTTGCAAAAAATAATCAAATTTAGTGTATGGTAGACCTTAGAACGAAATCTTGATAAATACCAATATGTGCAGCACTAGAATGTAGAGCACAAAAGCCGACCTGAGCAGCATCATTCTCTGCAAGCTTTCACTTCTACCAGCTGTATGAATAGGAAGCTTTTGCTGAGGATCAACATAGTAATCAGAAGATACGGATTCCTTAAAAGAGCTGTTTCTCCCGACCCTGTTCCGGGCCGTATTTGCATCTAAACTGCTGCTCTCTATTTTTTTCCACAGCACATTTAACTTTTCCAGCTCCATCTCCTTGAGATGTATTTCACTGATCAGCCCTTCTGCCTGAGCCTAGAAGCACAAAGTGGAGAAGAATTGTCAAGTTATGCGAAAATATAATAGTTACGGCTTTGGATAATAGATACAATAACAAATCTAACCTGTTTTACAGCAAGTTGTTCGATTAAGCTGTGAAGCTGTTTATCCAATGTCTTCTCACGCTGAGCTGCAAGGAAATGAATTAGTTAGAGAAATAAAAGATGTACAGCTAATACTAAAGATTTGTATTATTGTAAGGATTCCTGAAATTTTGATGTAGACCTTTTACATTTACAAACAAACTCCACAGGTAGATTTCAAAGACTTTCTGCGTTCCACATGATTTTTCTCCAATGACTAACTTTGTAATGGTGTTTTAGCCCATTGATGAAGCCATTAGGAAAATCACATCAAACCTCTAGTTTAAACACACTGAACCCAGAGCTATATGGGAAATTTGATTAAGATTAAAAAATACTCTCGTTGCCAAATTTACAGCAAAAGAGCAGGCAGAAGCAAAACTATTATGCTATTGGAAGATCACATCGTTATAGCATGCTAGGTAAGTCATTGATGCTACACTGTGGCACTTCAACCACTTTCAAATTATTAGGCAGCCTGCCAGAATAGTCGGCCAAGATTTGAACCTAAGAAGTTCTGGAATATTTATTATTTATATTTTGGCTTGTTTATGCAACATTTGCATGCAAATGATCACTTCGTTTTTGTTAGAAAAGAGGTGCGGCCACAACCAACTACCAAGGAAACCAACAGCTCAACTATCTAATTTATAGATTCACTAATATGCAAGTTAATTTGCCAAAATTCCGCCAGTATG
This sequence comes from Sesamum indicum, assembly GCF_026168435.1. NCBI lineage: Eukaryota > Viridiplantae > Streptophyta > Magnoliopsida > Lamiales > Pedaliaceae > Sesamum > Sesamum indicum. Next base: position 22,774,952 of record NC_142665.1, read on the forward strand.
ATTTTTTCTGTAAACTGTTGCTAACTTCTAGAGCTTTTTTCCCCCTTTTCAACTTCCTTCCAAGTTCTCAAGCCCAACTCATCCATAGTATGAAAAATTTATGCACAAATACTATACAGTCAGTAGTGTAAAAAGGATATTACACATTGATGGGGCTTGATATTGTGTGCTCTGTCCACTACAAGCCAGAATTTGACTACTTGTATAAGAATATGACAGTAACAAAATTATTAGACAAAGAACCTGGAGTCGGTTGCTTCAATGCATTTTCCTGGACTTGCTGCCACTTTTTCTCTAATTCTTGAACTAGCTCTTCAATTGAAGCCTACGAATGAATGAAAGTTTCAGCAGTCAAATAAACTAAATCCAAAATGAAACACAACTATATAGTTAAACATGCAACAGACCAATTCCTTTTTCTTGTTCTCCAACTTCTCTAGTAACGCAGGTTTGGGAACATCTTCCTCTTCTTGGGCCTCAGCTGCTGATTTGAATTCGTTGAACATTTTTTTTTTTTCTCCTGAATTGCTAGCATCCAGGGAAGCTTTTGCTCTTTGCAACTCAGCTTTCAAATTCTGCTCAATCAAGTCCATTTCCTGTAAAGTGTACCTGTTAGGCATGCTCTTGTCATTTTATATAAGTTGGTCCCTATAGAAACTCTAGACATTGTGAAGGGGGTAGTAACAGTAGATTAGTAGAAAAATGAATACACTCACAAAGCTCACTGAACTATCAAGTGAAGCAGTCAAAAGAATCAAGAATATTTCTGCTGCCTGCAATAGATGCAGATAAGTGTTGGAAGTAAAATTCTGACCTTTAACTTACTTCGAAGCAGATCTGCTTCCTGCAGCTTCTCCTGAATTTTCATTTCACAATTGGATATGGCATTTTGATACTCTGCATTTTCTTCCTGCAATGTCACCTCTCTCAGTTGTGCCTGCGACCCATGTAAAGGTCAAGTCCACATTCATGTACTTCAACTGCAACTTTTAACAAGAAAATATAATCTACCTCGACTGCAACTTAAAACACACAATTCCATCAAAAAATGCCACTAACCCAAAAATAGATGAAAGTCCGCAGTGCATCCCAAATCATAAAGGCATAACAAGGATAAATGAACAATAAAATATCATGCAGAAACTATATTTATTGTTATGAATTAAAAAAAAAAAAAAAGAAAAAGAAAGGGAAAGATCTTCATAACACTCACACTTGGTAAGAAGCTCAGACCTATTGTGGTTTCTCTTCCTGAATTCTACTGTTGATTTATGCTTACATTTCCACTGAGCTATCACCTTAAGTCCACATTTTACATCTAATGTTCTTTCCCCAGCGTCGTCAAAAGAGAAAGGAAAACGCCAATCCCAATCGCAGATGGTGCAAAAGGCAATAAATTTGACCAAGAATAAAAAAGATGTAGGAGACATAAAAAAGGTTGTACAAAAAACATAGCAAAATCAAACGAGAAAGAAACACAAAGAAAGACCTGCTGTTTGGTTGCAGAGTGGGCGTTGAGTTGAAGAGCAAGAGCATTATTGGAGGCGAGGGAATGAGCGTGGATGTGGGGAAGGCGTTGCGAAATGTCGGGGGGAGGCAATCTGAGCCTCAGATCCTGGATCGACCGGTTCAGAGAAGCTGATTTACGGTCAAGTTGTTGAACGTAGGTTAGCTGTTGGGGAGTGAAGATGAGAGGGATTGAATTGGGATGATTACCTCCCTCACTGTCTCCCCCGCCTCCACCTCCGACCACGTCGGCCGCCCATGCTAGTAAACCTGCCATCTCTTTTAGCTTACAGTAGCTCCGATTCTCTTCTGCTTTCTTGTTTATATTTCCTTGTTCAAAGCACTAGTTATTCCAGGTTTTAGATTTTGCCCCAAAATCTATCCTATTTTCCATCATTTTATTTGTGAAAATTTTATTGATTTTTCTAATGTACTTTTATTGATGTATTGGTGTGGCGTGGAAACGTGTCAATTGAGTAGGATCTCTTCCCAATGGGCTAAATATGAATTAAGGGACCTATACAGAGTGTCAAGATGTTGATATTCACTTTGATATATAGGCCCTGCTCATCCTATCCTCCTTGTTTCTTCACCAATCAACCAGCTTCAACTTCTTTACTACACGAAACTTGGGCCTTCATACAAAATTGAAAAAGCCCATGGGACAAGGCATTCATCATTACATTTGATGACTTTATTTTACTATCTTACCCCAAGATTCTTCCAAAGAGATAAACCCTTTTATTTAGATGCCCATATTGCAAGTTTTGAGATACCTTGCACATTTCCTATTCCTAAGGAACCCAAATAACTAATCCAACATGCCAAAAACTGCACCAACTTCACTTCAAATCCAACGCTTGCTTGTGATTTTCTGCTTCTATTCTGTACAAACGTTTCTTCATCTCCCAAGTTATATATATACATACTACGTTTGCTTTCGCCTTAATCTTCTCATGTCTGAAGGCGACATATATACATTCCCATGTTTGATGCTTCCACCACCTGCAACTGGATAATACTCGACAACTTATTGTAAGTTTGTCTCATCCTTTTCTTTCCTTCCCTCTCATGTTCTATACCTATTTCGAGTTCCCCAAGATTATTCATAAAAGGAAATGATTCAGACTTGATTATATGAAGAAATACAGAGATTTCAAGATTTATATATATAATAGCTATATTTTTCTCGGTTTTGGATCTTATTATACAAGTTTTGAATTATTGAATTTATAATTTAATTAAATTTTCAGGTCGACTATTTATATATTTATATACCGAATAATAATGTAAATGATTTTTCTTTTTTCATTTTTGTTAATGAACATGTGTTGAAACTTGAATTTTGCCTCTATATTTTGTTATACAAGATAAGGTTTGTGTATTCTAAACAATTTATGAAATTGGTGAATAGTTTCTTGTTTATTAAATGTATTTAGATTAAAAAAAAAAAAATCCATCGTCAACCAAAGAAACAAATAGAAGGGATAATAATATCATCTTTCCCTAAAACTTGATATAATTACATATAAATCTCTTATGTGGTTTAAAAAATTATATTTAGTACAACTGATGTTTATTTTCGTTTAACAAATAGGTCCATCTGTTAGTTAGAATTAAATAAATTTGCTCATATTAACAAAAAAATTATTATAAATTCATATTTATCGTCAATTGATTTATTACAAGTTAAAGAATTATTTTTACCAAATTCTCCTTACAAGGGTGAATATATACTTCCTCATATGCATTAGTGTGTGACTATATAAGAAAAAGATTTGTATAACATGCAATAAGTCGGTAATAAGTCAATTGAGATAAAAATGACTTGTCATTAAATTTTTTTTAATATCAACAAATTCAATGAATTTTGACCGACAAAATAAATCTATTTATTAGACGATTTATAACAAAAATAAATGAATGAAGTTACAAAATTTAATTTTTCAAATCTTATAGAGTCTACCTGCAATTAGATCAAATTTTATGGGGAATGTATAATAATCTCAAAATAAGATGAAATGTGCAGATGCAATATCTTATCTGACTTGTTCTGCTACAACGCGTGTTGACAGGTACACGCACTTGACGTAATTACGTTGTTGCTTCCCGAAACTTAGCGCAACTGACAATTCGGTCCATAAATTTCCGAACTTTGTTCAAACTAAACCCATGTTGAAGAAAATTAGACGAAGAGTCAAAACCATTATCACCAAGCCTTTTAAGAAGAAACCCCCCCCAAGAAAGCCGCCTCACAGCTCCTCCCCTTCCCCACCACCCTCCTCGTCTGTGTCGCCATCTCCACCACCGCCGCAAACCGTCGAGATGCACCGTTCCCGCCCATTCCTCTTCCCTCAAGCTCAATCCACGGTCCTCCCTGATCCCTCCCCATTCTTCGCCCCTCAACTCCTCTCCACCCCTTTGCCCACTAACTCATTTTTCCAGAATTTTGTCCTTAAGAGTGGCGATCAACCCGAATACTTCCATCCATATATGATCAAGTCGTCTCAGTCTGCTCTTGCACTCTGTTTCCCATCTCTGTTCAAGAACCCCGCCTTCATCTACCAGATTTTCGTTTCTGATCTCATCATTTCTACGTTGGACAACCCCAATCCGAATGCCAACCACGTCATATCTTCGTTTACTGACCTCAGTGTCACTCTTGACTTCCCTTCTAGCAATCTTAGATTTTTTCTTGTTAGAGGGAGTCCCTTTCTGACTTGTAATGTTATGAGGGATGTCGCGCTCTCGATTTCAACTATTCATGCCATTCTTGAATTGTCCCCAAACAGTTCTTGCACTAAGTACACCATTAAGCTGAATAACAATCAGACCTGGCTGCTTTATGCCTCGTCTCCGATAAGTCTCAGCCATGACATCAATACTATCACTTCTAGTGTGTTTTCTGGTGTAGTTAGGATTGCAGCATTGCCCGATGCTGGCACAAAATTCGAGGCGGTTCTTGATCGGTTCAGTTCATGTTACCCTGTGAGTGGTGATGCTGTTTTCACCAAGCCTTTCTCTTTGGAGTATATATGGGCTAAGAGAGGTTGGGGAGATTTGTTAATGCTTGCACATCCTCTCCATCTTAAGCTTCTCTCGGACAGTGATTGTTCAGTTTCTGTTCTGGAGGATTTTAAGTACAACAGTATTGATGGAGAGCTTGTTGGTGTTGTAGGAGATTCTTGGGTTTTGAAAAGTGATCCTGTATCTGTTACTTGGCATTCAATTAGGGGGGTTGAGGAGGATTCGTACTCTGAAATAATCAAAGCACTTATCAAAGATGTTGAGCAACTGGATGCTAGTGCAATATCAACTTCATCATCTTACTTCTATGCGAAATTGATTGCTAGGGCTGCAAGGCTGGCATTAATAGCCGAAGAAGTATGCTATCTCGATGTAATTCCAGCTATTAGGAAGTTCTTGAAGGATACAATTCAACCCTGGTTGGAGGGGACTTTTGGTGCTAATGGTTTTCTGTATGATGGAAAATGGGGTGGAATTGTGACTAAACAAGGAGCAGTGGATTCAGGCGCTGATTTTGGTTTTGGAGTTTATAATGATCACCATTATCATCTTGGCTACTTTGTATATGGGATTGCTGTACTCGCCAAGATTGATGCTGCTTGGGGAAGGAAGTACCGGCCACAAGCTTACGCTCTGATGGCTGATTATATGAACTTAAGCAGGCGAGCAAACTCAAACTATGCCCGTCTGAGGAATTTCGACTTTTGGAAATTGCATTCTTGGGCAGGAGGGTTGACTGAGTTTGCGGATGGTCGTAATCAGGAGAGCACAAGTGAGGCAGTGAATGCATATTATTCAGCGGCTCTAATGGGGTTGGCCTATGGGGACAGCCACCTTGTTTCTATAGGATCAACTATATCAGCTTTCGAAATTCAGGCAGCACAAACTTGGTGGCATGTGAAAGAGGAGGACACTTTATATACAGAAGAATTTACCAGAGAGAACAGAGTTGTTGGAGTATTATGGGCTACCAAAAGGGATAGTGGCCTTTGGTTTGCTCCAGCTGACTGGAGAGAGTGTAGATTGGGCATTCAACTACTTCCTATACTGCCCATTAGTGAAACTCTATTCTCTGATATACAGTTTGTCAGACAGCTTGTGAGATGGACTTGGCCAGCGCTGGCAAGGGAAGGCGTTGGAGAAGGGTGGAAAGGTTTCCTGTATGCATTGCAAGGGATTTATGACAAAGAGGAAGCTCTAGTTAATATCAGGAACTTAAATGGGTACGATGATGGGAATTCACTCACAAATCTTCTATGGTGGATTCATAGCAGGGATGATCGAGAAGAAAGATGTGACAGAGGAGGTACTTTTTGCTGGTATCGACACTATTCTCATTGAATACACGATTCTTTTAAGATGATCGGATGGAATAAGAGGATCAAACATAAAAATTTCTTCACAGATCATAAAACTCCTGTTTTGATGTATCCCACACGATCTCAAACATTTATTTCATACTGTACACGATACTTATTGATAGTTTACGTATTGCCATAGCGGTTTTCTACTTAATAGTGAGTCCATGATCTGCGATGGACGTTTGAAATCGTAGATGCTTGTAGAATAGTAATGAAAGTTTACGAAACATACCATTATCCTATTTTAAGATGATAAGCTGTGAATTTGCACTTTAACCTTGACTTAAACGCAATAGCATTTTGGTTTGAATTCTTCTTCATTTGCACCATATACTATAATGTCAAAGCTCCACTTCAACTTGTGCACTGAATCTGTTCGTCATGGTACCATACGTATCTTCTTGATTCTTGGACGTTAGCAGAAAGCGAAACTGCCCCAGAGCGAACAGTTTTTCCTGTCTTTACAACTTTTTATTTCAGAGGAGTGGACAAATCGTCCTTTACTCTCAATCAATACTTTACCTTCAGTTAACGAATACGGTTTTTAGTTATGTCATCCCTTTTTAGTGCAATATCAACGACTTCAGCTTCTTGTTTAAGGAAAGTCATTGTTACTTGTGGCTTTTTTGTGTCATAAAAGAAAACTTCTGTTCTTGCCGACTGAACTCAAAGATCAGAAGGGCAAGAATGGTTTGTACTTAAAACTGGTTGCTTCAAATTTTCTCTTTAATGTTCAACTTCTCAACTGATTGTATAGTTAAGAGAATGCAACGCACGTTAAGACATCACAAAGATAATTGATAAATATCCAACTACTCCAATTAGTAATTTGGTACTCCACATAATGGTTCCATTTTCATTGGTCCAAGAACGACTCTCTCAGAGATCTTACATCTTCATCGTACGAATAGAAGTCTTCTTATCAAATCAAGTTTGGTTGGACTTGACCAATTATATGGTAAGTGTAATATATTTATTATGTAATTAATATACAATTTAAAAAAAATGACCAAGATAAATGTACCACATTTGCTTTGTGATTTATTTGATTCGATAAAACTTGATTTGAGTAAAAACTTTCCGACCTTTCAATTCATGCCTTCATGGACCCGTAAATGCAAGAATGAAATATATACACTACACAAAAACGTGTAAGTTATTCACTCATTGGTTCACCAAACTTGGAAATGATACTAATCAAGAAAACTATCTTAGATAAGACTACACCGCTGTTTTATCATGTTAATCATTCACTGCAATGGACAACCAAGACTAAAGCGAATCAAACGGAGAAGTTTGAGAAATGAAAAATAATAAACTCCTATTCTATATGTATATTTTTAACAAAATTCTCGCGACCTGAAGGGGTAAAAAAGCTCACTCTTTTTTCTTTTCTTTAAAAAATGAAGATTTATTTGTTTGACAAAGAGAATTTGTCGCCCAGTTACCACTTTCCCCGAAGCTACTATACTGATATGTGTTGAAAATGACATTTGTAAGAATTAAGGGGAGACTCTTGTAATTAACAAAACTTAAATTTGAACTGTTCTTGCCTATTTTAGAGCTGAACAATCCTAGACTAGGTGTCTTTTCTTTTGCAATATACGTCCCTAAACAAGTAAGCAACTCTCAAGTGTTCACGCGTTTTCTCATTCCCAGGAAATTAGAGCAGTCACTGAATTATTTACTCATGCTATAACGGTTAAACTGGAGAAGAAAAGGTAACTTAAATGATGAATATGCGAATGAGAAGAAATTCAATTTATTCATCATCTGAGAAAAAAGTATAAAATAAATTTCAAGAAAAAGGCAATGATTGAGTAGTAGAACAAGGCACAAATCTCAGTGAACATGGCATTCATGATGTTTGCTTTGACTTTGCTTCTTGATAACGTTCTCCCTTGAATACTATAATCCCCCACGTTCATGTTCACATTCACATTCAAGATTCAGATTTTTGCACATCCCATTATTCTTTAGTGTAGAGGGGCGTATTATTTTCAAAAGGGAAAAGAAAAGGGATTGACAGAAACAGCTAAGTTAGTGGTGCTCATTCGCATGCTTCAGTCCTCCTCAGAGGATTGGTCCCAGACAGACAGTTTGGTGTATTTCTCTCTCCATTTTTTTGGCTTTGACGATGTATTCCAAGACTATTACGAAGTCGCTGCCACGTTAGTTGCTCATTTCTCTGCTCTCATCCTCTACCGTATCTTCCGCGCAAAGAGTTTCTGATTTTTTTTCTTTGTCCTTTCTGAGATTTCAAGATTCCGACCTGTTATTCAGTGGTGAAGTCTTCTTCCATTGTGGGTTATTTGATAATTGATATCTTGTTTCTATTGCGCTGCATTTGGTTTGGAGTTTCGGATTTTGTAGTTAATTGTTGAATCTTGGCTCTACTGATATCAGTGTAGAATATTTTGGAGTGTTGATGTCGGGTTGTAGTCGTTTATGTCATTTTCTTGAAATTCTTGATCTGGGGTTGGTTGGCATTTGATTTTTCTGTACTGGGTTGGGATTGTTTCCTCTGGAACTGATTGTTGATGCCCCTTTTCATGTTCTTGGTAGTTGGAGAACATGTATTACTGAGGAAGGATTATTGGGTTTCATTTTAAGGGGTTTTGGATAATCTCATCTGGGTGAAGGTATATTGTTAAGTAAAGACTGGAAATTCAGTGTTAGAATTTGCTGCATTGCAATGGGGATGTTCTGGTCTTGAACTTGAGCGCAGATTCCTTGAAAAAGGGAACTCTTCTGCGGGAATTATGTCTTCTTCAGGACCACTATCTCCAAATTCTTCGCCCAGTGGCAGTGCTGTCCCACCAGCTTCATCGAATGATTCAACACCTCCTTCAGAGTCCAATCCAAATCAGACAACTGACTCACCACCACCTCCTCCTCCATCTGCTTCCTCTGCCCCACCTCCTCAATCCTCTCCACCACCTGATCCTTCCGCTCCTCCGCCATCGCCACCACAAGCTTCTCCACCAGAAGGATCACCACCACCGCCACCACCACCGTCACCACCCTCATCCCCGCCATCACCCACACCACCTTCTTCGCCACCCTCACCTCCACCTTCGCCACCACCATCATCTCCACCATCATCGCCGCCATTTCCTCCTGCTCCACCTCCCAACACCAATTCACCTCCCCCACCTACTGGATCGTCTCCACCACCAACGTTGCCGCCTCCCCCAACATCACAGGGTTCTCCACCCAAAGAATCCCCTGCTGCTCCTTTAGCACCACCCCCACCCCCTCCAGCTATTTCACCCTCTCCTCCCCCTCCGGACCTATCACCTCCTACATCTAGTCCTCCACCTCCACACCCACCAAAGCATTCTCATCCACCACCCGCATTGCCTCCCACTCCAATTAGCTCCCCGCCTATTCCACCAACTAGCAGTCCTCCTCCCCCTTCCACTGCGCCTCCTCCTCCTGTCCCTTCACCGCCTTTTCTATATCCTCCACTTCCCTCTAACAATGCGTCCACAAATGGCAGCCTTCCAGCCTCACCACTTCCATCCCGGTCTACAGAGAAACCCACTGCAAGATCAACACAATCTAATATAACATCAGAAGCAACGTCAAGGAATTCGGGGGGTCTAAAAGCTGGAGGTGTAGCAGCTGTAGTCAGTGTTGTGGGCTTCTTGGCACTCACTCTTGTGGTTCTGGCTGTCTGGTTTACCCACAAAAGAAAGAAAAGAAGGAACAAGTTTACTCTCAACTATACCAGGACCTCTCCATTTGCATCCTCCCAAAATTCAGGTACTACTTCACTATGTTTTGCCTCTGGTCAAATGTTAGTATCATATAACTTGGGTATCATATTGATCAGTGATTTTAAATTGTTCAATCTGCTATCAGAAAGCATTTTCGTTTATTGATTGAGCTTCTTCCTTTCTGTTTTCAACTATCACTTATCTTTCATGCATTCACTATCAGAACAGATTATTATCCAATCATTTGCCTGGATAATAATCAATGCTGCTTATTGTATGACATGAATATGCTTTTCTCGCTTCATCTTTAAATATCAATGTTGAATTCTAGCTCTTAAAGAACCAGCTTATCATTGTTGAACATATTTATGCCTGTCAATGGGAAGATAAAAATAGTTATGTTGCCAACTCCACCTAATCTAACTAAATGTTTCTTTAGTCCATATTTCTTAAATTACTGTTTCATATTGTGGAATGCTGTAATAGGCTTGGCTTCTTCACACTCATTCATGCATGTCATATCTTTTCATGTTCTGCTGCTCCTGCCAAATGTGTCACTATGTATCCACAAGCTGCCAGTCATCTTAAAACTGATGATGTCCTACAATCAATATTTTCAAGCACGAGTGATAATGTTCTCTTTCTAACTGTTTCACTGTTTCTAGATTCATCATTCCTAAGATCCCAGTTCTCATCTCAACTAGCTGGAAGTGCTTCCGCAAACAATTACATTTACTCACCAGACGGTGGCATAGGCGCTTCAAGGTCATGGTTCACGTATCCAGAACTATCTGCTGCCACAAATGGGTTTTCAGCAAATAATATTCTGGGTGAAGGTGGATTTGGCTGTGTTTATAAAGGAGTTTTGGTAGATGGAAGAGAAGTTGCTGTAAAACAGTTAAAAGATGGCGGTGGACAAGGAGAGCGTGAATTCCGAGCAGAAGTTGAGATCATTAGCCGAATACACCATAGGCATTTGGTATCACTTGTTGGTTACTGTATCTCTGAAAAGCAAAGGTTGCTCGTTTATGATTATGTGCCCAATAACACCCTGCATTATCATCTTCATGGTAAGGCCAGATCTCAGTTTGTGGATTGCCAATATAGTTTGCATTTTTAACTAAAATGGAGTACACTCATTTTTATGCTATGACATGGGCAGGTGAAGCCAAGACTGTAATGGATTGGGCCAGTCGAGTTAAGGTTGCAGCTGGTGCAGCTCGTGGACTTGCATATCTTCATGAAGACTGTAAGCTCTAGCCTATAATTCTGAGATTGTTGCTTTCTTCATCTCAAAGATTATGGTTTATGTTGTTTGCAGCATCTCTAGAAGTGTTATGTCATTTTCATTTTCCTTTTTCTGGGAAGTCCCATACTTTGCTTTGTAATAGAAATAAGGACAACGATGAGTTCCAACCAAACTTTAGATGATATAAGGCCTTTACAAATTGAAGGACAAAGACCAACTTCATCAGTTTAGTTTTTAACTATTTCGGACTGGAAGGGTTAAGTGTCTTAAAAATATATATGAAATTATTGTCGTAGAATTTCTTCTGTGATTCTTTGAAGAATCCACTGAAAACTCTGGCTGTGTTTGTCAGGTCAACCCCGTATCATTCACAGAGATATCAAATCAACGAATATTCTCTTGGATAACAACTTTGAAGCACGGGTATGTCTATTTTTCTTATCGCACACAACAGAATGTGTGACTTGCTCTAATTTTGCCTTAAAGTAACATAACTTCTCAAGCAACTCATATAGCATCTGTTGTCTTTATTCTTTTCACACATTGAGCACTCTTTTGCCACTTATGGACAGGTTGCGGATTTTGGGCTTGCAAAACTAGCACTAGAGTTGGATTTACACACACACGTTTCAACCCGTGTGATGGGAACCTTCGGGTAGGGCATCCATTTATTCTGGAAAACGTCAAATTAATTGGTGTGTTGTAGACTCAACTAGATATTGTGTACCTTATGCTAGCATGCACAAGAAACCTGGCATTCTGATGTACCCAGGATATTCCATAATACCTAAATGTTTATTGGCCCAATGTGTTGTATAAACTACTTGATTACAGAGAAGACAGTTTCTTATCATGTAAAACTATTGGTGTATTTTGTGCCTGCATCCATTTATTAAATTATCTGGACAACTTGCAGGTACTTGGCTCCGGAGTATGCGTCAACTGGTAAACTGACTGAGAAATCTGATGTTTTTTCATTTGGTGTTGTGCTTTTGGAGCTCATTACGGGTCGTAAACCTGTTGACTCATCTCAACCACTAGGTGATGAAAGCCTGGTTGAATGGGTAAGTTCCGTCAAGATTGTTTGTTATTTTTTGGTCTAATTTTCTGTCCACCCACCCCCCAACATAATATTGTTTACTTTGGATGTTAAATATAACTTTAATAAACTATTTAGTCTCTAGAGAATAAAGATTGAATTTAAGACTGAAAAAGTCATATCTGTGGTACTTGAGTCTTCTGAAGAAATAGTGAAAATAAAATAATGCAGAGAAATCACCTGTTGCTCGCTGGTGATTAGACTGGAGGAACTAGCTTTTCTGTCTAGTTGTTAAATTGATACGGCATGGCTTTTAGCAATAATAAGTAGTATATTTCTATTGGGAAAGAGTCAAATTTGCATGCTGCATCTGCTGCAGGCTCGACCATTGCTCACCCAAGCACTCGAGAAAGAAGATTTTGGAGATCTGGTTGATCCTAAGTTGGGAAGCAACTTTGTTCCAAATGAAATGTTCAGGATGATTGAAGCAGCCGCAGCTTGTGTGCGTCATTTAGCTTCTAAAAGGCCACGAATGAGTCAGGCAAGTTTCACCTGAATGCTCCTCCAACTTTATGCATTTCAACACCTCTCCCATTACATAACATCGTTTTTTTGTCCATGCTTCCGTCATTTTCCAGGTAGTGAGAGCTTTAGATTCAATGGATGAATTAGCAGATCTGAACAACGGTGTAAAACCTGGGCAGAGTGGGATTTTCAGTTCAAGGGAACATTCTGCCCAAATCAGAATGTTTCAGAGGATGGCATTTGGAAGTCAAGATTACAGTTCAGATTACTTTAACTCTCAAAGCAGCTTGAGGAGTTGATGGATTACTCCCTTGCACTTTGCATCCGATGGCGACGAGCTGAGCCTCGTAGTTCTTGTGAGTTTGATGCTATGGATGCAGGCTGTTTTTCTCAATTTTCCAATTAATTTTTTAGAGTTCCATGTGGGAACTTTCCTTTGTAAGTACTACACTATATGCATCTTTGTACAATGATTGTACTCAATATTTTTTTGGATGTAAATGGCCACCCAAGTTAGTTCAATCTCATCCTCATTCTTTCTATTATAACTTGTGTATTTCATGTCAATTGTATCGTTCTGAGAAACTTTCTGTAAGCACGTATAATTATAAAATACCATCTCATTAACCAATTCAAATATATTTTTAATTATTAAAAAAAAATACATATATTTCCAATAAAAATGAAAAAATAAACACAGGATGAGGCCCCTATTAGAAACACCTTCACCCGCAATTCCCAAGATAAGAGCGAACAAGAAAGCCGCAGGAATTAGGGCTTAGGGTTTCGTGTAAATACCTAAATTGTAACGTCACCGCAGTGATTTGTTGAGCGACGATTTTACGTCGAACTGGAGAAAACGGTGAGAGTAAAACTAAAATATGGAGTATAAATAAAATAACAAAAAAGAGAAGGAAGGTAAATTCTGGTATAGTGGGAAGAAAATTACGGCTATACTTACTTGAGATTAATTTATTCCTGATCTAGATATAATAGTTGAAGAAGAGCTTATAGACTCAAAATTCAACTAGCCAATTTCTTGTCAATTCCCCAAGAGAAGAGAGAGTATCGGGTGATCGAGAAATCATGGGAGGCGGAGATGGTGATGATCCGCAGAAGTTGAAGCGGGTGGCGGCGGCAGCGTACGATTACGATAACGACCCACGGTGGGCGGAGTACTGGTCAAACGTCCTCATCCCGCCACACATGGCCTCCCGCAGCGACGTCGTCAACCACTTCAAGCACAAGTTCTACCAGCGTTACATCGTATTATTTGTTTAACTTCTACTCTTCATTTTCTTGCGAGTTAATTGAATATGATACTTGTGTTTTGGTAATTCTTATAAATTTATTGGAATCCGGCTATGACCTATGGAATTAATCTTGTCATGGTTTCTCTTTCTAGCTGAATCTTAATGGTTTCGTCCAAGACTTTGAAGCTTGTAGTTTGGGACTATATACAGAATTTATATTGTCTTTTCCCCCAACCTTATCTTTCTGTTTTCAAGAGAAGAATTTAATATATGAACTGTGGGTGTAATAGTTGCCAACTTGATCCTTTCTTCATTCCTTTAGTTTATCTGTTCTAAGCTGAAGCGGAAATATTTGGATATATGCTTCAGTTCGGGGTCAATTCCTTTGTGGAGTCTAATCTAAATGCCTTCCAAATTTGGGGATTTGAATTTTTTCTTTACTGTTTTCTTTGGATTGTAGAAACCCTACATTTCTTTGTATTTTAATGTGTTGGCTGTTAAATGAAATCTGGACAAAACATAAAGCTGACATTTTTAGAATTTGTGGAGAGTGATGAATAGATATGTGGTTATCTATACTTAGCTGTCTATGGACATAACAATGTAGGTTAGGAGTAATCATAAATGTTAATTGCATATTGCTTTTCCTCAATGCTTCTCCTTGAGGAATCTTTATTTTAGCTAATTTTTGGTGTTCTACTATTCAGGATCGTGATCTGATTGTCGAGCCAATAGGTATTAACAGTATATCCCAGCCAACAAGAACATCGACTCCACCAACACAATCTTCATCATCTACTTCTAATAGTAATACACGCCAGCGGAGTTCAGGTCTAAAATTTTAGCTTTTGGCATTAGCCAAGGATGTGAAAATGAATAATTTCTCTCTAACTATTATGGCATCTAATATATCCTTGCCTTTTGTGTTCTTTTAGTAGCTAGACATTCTTCAACTTAAATTGAATGAAAATGCATTTTGTAGGGTCCTCAAGTAGAGCATCAGGGGCATCAACAGCTCCACCTCCAACATCACTGCGCTGGGATCGACAAACCATTCAATTTTCTGTCAATGCTTGGGTATGCTGTTTCACTGGGTGCAAATTAAGCAGAATTTTTTAGACAGATTTGAGAATGATGAGTATTATGTCAGGTCTGCTCTGTATTAGGCTAACTGTTTTTCTCTTTATGCATCCTTTTTTTTTTTTTTTGAACTTTTATGCATGTTGGTTGAATTTAGGATCTGTGAAATGATTTCATGTTTGCCCTGTGTAGAATGGTCTGTAATTGCAAAGATGAAGAGGTGTGGATTAAGATTTCTGTGACACATTGTTTCCCCCGGGTGGTTACTTTGAGTGTGAAATCCGAGCATGAGAAAATGCACACATGTGTTGACTTGGGAGTACTTATTATTGCTATTTCCTTCTTGTTGAGTTACAAAGTCTGCTCCCTTATTTTCTTTATCTGTGTAGAATTGTGTTATCTCTAAGTTGGTGGTGTTGAGTAATGATTGTGGAATATTTTGTTGTTAGGACATTTACGTTTTTTTTTTTTTTTTGTTTCTTTTCTGGCAGGTGTTTCTAGTGGCAGTCCTTGCAATTTTGCCAGTTGTGCCAAAAAATCTCTCGTATCGGGCATATCGCCTTTCTTTCTTGGGGACTGCATGTTCTTCTCTGTATTCTTTGTATTCGTTATATGGGGTACAGCTCTAGTTTAATTACATAATTTGTTCTATTGCAAAATTTACCTTCTATTTGTTTATATAACCAACAATTGTCTGCAGAAACCTAGGGCATGGAACTTGCAGGCTTTGCAAGTTTGGTTTCAGTCAGTTTTAGTTACCAAAGATTTTATCTACTCAATGTACTGCCTTTCTTTTGTCACTTCACATCTGTGCCTCAAATGTGAGTATGACTCAATTATTGATTTTTATTGTCTCTGTTTGCTTGATATATGTGTCCTCTCTACAAAGTGCATAAGTTCCTTATTTTGATTCTTGGTAGTTGCTTTAATCCCTATAATGTGTCGGGCCCTTGAGCGTGTTGCAAAGTTCCTGAGGCGTAACTTTAGCAGATCCACCCTGTACAGGTGAGAACCCTGCATCTTGAATGCTTCAAATATTTAACCTGTGATTTTTTTAGTGATATTGTCTCTGACATGGAGTCTTGTATTGGATGGAAACAACTATTGCATCCTGTGATTTCTTTCTATAGTATGTTTGAGCTATACTTTACTGCACTTTCCCATCTCAGAGGTCAATGACTCCTGGTCGACTCATTTTCAATTTTTGAGATTTTTCCATTGATGTATATGCATTAGGATGTCCATTGTATTTCAAGTCTGTGATTTGAGTTGTTAAGTTAGTTGTATTACATTGAAAAGGACATCCACGGAAATATTGGGGGTGGGAGCCACCATGAGTGTGGAAAGCGATAGGTATGATCATTTCTTGGTCAAGCTCCACCTGGACTGTGGCTAAAAGGTATACTTTTTTATTCTGGTATTCTGACCGTGTACAATCTCATACAGATGGGGTCCAGCTATGAATATATTAACTTTGTAGCTTGAGTACTATTGAGTGTTTATGAAAGAGTAATTTGAGTTGAACTCGGGAGTTTTATCCATGAAACTTAAGCAGCAATTTGAATAATATTTTAGGAAAGACAAAGCATTTAATACCAAGTCCAGACTCCAATACCTTTGCCTACTAATCACTGATACATGTAACATGATATTGGTATTCGTTTAAGACTCCCAAAGTGGGGGTAAGATTGAACCGAAACAATGTTTGAGGAGTTGAGCTGAAAATTTCTGAAGCAAATTGCATTCAATTTGATTTTGTTCTTGCACTTACATCTTTTCTTTTCAGGATAGTGTTGACAGCCTGATTTGATTTTCTCTTTCGATCTGTAGCCTCTTCACTTTTTTATGGTGGTGTTCTGCAGGAAGTACTTGGAAGAGACTTGTGTTTGGGTAGAGTCAAATACAACCACTTTTAGCATTCTGTCCTCTCAAGCTGAGATTGGAATTGGATTCCTTCTCATTATATCTCTCTTTTCGTTAGTATCTCGACTCATTTCCCCTCTTGATACACTTAGTTTCATATGTATGTTGCTTTTGTATCTGGAAAGGTTACCAAAAGCTTCACTTATTAACATATCTTATTTCTCCTTACAATTTAAACATGCAGGCCGCAGCGCAATATTATACAAGCATTTATGTACTGGCAGGTGTGTTCACCTTTTATTTGGAGCTTCAGTTTGATAATTTTCAGTAATGTGATAATTATTTCGTGCTTACAGAAACTTTTAGTAGTTCATCTCAACTGAAGAGAATAACTTGGATGTCAAGAATAATTTTGTGTTGATTTCTTTATTCACTTGTTACTTCTTATCTATGTTTCTGTTGCTGTTGATGTTGGGAAGTTTCACATTATCAAGGTGATAAAGTTTAACCTTAATTGGTATGATTACTTGGTCTATTTGCCGAATCAACTTTCAACTTGGTCATATTTGTGGAGGCTGAGTCTAACTTTAGGTGTACTTGAGCTTTAGGCCAAAAAGTAGCGCTTCTCTTGTCCAACCACAGTTAAATTCCTGTTTCTTTGTTTCTGCACATGTAAAGCATTCACCATTTTTGGATGGATGGGTTTTGTTTTGCTTTTGGAGCCATTTCTATGTTAGTCTGTCAGTCGATACTTTTGGATGTTCTTTGGTAGGAATTCTATTGATTAACTAGAGTTATATCTGCACAAACTAAAGTCCGTATTGTGTTTGAATTCTTCTTTGTTAGCTTTTGAAGCTCATGTACCATGCTCCTGCTACTGCTGGGTACCATCAAAGTGCGTGGGCTAGGATTGGGCGGACCGTGAATCCATTAATCCAGCGCTATGCTCCATTTTTGAACACTCCCATTTCTTCAATACAGAGATGGTGGTTTAGGTGAAAAGTCTCTACAACAGGCAATAGGCAGAAGAGAAAGAAAAAAGGTTAAATGTGACTTGTAATATCCATTTGGGAAAGAAGAGAGGCCCATGACTTGATATATGATTATAAGACATTGGGACTAATCAGGTTTATCACTTTCCTAATAATCATTTAGTAGCTGGGTCTGAAGCTCAAGGACCTCCTGTATTCACTGAATGGAGTTGGCTAGAAGGGATTGCCTTCCACTTTTCCTGGAGGTTATATTTTTCAACTTCAAAATTTTACGCATGAAGTCGCTTAACAAAGTTCGAAAAAGCGTGAATCCAGTTCATTTTATTGGGTCTGATCTCAAACAACCAACGGTTTTAATTTCTAGTATTTCCCTTGACATGCTATGGGGGCCAGTATTTGCTCTTTACTAGCGGTCTGCTGCTTAATGTTGTCCCAATTTAGGCTTCAAAATGTGTCACAAAGTGATATTCCTTTAAAGATTTTACTTGGTAGTCTTTCAATTCAATTCCTCTTCGGTTTTCTCAGTCTCGGAAGGTCATGTGAAACAAACTTAAAATTGAATTTGACCTTGTCTCACGAGGCGCCTATCACACAGCGCGTCGTGTGGCTAGTAGTCCGCTGACTACGTCCGCCAATACCTCCGCTCGGCACAAATGCAGCGCGCCGAATATATCAGAGTCGGGAGGAACAAATCACAAAACAGTAAATTGCGCACGCGGATTCAGAAAACCAAATTGCATTGAACTGAAAATGCGTATACAATGATCAACGATGCTAGAGCAAGGGGATCGCCTTGAGGGGGACTCTAACACGTCACTAAACCAAGCTTCTTGAACTCATTCCCCCCTATAATAGGCTTAAAAAAATAAATCCTATTGCCTACACTAGACACTAGGAAAGCTGAAATTTGCAACTCAAGAGGCGTAACGTCCCCTTGAGGAATCTAAACAACATAAAGCAAATAACAAAGCAGTAACAAAGCAATAAAAGGCCTACACCTAAGACTCTAACACAGTTGGGTGTCCGTCGTCTGTCGATGAAGGCTGAGTGGTCGGCCATGTAGAACGGTTGAGTGGCCGAAGTGCGCGTCACGGGGGCCTAGTGTGCGGGCAGCCCGTGACATTCTCCCCCACCTGAGATAGCGACGTCCCCGGCGCTACGGAAGCACGGTACGCTTCGACAAGGGGTAGAAACGCCTTTAGGTTCGTCACTCGCTCCCAAGTGTTCTCCTCGCTGCTGCATCCCCTCCATTTCACCAAGTACTCTGTGTGGTCTTTCTTCGCGGTACTCGTCACTCGGTGATCTAGGATCGCTTCAGCCACCTTCTCCTTCATCTTCTTCAATTCGAGTTGTGGGCGGCTGGGTTGATTGCGGGTATCGTCTTCCCTGTCTGCTGAGTACTTCTTCAATTGGCTGACATGGAAGACGTTGTGGATCTTCCACCACGGCGGCAACTCCACCTTGTATGCTACCGTCCCAATGCGCCTAAGGACCGGCAAAGAACCAACATATTTCTGCATCAACCGAGGATCTCTCCCCCTTGATGACTTTGACAATCTCGGATCCGGGACCTTCACCAGCACCAGGTCTCCCGCATTGAACTCAACGAAGCGGCGATTCTGATCTGCATACTTCTTCATCCGCTTCTGAGCTGTCTCCAGGCAACTTTTAGCGATATCAACATTCTGCTTCCACTCCTGGGAGAAACTTCGAGCAAGAGGGGATCTCACACTTTGTGGGATGTCAAGAGTGTGAGGAAGGAGCGGCTGCTGCCCAGTGACGATTTCAAAAGCGCTCTTGTTAGTCGAAGAGCTCTTTTGAGCATTGAAACACAGCTGAGCGACATCCAGGAGCTTCACCCAATCCTTCTGCGTACCTCGCACAAAGTGCCGAAGGTAATCCTCCAACATAGAATTAAAGCGTTCTGTCTGACCATCGGACTGTGGATGATAGCTCGAGCTCATGGAAAGTGTGGACCCGAGGAGTTTGAACAACTCGGTCCAGAAGACGCCAGTGAAACGGGAGTCACGATCACTGACAATATCTTTTGGCAGTCCCCAATGTTTGACGATGTGCTTGAAGAAGAGATGAGCCGTCCCTTCTGCTGTAACGTGTTTGGGTGCTGCGATGAATGTAGCATATTTTGACAAACGATCGACCACGACAATAATAGAGCCTAAGTCCCCGACTTTAGGCAATCCAGAGATGTAATCCATGGAGACGCTCTCCCATGGACGCTTTGGGATGGGAAGTGGTTGTAGCAAACCAGCCTTCTTCTGATGGTCTGCCTTGTCCTGCTGACAAATCAAGCAAGTGCGGACATACGTCTCGACATCGTCCCGCAGTTGTGGCCAATAGTAGGCCCTCTTCACCAAGGCAAACGTGCGCTCCTGTCCTTGGTGTCCCGCCCAAAGTGTGTCGTGGCATTCGGAAAGAAGTGATTTCCGTAGGTCCCCGCCTCTCGGAATATATACGCGGTTTCCCTTGGTCATCAACAATCCATCCTCGATCCAAAAGTGTCGAGCCTTGCCCTGCTCGACAAGCCGAATCAGGCCTTGCGCTGCGGGATCCCTCGGTAGCAACTCCCGCACCTGATCCTTCACAGAGATAGCAGCTGCGCTAGAGGAGAGCGCTGCTATCGACTCCAAGTTCGCCAAGTCCGCCCTGCGGCTCAAGGCGTCAGCTGCGTGGTTGCTGGAGCCGGCCCGGTACTCCAACACGAAGTGAAACTCTGACAACAACTCCTGCCAACGTGCCTGCCTACTGGTCAGCTTTGGCTGCGACATGAAATGATTCACTGCAGTGTTATCCGTCCTGACCACGAAGGGAGAGCCTAACAAATAGTGTCGCCATAGTCGAACGCAATGAACTACGGCCAACAACTCCTTCTCGTGCACTGAATAACGTCGTTCAGCATCCTTCAACTTTCTGCTCTCAAAGGCAACTGGATGGCCATCTTGCATCAGAACTCCTCCTAAAGCAAAGTCTGAAGCGTCTGTCTCCACCAAGAATGGCTTTGACATATCTGGTAAGGCCAACACAGGATCTGTCATCATCGCTCTCTTCAAATCATCGAAGGCTACTTGGCATTGGGGTGTCCAATTCCAAGTCTCCGCCTTCTTCAGTAAGTCTGTCAAAGGCCGTGCGATCGCGGAGTAGTCCTTCACGAAACGCCGATAATAGTTCGCCAAGCCAAGAAATGAGCGCAAGTCATGAACATCGCTCGGCGGTCTCCACTCCTCGATAGCCTGTACTTTCTTGGGATCCATCCGAATGCGTCCTCTCTCCACGATGTGTCCCAAGAAACTGATAGTCTCCCGAGCAAACGAGCACTTCGACACCTTCACGTACAGCTCGTGCTCGCGGAGTCTCGTCAGAACCTGCCGCAAATGGTCCTCGTGCTCGGCCAAGGTTCTGCTGTATATCACAATGTCGTCCAGGTACACCACCACAAACTCATCAAGAAAACCGTGAAGTACCTGGTTCATCAAGGTGCTGAAGGTTGCGGGAGCGTTAGTCAGGCCGAAAGGCATGACAAGAAACTCGAAAGCTCCGTACCTCGTGACAACTGTCGTCTTCGCCTCATCACCCTCCTTGACTCGGACTTGCCAATAGCCCGACCTCAAGTCTATCTTCGTGAAGTAGTTCGCTCCACTCAAACGGTCGAAGCAGTCTGCCACCAACGGTATCGGGTACTTGTTCTTCACAGTGATCTTGTTCAGTGCCCGATAGTCACAACACAGGCGTAGGGAGCCGTCGGCCTTCTTCTGAAACAGGACCGGCGCTCCATACGGTGACTTCGCGGGTTTGATGATTCCGCTCTCCAACATATCCTTCAACTGCTTCCTAAGCTCCACAAGCTCAGGTTGCGGTGCCCTGGCGGGCGGCCTCGTGCCAGGCACCAACTCGATCTCGTGATCCACTGCCCTCTTCGGCGGTAGCTTCCGAGGCAGCTCGTTTGGCATCACATCTTCAAACTCCATCAACAGTTTCTTAATGCCGCCCGGGATGGGCCCTGACACCTCTTCTATTTCCTCAAGGCAAAGAGTGCACAAGTAGGATGGTTCATTCCGCTTGCGACCCTTCTCAAACTGCATGGCCGACAAATTCCTCTCTCCAGTACGTCCGGCCAAGGTAGGGATGACACACGGTTTCGCTCCCATCATCATCAACGAGTCGACATGGGGTAGAACAGCTGTGCGTGTATCCCGTAGAAATTCAAGCCCAAGGATAAGCTTGAAATCGTCCATTACCACAACCGAAAGATTGGTCTTTCCTTCATAAGCACCAACCTTAATCTGCACAGACTTGGCTACACCGGCAATGGGTTGTGCAGCCGAGTTGATCGCCTTCACACGCCCAACTCCCTTCTCCAGCACGAGCCCGAGTCTCGCCACTTCGGCGCTCGCAAGGTAGTTGTGAGAGGCTCCAGTGTCGATCATGGCTCGAATCGGCTTGCCATGAATCTTCACATCAACGAACATCAACCCTTTCTTCCTAGGAATCCGGGGCTGAACTTCTTCTTCTTTCAGTTCCGGCTGTTCCACAGTAAGAGCCGGGACAGTCTTTTTCGCAAGGGGTGGCACAACTCTCTTCGCCGCCACCATAGAGACTGTGTTGCACCATTGGGATACGGCCCCCAAGTTGTCCTCATCCTCCTCCGTGTCATTCTCACCACCTGCCTCTGCTTGTGGCTCCACACTCTTTGAGGATGACGCATTGTCGGCAAAGGTCGTTGCCAATGCATTCAACACCCGTCTCTTCGGGCAGTCGCGATACCCATGCGGACCATCGCAGAAGAAACACCCTCTCCTCCTCTCGGGTGCTCCCTGTCTGTTCTCCTGGGGCCTGTTCCTGTCTGAACTGCCCTGTGAGCCATTCTGAGCGTGGGGTTTCTGGTCTCCCCCACCTCTGTTGAAGATATTCCTGAACGATTTCATCCCATTCGACTTATTCTGTGCAGGACCAGGCGTCGCCTGCCTATCCTTCCGAGTCTCTTGGTTGAAATCTGCCAGGCGCTCGGCCGCGATGATAGCCGAACTCAAGTCAGTCACTCGTTGCCTCTGCAACTCGTTTCTCGCCCACTGTTTCAAGCCTTCCATGAAAGTGAACAGCTTGTCCGCCTCCGACATGTCTCGGATGTTCAGCATCAGCGCTGAGAAAGCTTTGACATATTCCCGCACGGAACCTGTATGTTCAAGCTTTCGCAATGCCCTCCTGGCATTGTACTCCACATTCTCGGGGAAGAACTGCTCTCTAATCGCCTCCCGTAGAAGAGCCCACGTGTCGAGCTGTATTTGATGAGCCTGGATTTCCGCAAACTTGGTCCGCCACCACAGCTTTGCGTCACCAGTCAGGTACATGGTCGCAGTCGCAACCTTCCTTGCCTCGTCCCGCACGTCTGCCGCAAGGAAGTACTGTTCCATGTCGAAGAGGAAGTTCTCGACCTCCTTCGCATCACGCTCACCGCTATAGGCCTTCGGTTCTGGTATTCGAAGCCTAGCACCGGGGTCGTGAGCAACCATAGGCGTGCTACCCACTGCACGCTGGAGCAGTCCGATCTGAATGGACATCTGCTCCATGTCACGCCGCATATCGGCAATGCTGTCGTTTCCGAATACGCCAGCCATCTCCTGAATCACGTGCCGACACTCGTCCAACTCCGAATTCAGCACCGTGATCTCAGATTCTAGAGAAGAGACCTTCGTCTCCAATTCCACCAACCGGGAGTGTCCGTCCTCCGGGTTCTCAGCTCTCTCGCTGGTTGAAGCTGCGGCATGTCGCGGGCTTTCCGGATCTTGCCCCGATGCCCTCGCAGCAGTAGCGGTCCGCCTCGGCCCCATCGTGGCACGAGGCTCTGATACCACCTCTCACGAGGCGCCTATCACACAGCGCGTCGTGTGGCTAGTAGTCCGCTGACTACGTCCGCCAATACCTCCGCTCGGCACAAATGCAGCGCGCCGAATATATCAGAGTCGGGAGGAACAAATCACAAAACAGTAAATTGCGCACGCGGATTCAGAAAACCAAATTGCATTGAACTGAAAATGCGTATACAATGATCAACGATGCTAGAGCAAGGGGATCGCCTTGAGGGGGACTCTAACACGTCACTAAACCAAGCTTCTTGAACTCATTCCCCCCTATAATAGGCTTAAAAAAATAAATCCTATTGCCTACACTAGACACTAGGAAAGCTGAAATTTGCAACTCAAGAGGCGTAACGTCCCCTTGAGGAATCTAAACAACATAAAGCAAATAACAAAGCAATAACAAAGCAATAAAAGGCCTACACCTAAGACTCTAACACAGTTGGGTGTCCGTCGTCTGTCGATGAAGGCTGAGTGGTCGGCCATGTAGAACGGTTGAGTGGCCGAAGTGCGCGTCACGGGGGCCTAGTGTGCGGGCAGCCCGTGACACCTTGTGAGAGATCCTCATGTAACGTCTTTTGCATCTCAGCTCATAAATGTTGTTGAATAGCCCATAGCCTTCATTTACAACGTGCAGCGTGGAATTCGGGTACTTGGGATAACCCTCGAAACGTGCTTCTTGCGGTTTTAAGGATAGGCATAAATTAAGAAAGATCAAGTACTCTTTTTTTTTTTTAATTCTGTAACCTTTTTACGGAAAACTGATGATACACCAAAGCAGCAACGTCTGTAAAGCAGGGTGGAACACAACACCAAACGCTGAATTGTCATTTTCTATCCAATTCAAAAAAGATAACTATAAAACTGAATTGGATCCTACTGTAGGGTGTCAGTCGGGCTATCATGATGAGATCAACAGCTAAGCTTTTCCTTCCACTTGTCATTTGTGAATGAAGCCGTGTGGGATACACCAACCACACTGTTGACATTATTGGTTCAACCTTCACTTGCTCGAACCCCCTAGATTTCAAACCTCGTTATTACTTCGTATAATTTTTACCCGAGCAAATATTGTCTCTATTGCAGAAGTTTTGACTCTTGTCGTCACCAAACTTCCATATATAGAAGAGACGGGTGGTAGAAATCATCATTTATCTGATTATTTTATCATTTCGTTTGCTAATTTCCATTTTCAAGAATCAGCCGTTGCGTGATGAACTCAATACAAAAATTTCTGGAACTGCCCAACTAGCTTTCGCAGACCCGATGCGCAATCAGACAAATGTCGGCACCATTCCCAAGTTTAGGAATCTTTCGCACATCCCCAGAGAACCCATTACGGATTTGATAGTATAAATAGTCCCGGTTTCAAACCTCGCCTTCCTACTTCTGATTTGTCCGGCGATGGAAACGTCGTCGTCCTTGCCGGCGAATCTCCTTTCTAGGGATTCCATTAACGAGATCATGGAAGAGATGGAAACAGATGTGCTGGTCAGAGTGTCGAGTTTTCCCACTGCTCCTGCTTTGAACCAGCAACGGAGGAGGAGAGTTGGCAACAAGTCGCCGTCGCTAGCGAAGCGGCCTTGTCGTCAGCAGTCGTTCAGCCGCGAGATCGGCCACGCTGCAGCTGAGACTTATTTGCTCACGCGGCTCAGTTTCAAGCTGCTCAGCTATCTCGGGTATTATTCTTTTTTATATTCTTCTGTTTCTTGTTCTTTCTTTTCAGTTTCGCGGTTGATTCTTGCTTGATTATTCGAGGTTGTGAATTATGAGAGCAACGAAGCATTTTGTCGCTTTATTTGATAAGTTGAATGTGCAAAGTTGAAATCTTTCGATTTTCGCTTTGGGACTGGATCACATGTGTGGTGCTATAAGTACAAGTAATGATTTGGTCCTATTAATGGAGTCTTTTGATACTTCAGCTAAATTTATTTAATCTCAATTAGGATTTGTGCTGTAGAATTGTAAGCATGGATCGATTAGGAGGTTGGTTATATTTTCAATGATATGAGAGGGGATGTGAAATAGATGGGGTTGTCTTGTATGTTCATGACAGTATTTGATAGAAAAGATATTAACGCATGTTTATGTAATGATTACGTCCTAGAAGCATAACAATCTATCTTTTTTTTAAAAAAATTATTTTATAGGGTTGTTAAGTTATGTTGGAATAGTATTGAGTGCGTTGATAAGTGGGGTACACATTTTTCAGTTAAAGTCATGTCTTGTAATTCAGAGGATAGAATAAATCTCATGCTTTGCGCTTGTTATCGGAGTTTGCCTTTCATCATCTTCATTGCTGTTTCCTAAAACTTGCTGCATGATTCCCATCTTATTTATTCGTATTCTTTTGCCATGGATCACTTTGAAGATTGAGGTTGCTTCTTTTGTTTGCTTTTATGGAAATATCAATTCCATTATTTTGTGAAAGGTTTAGTTTGATATTTTCCTAATCATTTCTTTTCTTCAGGGTAGGCTACCGTTGGATAACAAGACTATTAGCTCTTGCTCTTTATGCTATGTTACTTATGCCTGGATTTCTCCAAGGTAAGTTTCGAATAACACTATGATTCTTTTGATGTAGAAATTGAGGAGTAATGCTAGCATCTTCACAGGAACCATAATTTAGCCATCCTGAATAGAGCATATTTTTTCCCGTTGCAATGACTGAAACTTCAGAATGGCTCTTTAGCTCTCACTTTCACTCGTTAAAATATAGTGATTGGCATGGGAAATATTTCCTTATGCAGTCTTAAGGAAATATTTCCTTAAACTGGAGCAGAAGAATATGTACTCTCTGTAGTGGTCTATTGTCAGTAAGAATCGCAGAACTGGTTATGTGGAACGTTATCAAGTACCGATAGGTAGTGGTACAATAACTTACAGAAATAACAAATAAGGAAATCATTAAGTTCTGTTGTTCTTCTTCTTTGTAGTGCAATCTTATGCAAAGTGCGGATTTTTTCTTTTCTATCTTCCTCTTGTCGGTGTCTTCTTTCTTTTTCTTTTTCATTTTTTTTTTCTTTTTTTGGGGGGCGGTGGGAAGAGATGATGTAACTGATTTATATCTGCCTTATCACTTGGTAGTTTATTGTTTGTGTTTCTCCTGGTTTGTGCTGCGCCCAAGATGCATCGGATTTCTCTTGGAAACAAATATGTTGAATTTGGCGTTATTCGTAACTGAGGTCTTGACATCTATATCATGTTCCTGGAAAAGGACTCCTACCATTACGAATATTTTTTGCTAAATCTAAACTAATATTTGGGATTTAGCTGCATTCAGAATAAGATCTATTCAACTTGCTACTTTGCAGTTGCGTTCCATTATTTCTTTTCAAGCCAGGTCCGTCGAAGTGTTGTTTATGGAGATCAGCCAAGAAACAGGTATGTATTTCTTTGTATGTTTGTCCTATTTTCATGTACTTCATTCATTTTCATGTTCATTAAAAATGCAAAAGTTTGTTGCAGGTTGGATATATATTTACCTACTAATATTGATGATTTGAAGCCAGTGGTGATATTCATAACTGGTGGGGCGTGGATTATTGGGTAAGAGTCGGACACCATTAACTTTAGCTTCTCTTCATTTCCTTCTTTTTGCCTATTATGCTTCCAGTGAATTCTAACAGAAAAGGTTTCGTGCAGGTACAAGGCATGGGGTTCCCTCCTAGGACTACAATTGGCAGAAAGAGACATCATAGTGGCATGTGTTGATTATAGGTAGTTGGCCCTGTTTGAGTTATGAGATGATAGTCCTGATATTAATTGTTAAGCATACTTGTATTATTTAGTCAAGTAGACATGCATGATTAGGTTTAGTGCCAAATACTAGATTATTTGTTTAGCTGGTATCAACCCTTTAGTTGGTTTAGAGAAATAATGTCATCATAAGTACATTAGATGCTAGCAATAGTGCATGATATGCACCTGGAAATTGGCATGCACAAACATTACAGAACGAGGCCAAGTTTACTGCCAATTGTTCTAGAGCTTTCATCTATTTAGAACAAGCTCACATGCTGGCATGTCAATAATACATTCATGTACATGTTTCTTCATTATCATAATAATCATTCAGTTTATTGTTTTTATTATTTTTATGATTGCACTTAGTTATAGGTTGGTGGAGAGTTCCCATTTCAATTGAACCTAGATGTTCACCTGTTTGCAACTTTTCTAATGAGTCCCTTCAATTCGATGTGTGGGTATCATATTGATCTTTTTCACCAGAATATAATGTTCTTAACCGGGTGCAGGAATTTTCCACAGGGGACAATCAGTGATATGGTTACTGATGTTTGTCAAGGAATTGCATTCATTTGCAACAATATTATTGAATTTGGAGGAGATCCAAACAAGTGAGCTGAATTTATTTATTTATTTATGTTTTTCTAAAAAAAATGGATGTTTCTTATAGCTGTTTGTATGATGGGAAATATCATTATTTGATGGAGTATCTGGTCCCAAGTTTTTCTTCTCTATCAGTGTCGAGACTCGTTAATCTGTGACTAGTGCAGGATGCAATCATAATTTGTGAACCATTAGTTCTTTTAACTCAAAGAAATAACTTTTACATTTTGCAGGATTTATCTAATGGGTCAATCAGCTGGTGCACATATTTCAGCCTGTGCTCTCTTGCAGCAGGCAGTTAAAGAATCCAGAGGTGATAACATATCTTGGAGTGTATCCCAGATAAAGGCTTATTTTGGTTTGTCTGGAGGGTAAGCTAATGCAGATTCAGAGATTATATTCTCTTCTTGTTAATGAGTCAATATTTCTAGATTGCACAATCATTGGCATTTTTCGTGTGTGACATCTTGATAATCATGTTGACAGGTACAATTTGCTCAAACTAGTTGATCATTTCCATGGTCGAGGCTTGTACCGCTCCATTTTCTTGAGGTGTTGAATCTCTTCCAGATGCTGTTGCATGCATGTTTTGTACTCTCGTATAAAGTTTGGCCTCTGACAATTCTTTGCTCCATGTGACTGTTTGCTATTCACATCACAGTATCATGGAAGGAGAAAAAGCTTTGGAGGAATTTTCTCCTGAACTAATTATTCAACATCCAAGCACGAGTGGTGCGGTTTCTCTGCTGCCGCGTATTATTCTATTCCATGGTACCGCAGATGATTCTATACCATGTGATGCAAGGTTGGTTTACTGACTTAAGTATGATAGTAAACTACCTTGACTTCATAAATGTAGTGGTTTCTGCTTGCAGTAAATGAATTTAGTTTTATCTAGTTTCCTAGCTTGATAAATTCTGCAAGTGTTTGATTCCTTTCTTAAATATGATTGAATGTGTTCTTGTGTCAAAAGCCTCAAAATAACCACTTGAATGCATATAACCCAGTGGGTCCAATGTGTATGATAGTTACAGATATTGTTATCTTTTTTACTCCATTTAATTCATTATTCATTGCTTGCCCTATTTTCTTAACCGGTGGGAATCGGGTGTTGTGGTCGAAATGACAAAGGTGCGGTCCTGGAAGATGAAAAATCAGGGAAACTGATGCAACACATGCTTCATTATCCAATACACAAATTAGACTGAGTTTAAAATTTTTATGGGGCAAGTTAATTGGGTTGTTGGGAGCAGTGGTTCAATTTAGATTACTTTTCTCTAAAATTTGGCTTTAATTGTGTAAATGTTATGTCATAATCTAGAGGGATGCAGCTATATTCCCAGCCAAAAGCAATTTTCTGCCATTATCTGTAGACAGGGTGAGAGAAATAGTAGCCAAATGAGCTTGTGCGTCTTAAGATCAAATTGGTCATTTTGATTTAAGAGGTATTTTGTGATGAGCTTGTGATTTTGAAGTTGCTGAAGATCCATACTTTGGATGTAAATCTCATCGTATTATTTACTCAAGACTTTCCTTCTGTGAAACAACTGTAGTATATGCCTTCTTCTAACATTACTGTGCTGTATATACAGTAAAACATTTGTGAATGCACTCCGGGAAGTAGGGGCTCAAGCAGATCTCATCTTGTATGATGGGAAAACTCATACAGATTTATTCCTTCAAGTAAGTGATAAAATCTCGTCAAATTTTCTCCTCTATTTGCTTGCTTGATGATCATATCTGATAAAAACTGCAAATATAATGCATCATATACAGAGAGGATCAATTTGTCAGAAACCCAAACATTTTGCTAGATAAATAGAGATATAAGTAGTTGTGATGACATCTCTTAAGTCTTCCTTGGACAGACAAAGTTGTATGTCTATCAACAACACTGCAAGTACATTGGCTTCTGATCCTAATGTCTGTGTTAAAACACAGGATCCTCTCCGAGGTGGTAAAGATGAGCTTTTCGACTATTTGGTCGCCTTTATACATGCTGATGACAAGGAAGCTCTTGCTAGAGATGCTATGGCTCCTCCAAGACGACGATTTGTGCCAGAAATACTAGCAAAATTGGCTGGCCAAGTCAGCCCCTTTTAGTCAGCAGACACGCAGGTGTCGTATTTGATGCTAGCCTGCTAGAGACGGAAGCCCCAGCTGATGATGTTGCTGCTGCCCCAGTCATTTTTCAGCCTTTCAGCCTTTGTACTGATGGGACAACCTTGTGTTTTTCATAAGCATGTTAACTTGTTCTCTGTGTGGTAAAGCTTGTGCGGTTGATTTGATTCTTTGCTTCATGTCACTTGCTCTTGTTTTTTATTTTCTTTTTACCTTTTTCCTTTTCGTTTTCTGTTTTGAGTGTTTGGTATCTGAATCACAACTAAGAGGTTGGTGGAAAATTTAAATGGAGTCCCTACTGTTGCTTTGATTTGACAATTGAGAAAATGAATTAGATTTCACAATTGACGAAAACAGGAAAAGAGAAAACGTCCAGAAAATCTCACTATGTTTGAAGTTGTTTAATGGGAGATAAAAACTAGTGTTTATTGTCAAATCATTTTTCTTTTATATATATATATATATATGAGAGTATGTATATAGTTCTTTTAGTTGTAGAGCCTATAATTAGGGGATTTATTTGGACTAAAAATAAATGAGGCGTTTCAAAACATCATTAAAACTTACAAATCAAATCAAGACAAACATTTATTATGTTTTGGCTCATATCAAAGATGGGCCAAAAATGAAGCCCAACACTATGCTTGTGTGTACGACAGAATTTGAATACTTATATCACATATGGAATGAAATACAAAAAGAAATGTGTGGTGTTAAATTCGGATTGATGGGTATATATTTGACGGAGAGATTTGAAAAAATAATTTCAATTGATTTCAAGTTCAAATAATTCGAAATTTATCAATGCTCAACAACATAGTTTAAATATTAAAATCGAAGAATTTCATATTTTGTAATTATCAAATAAATATAAATGATTTGTTATTAGAAATTTGAAGTTTATGACTTAAAGTTCTCCAATAAAAAATGTGAACAAATTCCGTTGGTAGATGAAATTCGGAAATATTTATAGTCACATACGGGATTTATGCAAAATATGTAGCGAATCGCAATTTAAATTGGAATTACTTTCTTTTTTTATTTGTGATAACTAGTTAATGAAACACATTACTTTTATATACATAAAATAAATAATATTTAAAGTATATCATAAATAAAAATAAAAAACATAAATTAATAAATTAAAATTAAAAAGATCAATTTAAAGTATTATTGATATAACAAAAGAATTGGTGTATTAATATTAAAATGATTAGGAGCCATTTAAAAGAAAAAAAGAGTAATTATAATTAGTTTCTAAAATTATCTAATTATAAATATAATTATCACATTTAAAAATTAATGCAGAAATATCACTGACTATTGTTTGTGAACATAGACAGCCTTGCTTTTTTGTATTAATATCGATTAATTTGAATTATTTGCGTATAAATCTAACTTTGTTATAGGAGTCCAGCAGCCCACAAACCGGAATAAAAAGCCCATTTCTTTTCCCGCCACCAGCATCAGCGGTTAATTAACCGCTTCTTGTTTGATTCCCAGAGCACCATCATTCCATTTCCACCCATAAATGAAGTTTCGTTGTCAACTGTACACACCCATAATCATCCACGTTGAAGATGTCTCTGCTTGTTCACACTCATTCTACTTTGATGATCTTGTTCGTGATTGTACCACCAACTCCCGTTATCTCTGATTACAACTCCAAACATTTGCACAAGTTTTCACCATTCGGACGCTCATTTTCAGGTAGTTTTCTCTCCGTATCTCGCTTTCTGCGGTTTCTTGAAGTTTTCTGATTTCTCGCAAGATATAACTATGTTGATCTTGTCTTATGGGGATGAGAAGTAGATATTGATTTGTTCATGTTTCTTTCTTCTTTCACATTTCTCCTTATTCTGGGTGCAAGTTAGAAATGCTGCTAAATTCTGTGATGGTTTGCCTCTTGATCATGCTTCGTTTGTCTACTTAGAAATCAAGAATTTATAACCGATATGGAGGTGAAAGATGTGGAAGGTACTGATAATGGGAAGAATTGTTTTGCCATCATGATGTTGTCTAAGAGTAGAATGCCTTTCTTGATTTCAGCTGATGAACCTTCCAAGAGAGCTGCTAATAGACTGTTCAAGAACTTCATTGGAGATGATGGGCGGATTTATGCTTGTTCAGGCAGAAACTTTTTTGCCTTTGAAAGCAATGGTTCTATTGCGTGGATGGTACACTTGAGTTATACATGCAACGCAAATATAGCTCCAGTAAATGGTGGGTCAAGAAAGGCAAGGATCTGGGATGAATCTTGTCCAGTTTGAATTTCTGAATTATAACCATCCATTTTGTTGTTTGTGATCTTGGGACATCAGGCTCTATTGTCATGTGCAGACAATGATTGTGATGTTGTCCCATGAATCACTATGAATTATGCATAGGTTATGAATGTTTAGTTTATGGGGTTACTAATATTTGCAAGGCCAACTATTGGCAGATATATTTGGTTGCAGAAAAAAGAGTACTAAAAATCTATCCTTTAAGAATTGGAACTTCTGAACCTGCCGTAGAAGTATTTTTTGGTCCAGGACAAGGTACAGAAGTAACAGGAGAAATTATCGGAGTCTCTGCAAGCATATTCAGCTCATGCGTGGTCATTAACGTTAAGAACCAGGGGCTATTTGCATATAGGTTGTATGGACAACTCGTGTGGAGAGCTGGTCCAGTGCTTAATCAGCACGGATATCTCCAAGGTTGCAGGAATAATATTACAGAGTGCCATTTTACTTCAGTACCTGTGATTGATCACTGTGAAGCTAGTATCTATGTAAGCTCCAATAATAAGTTCATCTCACCTCTTCTTTGGTTACATTCTTAAAGAGAAAATGCCAGCCCTCCTGTCATTCTTCCTTGTTTTAACTATGATTTATGGAATTAGCTTTATCTCGAGTCGTCAATCCTGTGTCAACTGTTTAACCTTGTGCCGTTTTAAATGAGGTGTTTGTGGCACCGAATAATTCATTTACCTTGATGATTTATGTGGGCTGGTCTCTTTTTCTTGCAGATCTCCAACAGTGTAGGGGAGCTATATTCCTTATCAATTCGTGGTCCTTATTTTAAATGGATTCAAGATCTTAGATCATTTGGAAGTACATTTACAATTACTCCTGGAAACAATGGTCGTCTTTATGTTACTATACCAGATGCAGCTCTCGTCCTGGCATTGGATGTTTCCACAGGACACATTTTGTGGCAAGGAAGTATTGGGCCATTAAGTTCAGCAGATTACGAGCCAGTGGTCGATGCAAATGG
Organism: Sesamum indicum; assembly: GCF_026168435.1. Classification (NCBI taxonomy): domain Eukaryota; kingdom Viridiplantae; phylum Streptophyta; class Magnoliopsida; order Lamiales; family Pedaliaceae; genus Sesamum; species Sesamum indicum. The sequence goes on from NC_142665.1 coordinate 22,808,168, forward strand.
TAATTGGATTATTGTTCCCTATTAGTTGAGTGACTAATATGATGATTTTCTGATTTCTCTGGTCCAAATACACTTAGTCGGGAGAACTAATTTAAGAAATGTTAAGTACATTACTGATCCATTATTCAAATTATGACTGATCAGCTTATTTAGTAACAGTTGGTTGATGAAGCAGGTTGGATATCTATTGGCTCATTGGATGGATTTCTTTATTCATTTTCACCCGTAGGAGCTCTGAGAAAATTCCCAAAATCTGCTAGTTTGGATTCTGTAATCCAAGTTAATCCTGTACTTGACTGCTCCGGGTATGCGGTTTACATTTCTCAGACGGAAATGGAAGGAAAAATTTCACAGACAATTGCGGAATACACTTATGTATCAGCATTAAAACCGAAAAATGTTGCATTAACTTTGCTTGTTCCAGCTTCTGGTTCCACCTACTGGTCTGGAATTGATCCTGGTAATTCTACTCTCTCTCTGTAGTGCGTGTGTGTGTTTGTGCATGCATGGAGAGCGTTTATGTTATTTCGTCATTCTATTTTCTTTCTGGTTCAGAAAAGAAATCTGTTTCAGTAGCCGTAATTCATGTTTTGAACAAGCAGGTAATTTTTTGGTCAAGCTGTCCCAGAGTGATCTGCAACATTTTGTACTGGATGAAAGAACTCTTCTGGCTTTTTTTGCTGCTTCAAGTAAGTTGGTCTCTTTCACAATTATACCTTGCAGTGTATATTTCCACACTCATACAACTAAATAAGTGCTTTCTTTCAAGCAAAATTATGAGAACACTCTCCTCCAGAGTTCACAAATAAACAATCAAAGGACATACAGGATGAGCCTTAACCATTTAACTTTTCTGTCATGCAGGAAACGGCAACCCATTGCCTTGTCGTAGCACATGTAATACTCTTTTTGCCGGCTACATTAGCTTTTGCTTTCTTAGCTGAATTAAGTTCCACCTGTAAGTTCCTTACATCATGGTGCCCCTTTTTTGGCTCCAGGCCAGAAACTTGTGTCTAGCTGCTCACAAGTGAAGCCCAAGAGCATAAGCATCTACACAGGCAAGTTTAACACAATTTCTCTTTGCTGCTAATATCATAATAAAAAAGTTCATGTCTGACATTTTTCTTTATGCAGGCAATGAGAGAACAATTATATTGTTTCTCTTAATTGAATCAGTAGTTTTAGTGTTCCTTGGAGCAGTAGTACGATATTGCTGCATCTTTTGGAAGAAGAAAAAGCTTCAAGGTCTCAACCTGGGGAAGTTTCTTGAAAAAAGAGTAAGCATAAGATTTGCATGTTCTTTCACATTATCATTTTCATGCATACCTTAACTGATCCACACTCCACATATTCATTCTTGTTTCTATGTAGCGTTCCCTACTATCCCAAAAGAAAGCATTCGACAGAATGATCACAGATCTGGAATTGAAGGCTTCAGAAGAAGCAGTAGCCAACGAAGTGCTTGAAACACTAAGTGATTTGGTTAAAGAAAGAGAAGACATCAAGAGAAAGCTCTCAACAACATACAGTTTAGGCAGAGACGGAGAGAAATCACGTTCCAAATTCCTCTTACCGTTGCGTTATGGCAAATCCAGGAGCTACTCATTTCAAGGCTCCAAGAACGAGAGTATTACGATATTTCACACACTTAGTGAAACTACTTCTTCTGGGGACTACAGCAGCAGCCCCATTGAAGAGGCTGACAATCTTCTCTCTGAAAATGAAGAACTTGTTCCTGATGCAAAGGCAAACGAAAAGGGAAAGGCTCCTATTGAAGTTGAAAGCTCAAGTGATGATGAGATTCATGAAAACGAGTACGTTGCTGATGAACCTTCAGCTTCGCAACGACTTGTACATCCATTGTATTTGGAGGATTCTTGCAGTGGAATGGAGAAGGCGAAAGTGAATGATGATGTAAATGGTATGGGAAATACAGACAGTGGAAATAGAAGGTTAAGGAGAAGAACCATGTCCTTCACTAACTAGCTACCTACTGCCTACTCAAACAACTTCAGGTCACTTTGGTCTTTCATGTAGTGAATTTGTGAATGTGATCTGGGCTTTAATATAAGTGTGAGGTTTGAGGAAATTTGGCTGTGAATTTCAGATATATACAATGGTAACTATATGGTAAAAAATAGAGTAAATGGTAGCTTTGAAGTTTTACTAGTTTTCTTTGGATTTTTGTTGGGGTAATCTATGTATTAATTTGATAGTAATACTTAGTTTCTATTTTGAGATAATTACACAGGATTTTAAAATTTGATATAATTACAAATAAATTTATTATGATTTGAAAAATTAAATTTAATAGTCTTAATATCTGTTTCCATCTAACAAAAAAATCGTTTCCTTAGTCAAATATTAGCAAAAAAGTTGAATAAAAATTTATATATTATTGACTTATTCAAATGTAATTTAATAAAAGAAATATTATTTTATGTAAATAAATCAATAATAAGTATTTTAAAATAATTATCCTCGTGAGGGGAGTTGTGCTAGATTCCAAGAAGTGTGTTCTAATTACAGAAAAGTTACATTAGTTTAATATATTTTGTTAATGAAATTTATTGTATAATTGATTATGAATGAATGATTGATTGGTCCTAAGACTTTTGGGTACCTCTCAATTAATTATTAAAATCCAAAATAAAAGAAAGGCGGCCGCGACCTTCCCGAATCTCGACTCGAGTATCTATCTCCCTCTCTCCTCTCCCCCTCTCTCTCGCACATATACACAGACTTGCAGAGATACGGATTTCTTTGTCGTCTTTAATTTCAAATCTCGGCGCCTCAGCTGAGCTCAGTGGGCTGGCGGCTTTGCTTTGCTCATTGCTGAAGTCTCTCTCAGATTCTCAGTTGCCGCTGCATTCAGTAATTCCTAATTGACGGGTAATTGGAAACCCTAATTCGGAGTTTACTTCTTCTTCTTTTTCCCTCCCCTGATTTTACGTGAGACTGAGTAATACGAAACAATCGAGTTAAGGAAAGCCCTGTTATTGATTTGAGTTAATTCTTCTTCTTCTTCTCTCTCTTTTTTTTTTTTTTCCTTTTTTGGGTTTATTTAGTTCTTTTTTGGTTTTTACATTCGGAAGGCCATTTTTTGCTTTGTTGAAAGACTGGGCTTCTATGGGTTTCTACAATCTCCAAACTATGAAGTTACGGCCTTTAGGGTTTCGGGATTCTATAGGATTGGGTGTTTTAATATTTTGGTCGTGTGACTTAACTGGGTCTCCCATTCTTCGCTGTCAAAGGCAATTCTTTTTCGGTGACTGGCGTATTTCTTTCAAAGTAAATTAATTCTGTTTGTTGACATTCAAGTTTTTAGCATTGTAGTTGAAACAATAGTCTTGTGTTAAACATGAATTTCATACCCCATCTACTTTTGTATTTAAATTTCTTATTCCATGCAGGAAAATGCCACCTTTAGCCTTGTTACATTTGTATTATTTGAATTTCCTGATTTTTGTCATTGTTTCAGGCTGTGAATGGTACATGAGAACAATCGTTTCTTGCATTTCTTTGAGTGAGAGTTGTGTGCATCTGTAAATGACTTCTGAATGGTTCCCATTTGAGGATTCAAAAGACCGTGTAGAAGATATTAGAAATCAGCACGTTGCCGAATGGCAAGAGATTTTGACTTGTCTAGTTCACATCCTTTACATTGAGATTGTTTGAATGTTAACTTTATCTGGTGGCTGAAATGTCTTAGCTCCATCTGTATGTCATCAACAATTCTGCAATCATCTGTCTCTGAAAATCTGAGTATTAAAGTTTTTGTGTTTATTTTAAGACGCCCTTGAATAGATAACTTTTGTTCAGATCTGAAATATGTGCCTATTGATGCAGTTTCAACTTACCCAGAGGAGATAACCCATGCTATGGAGACTGAGGATTTAACCAAACTTCCCGCTTCCAGTAATTCTGAACATGGAAGTGAGAATGATGATCAATATGAATCTGGTTGTGAAGCCATTAAATCTGATTCTCCACCTCTAAATTCTGAGGCACTGGATGAGATTAATGGGGATGCCACTGGAACCATGCTGGGTGGTGTACATGAAAATATTGGAGCTTCGACAATGACCGACTGCAAAAAAGATGCAGGAAACAGCACCCGTGTGCTGCCGGTTGGCTTTGAATTTACAGAATCAGTTGCTGTAGTAGAAAATATATCTGTCAGCTCTGTGCATGTTGAAAATGGATCTCCAGCTGTTAAAAGTGAAATCAGTTTGAGCAATCATAAGAATGATGAAACCTCTTTAGGTAAAAGGGAGATAGGTACTGCTGGTTGTATCCTTTTCCGAGCTTTGTTTGATTACGTCTATGTCATACATGGAGTTCAGTCTCGGTAGGAGTTTGAGAGTTCATTTTGTATTTGTTATTTTTCATGTTTTTCTCCTCTTTCTGTGATTCACCTAATCACCAATATCCTGGTTCGATACTTTCCATAACTTAACCTTCCAGCTTTATCTGGTGTTAAGAGACCCCGAATAGCACTTGATGAGCAGCAACCTTCAGTGCATGTAATCTATAACTCTTTGCCCAGGTATATTACTTCTATCAGTCATTTTGCTTAGAATGGTAACACAATCTCATAAACTTCTGTATCATTCTCAGAGAAAGTAAACAAAAGCTCGAAGAGCTATTACAGCAGTGGTCTCGGTGGCATTCACAAAGCTGCTCAACATCTGATGTAAGCTTGTTCTTTCAATATTGTTCACTTATATTTCTGCATAGTATAGTTGGTATAGGCCAATGCTTCTAATCTTTGCTATAACTTACAATGGTTTAGCTGATGTGCAATTATATCATACCCAGGATTCGAATTTAGTGCTGGAATCTGGAGAAGAGACTTACTTCCCAGCTCTCCGTGTTGGCTTGGATAAGCCTTCTGCAGTAGTATGATTCTCTTCCTGCTATACTTTTGAGGTTTAATCGAGATGACTTGACTTGACCTTTGTCAGTACTCCATGTATTTCAGCTATTTGGAAAAAGTAACTACTGCCTAATAGAAGCCTAACTTTACATTCCATATACTTAAGCAACCTTGGAAAAAAGACTCGGCAACTTTTTCCCCTGTAAAAGAATTAGCAGAAACTGCGTAGCATTAGTACATTCTAATTTCTGAGTATCAAGGAGAAAATTGAGAAATTGGCTTGCTCAGTCTTTTTTCAGACCCAATTATCAAGCATTGGGTTGATGAATATATATGCATCATTTATCAAATTTTGCTAACATCAGTTGCTATATCCAAAATAGTTTTTTTTAATACACCGTTTTAATATTGCTTTATGTCTCCTTTGCAATCCAAAAATGAGATACTTCGTCAGAAAGAACATATGTTATATTCTCGTATTATTCTGATGTTTGTTGGGTTCATGAATACCTTTGCATCCTACTTTAATCATCAAGAAATGATTTTTTATATTTGTTTTTATTTATAAATTGCATGTAGACCTTTTGGGTGGATAACCAAACAAAGATACAGTCAAGTAAGGAGTTCATACCATTGGATGGCACTTCTGTTCCTCTCTATGATCGTGGATATTCTTCAGCTTTGACTTCAGTTGATGGTTCCAGCGGTTTGGACGGGTATGCTTATTTTAGTCGATTTTAGAGTTGGTTGGTGTGTGTTAAATGACTTAGGTTGAAAATCCCTTCTTTCGCTGTATGACCCTGAAAAGATTTTTTTTTCTGGCAGTCCTTCCATCTTTTCTTCTGACCTTTGTTTGTCTTACCTTTATCTGTTCGAGTAACACTGTTAAATATGCCAAGTGGTGTGATTACTTTCACCTGATGTGGAACTTTCAAGTTCTGTCTCTCTTGTGGGGGTGTGTGTGATATGAAAATGACGCATGTTGACTTGGTACATACAGTTTGTGTATGGTACACGGCCTTACAAGAAGACATAGAAACCCACAGCTAGCATAAAGTTATATACCGAATCAGTTTCTTATAAACGGTTTGCAGTTTGTGAATCATAGGTGGACTGGAATTATACTCACTGACTGGTCAGTCATTATGAGATTTATGGATTAGTTGAAGAAACAAAGGCATAACATTGTCCAATTATTTACTAAGAGTTCTATAAAATCATCGCATGATCCCAATCTGATATCTTCATTGGTTCTGCAGAGGAGTGGAGAAACTGGAGACCTCCCGTTGTTTTAACTGTGGTTCATACAGCCATGCACTGAAAGATTGCCCTAAGCCACGTGATAATGTTGCTGTCAATAGTGCTCGGAAACAGCACAAATCCAGACGAAATCAACATGTTAACTCTCGTAATTCGACTCGGTATTATCAAAGTTCTCGAGGAGGAAAATATGATGGCCTGACACCGGGTGTGCTTGGTGCTGAAACACGAAAACTTTTGGGCCTTGGGGTAAGATAAACTCTTGTTCTAAGTGGAAAAAGGTGTTCTTCATTATTAGTGGTATGTCAGCCTGAGCTATTGTTAAGTAGATTGTTGGTTGAATACTCAAGTTGCTGTTGAATCTGTGAGATTATCTTCTGCATTTACATTCTCAATTTTGTTTTATAGGAGCTTGATCCACCTCCATGGCTTAACAGAATGCGGGAAATCGGGTATCCACCTGGCTATTTAGGTAAATATGGAACCATGCTGAGAATGCACTTGTCCTTGTACTCTGTTACATCTTTATGCATTTGACATTCATCCAATTTCTGCTTCTTTTGCTCATTAAGGTTTTCACTTCTAATTTTGTAGATCCAGATGTTGAGGATCAGCCTTCAGGGATTACAATTTTTGGTGATGAGACAAATCATGAAGAAGGTGAAGAAGGGGAAATTCTTGATAGCTACATGGAGCCACCTAGGAAAATGACTGTTGAATTTCCAGGGATAAATGCTCCAATCCCAGAAAATGCTGATGAAAGACTCTGGGCGCCAGTCTCTTCAACTGTTAATCCATCTAGCGAGCACCCCCACCACAGAGATAATCACTCATCTGAACATCTCAGAGGACACTACTATACCGAGCAAAGGAATAATCACTCATCAGAAAATCTCAGCAGAGGACACTATTACACTGAGAAAAGGTGGTTTGGGGAAATGGAAGATGATGGCCCTCCTGGCTGTGAACCTGGAACTAGCCCTTCTCTATCAAATCATTTCCGTAGACATGGTGATTATGACTCTAGTCACCACTCCCAAAGTCCACAAACGAGTCAATCGATACCTTGGAGCCCTAGTATTGGCAGATCCTTCTCAGACAGAGGTAGAAAAAGCCCTCTAGTACAGGATCGTTATGGTTCTTCAAACTATGGTCATTATGGTACTTTCCCATATTCATCTCCCAGATAAGACTGCGTCCATAAAACTTCTTGAACGTATTTGGTTAGTGGCTGGATAGTGACAGCTGTCCTTTGTATTCGGTTCTATCACAAATCATAAGTAAGGGACAGCATAATCCTTCATCCGAGGAGTCAGAAAGCATAAAAAGGGAAGATTCCTCGCATTTTGAACTGCGGATGGCTGTTGGGATGAGAGAGCATCTGCAGATAGCTACGAGGTATATTTCTCGTTGGTGTAATTTTGAGCACAGCTGTTCATGTGAAGATGTCTAAGCAATTCTGGCTGCGGGTACATTGTACATTTGGCATCTTGGGACTTGTTATATGAGAGCTGCGAAAGACATGCATTCTCCGAATTGTACATTGTACATTTGGCATCTTGGGACTTGTTATATGAGAGCTGCGAAAGTCTCCGAATTGTCTCGTGGTAAACGCACCATACTTGTTAACTGTCACTCTACACTTCAATGTTGATGACATTAGTTAAACTTAGCTGTACTTTTTGACGACACGCCATACATGTTAACCCCAACTGTACACTTCAATACTGATGTTAAGTTTAAATGTATTTTTTGAACTCTTCTTTTCACAAAAATCTCTTAGGGCATATGTTTATGAATAATGTCCAAGGAGCAAGAACAGATGAGAATACGATAAAGACTACAGGGAACCACCACCCATCAAAACCTCGTGTCATATTAGAAAGGGGCTTCAACCGGGATTTTAATGAGTTTCAGAACCAGTAGATATTTCTTACCATGCCCATTAAGAATTTCACCTTCAATAATCAGATTAGACATGAAATTGCAATATTTTGTACAACATCGCAATCAGCAGTACTGCAATGTTGATCGGCGAACTCGATTTGCCTGATAAGTTCACAAATTCACGTTGGGAACAGAACCTAAGATCTTAAGCACATTATTACCACAATAAAACCTGATTCACTGGGAACAGTAGCAAGCATGGCATAAACAAAGCTCTAATACACAAAACAGGAAGAAAGAAAAGGAAAATGTGAGTCCAGTGTCAGTAGGTGCACTGTCCAAGAATGCTACAATTTATCTATGCAGAAATTGTACACTAACAAACCCCAAATAACGAGTGGGAGAAGAAGGGGGTGCTATTAACTGCTCCAGCCTGAATTGATTTCTTTTTCATAGGTGATATTTGCAAACTAATACACACAAGTTGAAACTGCAAATCAAATTGGCATATGCTAAAAAGTCAATACAATTAAGACGATGTAGTTGGTCAGTTTATGTGGTGAGGAAAGTCCAGAGCTTCTTCCCGATAGAAACCTCACCAGGATGATCAACCTCATCATCATCCCCATCGTTATTGTCATCTTCTCCCCCAAGGCTCTCACTTTTGAACTCTTCGTGACTATAGTCCCTGGCTCCTTCTGCCATTCCATTCACCTCACTTCCCACCACATCATCCACAGAAGTATTTGTTGTGTCAACACGCCCACCATGGGCGTCTCCTGCAATTTTGAACTGTACATACAACAAAAATGGTTAGGAGGTGCAAAGACCTCACAGTTTCACAGCATCAAAATCAAATTCCAAAAAGAATTAGGTGTTCTCCATAAATATGCAACCTAAGCTGAATCCTTGATGATGCAAACTCAGCACTTACAGGACTGTCTGCAGAAAACTCACTAGCAGCCCAATTGCTTCTTACAGGCTCATCACCATCTCCATCCCTAAATCTTCTAGGAAGTGCAGCTGCTGCTCCGGGTTCATTAACTTCTTCCCTTGAAGCTCCACCAATTTCAACATTCTCTGATTGGTTAGCTTCAGCACCAGCCAGTTGGTTGGGTTCTTTTTCCTTGCCCCTCCCTACTCGAGGTAAGGATCCATTAGCCACTGTTCCCACTGATCTGCGAAGGAAAAATGTTAACTTTGTGAATATCTCATGGATGGACATTTCCGTTGAAAGACAAAGGCAATAAAGCAAAAAGATGACCAAAATATTAGCTACTAACAGGTTCAGAAAAAGTAGGACCTCTTGCATCGATTAGCTCAGATTCTAAGTTATTGACTAGCACAAATCTCAATACACATATGGGGATGTAACCTCACACCAACTAAATTATGTCACTGACTTGAATTCAAGGAAATCCAAGCAAAGCAGGATAAAATTGTTCCTACACAGCTGTGGTCCATAACTATGCTGTTCACCCAGAGCCAAAAAATATAACTCCAAGTATAATGACAGTGTTTTGATTTGGTAGCAGACAAATCTACATACTATGTTTAGTTATAACCACATTGGTTCTAAGGGGTGAAAGACATGATTGGTTGAAGTCATAGTTGGCTGCAGAATGAACCTTAAAAGCATATGACTTCAGTCTTAAACTTATGAAAAGTCATAATACAGAATGGGAAAAGTTGTGACTTACTTTTTGGGTTGGCGGAGATTGTACCGTTTCTGACCAAGGCTTGGTTCAGCTGCAACAACTCTCTGTCGCCTCCTCGGGCGATCACCATCCTTGATGCTGTCCGAATGACCTTCAGTTTGACTGTTACTTGCTGTACGATTTCGCTTTCTTATATTCTTTGGAGTTCCAACAAGATCTGATTCTGCTTGGCTATCGTCATTTGTGTAAACAGAATTCTCCACATTACCATTAGTTTTAGAACCATCAACTGCAGCCTTCACGGATCGTGCTCTATTTGCCCCAGGCCTACCTCCCTTGCCAGGTCGGCGTTGTGCCTTCAGTTTGGAATTTTGAGAATTTTCTGGGACACTCAGTGGATCTTGATCAACTGATAGTGCTTGACCAGCCTCAACCTCCCTAATGGCACTATCAGATTCAACTATTTGGAAATCAAAAGAATCATTTACTACTTGCAAAGACGCTTCTGGCTCTTTTTCACCACTTGGCAATGTTTTTGGTGAACGCACAACTTGCTTATCAGAAAGTGCTGAAATACCCATAGGATCCGGCGCATAATCAAGTTCTAGTTTCTTTCCTGGTGAGAACTTAAAAATCTTGGAGGTACACTTCCGGAGCCAAGAAATGGTTCCACCAGCACTAGGAGATCCTGAATTAACCAGACCAGGGGATGATTCAGCACCAAACCTCTCGACAGTGCCCTCAGCTACCTCCTTCAGATAATTCTCTGCTACCCTTGGCAGTGGAGGGGCCTCAAGGTTTTCCAGTTCAGTTAAGGGATGAAGATCAGACAGCACAAACTCACGAATAGTCTCTCCACAAGTGTCGCAGTTCTTCTGTTTCTCAGCAAATGCAATGAAGCGTTCTCTTTCCTTAATGAACTGTTCCCTTTGATCTTTCAACTTCTGGCTCAAGCCAACAAGTTCCTCAATATCTTTTTTCATCTCATGCTGCTGTGCCTCTACATGCTTCTTGTTCTGTAAAATTTCCAGTTTTTCTTTCTCTATCCGAAATCTTTCCAACTTCATCTCTTCCATTTCTCTTCTGGCTACTTCCCTCAAGTAATTAATATTGTTAAGTTCCATTTCCTTCTCTTGCTCAAACGTCTTTTCCTTCTCATGCAAATGAGTCTCTATCTCTTCCTGCTTCCTCCGCATTTCAGTCTCAAGTTCTTGTTTCCGCATTTCAAAATCATGAGTCAGTTGACTTTTCTCACTTTGGGATTTTTCAGCCAAAATTGACTTTTCATGATCCATGCTGGCAGCAAAAGAATCTTTTGCCAATTTAAGAGCTTCCAGTTCCCGCTGTACATACTGTTGTATTTCCAGCTTCTCATTGCGTAGCCTCTCCTCTTCAGAATGTCTTAGTTTTTCCAAAGATCTTTTCTGTTCAAGAACGTCCTCTTCTTCTTTCTTTATCTCAGATCTTTTATCATCCAGCTCTTCCCATTCTTTCTCAAATTTCTCCTTTGCTTCCTTCAAATCATCTGCTTCCTTCATAAGTTCCTCGCTTTGGAATCTGTATTTATCTATCTCCTGTTTCAGTTCAGATTGCAGGCGAGCAAGTTCAGTTCGTTCTTCTTCAGTTACTTTTAGCTGTTCTCTCTCCTCATTTAATCTCAGCTGCAGTTTCTCAGAGTCGACCTTCAGATTCTCAAGCTCATCTTTGACTCTAAGTAGGTCTTCCTTTTCAGCAAGCATTTGTTTTCTCTCTTTCTCCAAGTTTTTCTCTTCCACTTTAAGAGACTTCTCTCTTCCCCTGAAATCTTTTAATTTGGAATCAAAATCCAGCTCTTTCTCCCTCACTTTCTCCGATTTCTTTTCAATTGCCTGTTCTCGTTTCTTCAATTTCTCTTCCACATGTGCAATTTCAGCTTCCTTTTTCTCCACTTCAACCAGTTTGTTTTTCAACTGGTCATCATGCTCCTTTCTCTTCTGCTCCATCTCCAACTCGAACTCCTTCTGCTTTTCAGTCAGGATGCTCTTATGCTCATCCACCAGTTTCTGAATCTCCAACTGCATGTCACAAAGCAAAGTAATTGGAAAGCAATCAGAGCCACAAGAGAGAATGAATAAGAATTGATGTCAACAAATATTCTCCGTAAAGGTAAATCATATAGCTGTTAGCAACTGGACAACAGAACATATGCCAAAGACACTGACAAACATGGACCTTAAAACTCAAGAAAAAGCTAGACTTAGTAATCAACATGTCTTTGAAACCTAATGAATCAAATGAAGAAGTACTCACTTTTTCTCTAGTGTTCAACTTTTCTTCCAATTCCAGCAATTGTTTCTCTTTCTCCTCTAGTCTCTTCTTAACATCATCAGCTTCCTGCTTCAAATTCATCAATAGTTAAGGAAAGCAAACCAGAATATCAGCACCAAAATTATTGAGTGAATAGAAGTAAGATATGAACTTGCCTTCTCCTTAAGAGCTATGCTTGCTAATCTGCTGCTTATATCATCTTCTTTGTTCTTCAAAGTTGAATTAGAAATCTCAATCTTCTTTCTTAGTTCTTCAAGGTCATTCTGTTTTTCCTTCAAAACCTTGTCATTCTCATTCGCCCTTTCCTCTCTTTGGTTCAGCAATCTTCTACTATCAGCGAGCCTCTCCTCTGCTTCCTGTAATTTTCGTTCCCACTCTCGCACGTCTTCCCTTTGTTTAGATAGAGCAGTATCATGTGCTTCACGCCTGAGAATACAAGACTTTCATGTCAGACTACAATTATATACTAGGGTAAATCCAGAGAGCAATTAACAAAGCAAGAAAGGAATATAACTTTAAGAAATAAGAGCCTCAAACATACTCTGTGGTGAAGAAAGACCGTTCTCGCCGAAGCGCATTTTCTTGAGCTTCCAACTCATGCAATTTCCTCTCGATTTCTGAGCTCTTCCTGCTCACCTCAGCAAGTTTGGCATCAGCTGCATGGAATTTTGCTTCAACCTCCAATGATTTCTCTTCGACACTGGTGACTAATGCATTAGCCTCAGCTAGTTTGGAATCAGCATTGAACTTAATTGCAGCATATTCTGAGCGCATCTCACGTAAAGCCTTCTCAAGCTGCGGCAAACCATAAGATCAGAACTTACTTAGCTATGAGTAGTTGGATCTAATTGGAGATGGTTCCAGCTTATTAAAATCACTACTTTCTTTGGTATCACTCATGAACGGATAAGAAATTCTTTAGAAAAATGCTGGACCATGTATTTTCAGTATATGTAGTCTGAATTTCACAAAACAATAGAAACAAGACATCACCAGACCCATTTCCTACATTCACCTTTAGCACATCCCCAGCTGATTCATCTGCATGTAAAATAGGATTTTACATAGTATGTAATATGTTAAATGACAAAAACACACATGCATTTGTATAGAACCTTTCTTGCAACTTTTATGTAGACCTTCTACAAAATAGCAACCTAGTGGTAATACCATCCTCTTTGACAGAGTCAATTAACAATTTAAGTTATAAGAAAATTCAGGTGCCTACGCTCAAAATGAAAGCGAAAGCATGTCTAGTAAAATAATTTGGAAGGCACATCTTACATCGAGCACACACTGCCTTTCAACACCTAGTGCTTTCTTTAAATTCTCTTCCCGCTTCTCCACCTCGGACAATGCACTTGAATGAGCTGTTTGATCTCTTTTTAGAGTATCAGTCGTCTCAGCTAAAGCTTGCCTTAGTTCTTCATACTTCACTGCCCACTCCTTTTTCTCAATCAAAAGAAGGCCCATATTGTACTGATACTCAAAGAGCTGCATGAAATCACAAGATTTAGAAGAGTTACACAGAAAGAAAAAACCGCTAACAGTTCAAATTGCTTGTAACTTTGGAGGATTTAGAGACTGAACGAGGCTGAAGACAATTAACACTAGTAAGCACCTCAAAACTGTCATGAAAGGAACAACCTGAGTTACAGAAGAAGTTGCTGAACTCAAACTGCCAAAAGGTTCCAGTTGAGCAACAAACAACGTTACAACAAATATGTAGGAAGGTCCAAAGTTGGTGGGAAAGACAAGTCCGACATGTTGACTGCTCATTGGAGTAGTGAAGCTATTCATCATGATGCGGTAGTTCCAACTTTCAAATAAGTTATCAATGAAGAGGTTATATTTTCACTGGATCCTCTGATAACCATTTACTTTAAACTTAGGGAATAAAAGGAAAAATCAACAGCATAAACGGAAAAGTAACCGCAGAATGTACCTTTGTTTTACTTCCATTCTACTTTAGTAGTTTCACTGATAGAAGCCCCGCTCATCACCAATTTTTGCTATTTTATTAAAAAGCTCGAGGAGTCTAAAAGTTGTCAAGATGTAAACTTCCTGAAAGTTCTCCACTAAAATTCACAGGATTTATTTGGTGATAACATTCCCAATTACGCAACTAAAAGGAGAACGTAAGTGAATTTTCTGAAATATGCTATTGATCTGATACTACGATGCTATATACCAAGTCTAGAAAACCAAACAAATGGCTAGACAAGAAAAGAACACAATTAAAACAGAGAGTTAAAAAGAAGATGGATAGGAAGAAGAAGAAGATAAAATAATTAAGCGCCGAAACATAAACAGTTGCTGACCTCGTTCTCGAGCTTCGAAGCCCTCTCAGTCAACGACTCCTGGTCCATAACCCCATCGCCCTCGAGAAAAGTCACAGCTTTGCCTTTTGCTAATACCTCACCATTCGTCGGGCTTATCTGGTTAGTGGCCGAACCTGGTCCAGGAAGAGACCCATTCTTTTGTCCCGTTGCGCTCCTCGGCGCCAGAGACCAAAGCTTCTGCGGCGTAAACATTCTACAGCGGTTTTGCAGATCGCAAACCCCAACTTGATCAAAAACAAAAGATTTCACTGAATGGAGCAGGGAGTTTGAGTAGTGAGATGTCAAGCGAAACCCTAAATTCCAGGGAACCCTGAGGCGGACGCGAACAGAGTTCCCAAATTCCGGCGAATAGGATGTTGTTAAATCCGGTAACGTCTGGAAACCAACTTTCTCTCTCTACCTTTCTTTCTCTCTCCTGCCTTTTTTCCCCCACACCCACAGCCACCTTTCGTGGTGCGCGCGGATCACTCACGTTCTTCTAATTTCCCCCTCCTATTTTATGCCCCCCGACAGCAATTCTCCCATCCGAAATCACCTTCCTGCCCATCCCCGCACCTCCTTTCTTAGCCGTTGCTCAGGGTATTCCCGACATTTACCAGGGCCGCCTTTCTGTGAAGAACGTGGGTGGCTTGGCAGCGTACATATAGTAGGACGAAATTACCCTTGAACCGATAGGCTCAGTTCTGGGACGGTCACCCTGTAAAAACCGAGAAATCTGAGGGCATTATGTAATAAAACGGATATAGTAAGGGAATATACTGAATTGTAATGCCACGGTGTATGTGGGCTGTTTGGGAAGCTTTGGGAATGGGGCAACTGGCTTTAATGACCTGACTTGAAGATAAGCCCTTTAATTTATTCTTCTTTTTTTTTCAAGAATATAATATAAAAGCTAGAATTCTTGCATTAGTCTTTTGTTTTTATTTGTTATTTGGGGGCCCACTCTATTCTTGGAGTATGCTTTTTTCCAAAGAAAATATATTAATTGGTCTCTTTTTGTAGGCTAATATCACATTTTTGTTTAATTACTAATGACATGGTAATTACCAACTTTTGAGATTAATGGACGTTGATTTCTGATTAATTTGAGACCAATGCTGATTTAATTAAAAAGATACAAGTTTCTTTGTCTGCGGGTCAAATTTTTGCTAGCTTTTCCTTCTTATTTACGGAGTTGCCAAACAACCCTTCCCTTGGAAGTCAAAAGTCAACTAATCCTCAGAGCTCAGCCCGTCAGCTTTGGCCATCAGCGCAGTAGTCTGTTTTTCTTCTTTCTTTCTCTTGGCGGAGATCTGAATACTGGTGCAAAACCCCTCGTGCCCAATCTCTCCAGGATTCGAATTCTTTGTTGACCGAATAGATTGTCTTTCTTTTCCTAGAATCTTCAAATGGCGGTACCGCGGGTGCGGTTCCCGATCTTTCCGGTGGTGAGAGTAATCGGAATTGTTGTCGCCGTACTGGTTTTAGTATGGACCGTGCATTACAGGGGCGGATTGGCTCTAATATCAGAGAATAAAGATCTCATTTTTAACGTACAGTTCCTCTTTTTCTTCTTTAAATTCTTTCTTATGTGGAGTTCAAAATTTCGCTGGTTTATTTGGGGATTTTTGAATGGAGATCAAATTGAAATTGTGTTCTGTTTCCTAAATGCTGTCTCGAATGGAATAAATTATTTTTGTTTGTTCTCAGGTTCATCCTGTACTAATGGTGGTTGGCCTTGTCGTCCTGAATGGCGAAGGTACGAACAGAATGGAAAACACCATTAAACCAGTCTTTAATACTTGGGTCTTACCTATCTTCTTCTGAATAATAAAATTTGAATAAACAAGAGTCTGTTGAGCCATCTAATGGATGCATTTCGGTTTGTAATTCGTTGTCTATTGTGTGATCTATTATGAATTAGCTGTGTTTAATTGCGTTGTGGAAGGGTCCTTTCTTTTATTTATTTATTCGAGTTAAAAGTTTTCCTAGTTTTGTAATAAATTCACTAACAGCGCTAGACTAAGAAAATTACAGCACCATCTGCTGGATTGTCTTGCTGCCGTTGAAAGTTGTTTGTAGAATCAAGAGAACTTGTACACATATTCATAGTGTATGCTGTTTTCTCCTGAAAAATGATAATTTCTTGGTGAAGTGCATGTGCAAGTCAATGTAAAGTGTGATGCATGTGATTATGTTGTGACCTCATGTATTTGTATGCAGTTAGTGTTCTTTTCTTGGATAACTTATGCAGTTAGCTATTGGCTTTCTAGAAGGTACTTTTGCTGATTGTCTGCTCTTGAAACGTAATTATTTGTTCGTGTCTTTGACGAAGGGCCATTAGATTTGCTTAAGTGGCATCCATGGTTAAAAATGTCTCAAATTCAGTGTAGATGGAGTACCATTCCAATCTTATTTTTGACATATTTGCCTTCGGAAATTCTCTGGTCTGCTGTAGCATGATTTTTGTGCATGAAGATTCTGTTTATTCATACAGGATCTGTCACTGATAAAGAACAAATGTAAGATATTTGCATTTTCTCACTTCTTTACTTTTGAGTGTGTACCTGCCTCCTTTCTTGGTCTCCTTGCATTTTGTTGGATATGGATCTGGACTTTTCACTTGTTTTATTTTCCTTGGACCTGCTCTTATGTAAGAGGGTGTATATATCTGTCTGTGTGTGGACTTGCTGTCCTTTTAGACTACTAATGTGTCCCTGTTTACCAAGAACTCTTGGAAATATGTTTTAATTCTTGGCATAGATTTTTGCAGCAATGCTAGCATACAAGAGCGTGTCAGGAACAAAAAGCTTCAAAAAATTAGTTCACCTTTCCCTGCAATTCCTGGCTTTCTGTTTGAGCATCATCGGACTATGGGCTGCGTGGAAGTTTCACATTGACAAAGGAATTGATAACTTCTATAGTCTCCACTCATGGCTGGGCGTAGCCTGTCTTTTCTTGTTTGGACTTCAGGTAATCATTTCAGAATTATGATGAGTTGAAATTATAATAGCTTAATTTGCAAAGTTCTCGTTTGCACAGCGATGTAGCAATTTTCTGATCTCATCAATTAATTTATATAGTAACTTTTTTGTGTAGTGGGCTGCTGGATTTGTGACCTTTTGGTATCCTGGTGGATCAAGAAATAGTCGAGCAAGCCTGTTGCCGTGGCATGTGTTTGTTGGCATTTACATTTATGCTCTAGCTGTAGCCACCTGCACTACTGGTTTTCTAGAGAAGGCAACATTTCTCCAAACAAATAAAGTAATATCTCGTTACTCAATGGAGGCGTTGCTGGTGAATTCGTTGGGGATCTTGATTGTTGTTTTGGCTGGTTTCGTGATTCTTGGGGTTGTTTCACCCGTGTATGGAAAAGGAGATGTTCCAAGAGGAATAGCTGAATAGTGTCCTGAAAGTCAATTGGAACCGGAATCAAGATTTCTCAAAGTTCCTGCAGTTTGTTTCTGAGAGTTGGGATTTGGAGGGAATAGGATTAAAAAGACAGAAAATGATGAATATTTTCTATTTTATAGCATCAAAGAAATGCAAATGGCCAAGCATTATTTGCCATTGAGTCGGCAATTTTTCTTCTTTTCATCTGGATACAACAATTTTTTAATTTTGGTCTGCCTTTGGGATTTATGAACTGATTTATTGATTTTATTGCATCTAATGGAGGTTTTAGGAAGCTTCAAATATAGTTACCGTAATTGTTGCTCGATACAATCGGAACACATTTTGTTAAGAATTTATGCAATTGCCGAAAGTGGAAACATTGACCTGGTGTTTTTCCATCTCTATCATTCGTCAGTATGCTGTTTGAAAATAAATGTAAAGAAACTAGATAGAGTTATTTGTTCTTCTGAGGTTTGTTTTCCATCAAAGTCAATTAGTACTTTCGGGCACGTGAATGAATCACTGGAGAAAAGGACATTCTGGCGGTTGATATAGAACCAATGAAAGAACTCACAGATGAAAAACACACCATTAAGAAAACTGAGAAGATGACTTCTTTAATTTACTCATTTCATTTATAAGGACTTAAACAGAAATGGAGCGAGCACTATCCGGAACAACCAATAATTCCAAAGAAACAACCTCTAATTATTAGCGTTTCTGGATACAAAATTACAATCATTTCACTATCCGCTAGGATATTGAGAAGAGCTCATCACATCATACATTACCAAAACTGCCTGGAGAGGCGGAATATTCGCACTCTTCACAGAGTTGGGTCAGGCCGAAAAACAGAAATTAGTGCATTTTGAGACAAAAAAGATCATTCCAAAAAGGGTGTACAATGAGAATTCAATAAGAAAATTGATTTTTCATCTATAAGCAAGGACTTATAGAATGATTTTATCGCACATCTCTATATCCACAAGTGCTCTCTGCGATATTCTCGGACGATAACAGGAACACTGGTAGGTGGAATCTGAACACATCACATGAAACATTAAAACAAAGTGAATAAATCTCGTGTGAAGTATAAAACAGGAACAAAAATGACAACAGAACCATAAACCTAAGTAATTAGGCTGCCCAGTTTGGAAAGGAGAGAGACAACATGTTTTAACCCAATTAAACGGGAGAGAAATTTTGAGATCTGGAGTCGACAAAAGAACCATCCTCATGCAGATCAACATCACTTCCAGTTTTTAACCATCTTCAAATTCACAATATAGCAACTCTCAGGTTAATTAATCAATACCACAGTGAAAAATCTAACACTTCTAAAAACAACTGACTCATATGCATGCATTTTCTACCAAAATGATATGGTCTGGTAGCAATCATTAATGTAATGAATGACCCTCGTCCAACTTACCATGCCATAGTCAGTTATAATCATTGATACATAATCTGAAGGTGTTGCATCATACCTGGTAAAATAATAATCAAGAGTAAGCCATACAACCAATCAATAGAATTATCTTAAAATTGACAAGTCAACATCAGAATCAGGCTTACATCAGGTTCAAGAGCTGTAGATTCTCGCTATTGGCCCATCCATCCAAAGTATTTATTTCCTTTCTACCAGAAACCTTTGATATTACATCAGGATCACCTGCAATGATATGTTAGACCAATTGCAAAAATTAGGAGCTTGATATGTTGCCACTCTTTTGGATGCAACCTGATTTGGTAATAAACTGTTCAACATACCAAGTTCATTAGAGCAAATTGAATCAAGTTGGACCCTTTCGTGAAACTTGTACGCTTCACAACATATCAAGACTGGAACATGAAACTGATGGGCAACCATCGCAACACATGCAGTGCCAACCCTTGAGTAAACCGTTCCATTAGACAGCACTGACGACGCGCCCAAAAATACTCTAGAGACTTCATGCATTATATAAGAAACAGCATTTATATGAGTGTATGTACAATGAATACCCTTCCCCACAAGCCTACGAAGCAACTTTTGGCCTTCAAGCTTTGGACGCGAATCCACTATCACCACTCGGAAATGTTTACCAAGCTCATGAGCATGCAATAACATCATTTCAACAGCAGATGATGATGCATATGTCAGAAGAACATCACCATCCCTAATTTTGGTTACGGCATGCTTTACAATTACCTTATCTGCTAGAATTATCTTCTCGCTTATAAAACGATCAATATCAGAGATAAGATGGACTTTTGCCTCTGACTCAGACAGATTCAAAGGCAATTGAGCAATTCGAGTTTTAAGAAACCTAATTGCATTTCCCATGCTGATTGAAAGGGGTCTACATTCAATCAGAAAAGACACATAACCGTTGATTTTTGTTGTCAAGTCCCTAATAAGGGACTTCTCTGGTGGTGTGGAGTAATCCTTGATTGATTCTTGGAATGCTTGAAGCATTGCAATGCAGCGGGCATTGCCACCAGATATATCCCCAGCTAGATATCTCAGTCCAACCTGACACATGAAATCCAGAATGAAGATTAAATTGTCTTTAATCAGTTCCAGAGAAAGCAAAGTATGTTTCCCAGTAAATTTAACAATAAAAGATAATAAAGATTGATTAATATGTCAGCAAGCCACGGGCGGAAGGAAAAGGGTAGAGCCCATCAATTTACCTTGTAAACTGCAGGATGAACAGTATCAAGTTGGAAGAATTTTGATTCCAGTTCAGGAAGCTGTGTTCCATGTTCATACTGAGGGAGATGCCTAAAGAGTTCAACTCTGTTCTTGGCTTCAGTTTGTTTTACAACAGATCGCTTCTTTGCCTTCTCAACTCTGTTTGCATCATCAAACTGCATCCGTGGATGAGGTACGTCTTTCTTCCTATCTTTATCTGGCTGACGATCACCACCTTTTTTCTCAGAAGCTGCAACCGACGAGCTGTCTTTCTTTTGTGAAACAGCTTTTACAGGCTTCCCTGTGTTGGAATTTGCAGTGTTGACACCAGAAGCACCAGTCTTACTTCCTTCACCTAGAAAGATGCAACTTTCCAATCTAAGTATATTTCAAAAAAGTATAGTAGAGACGCAAAAATGCAGGATTCATTGAATTATTGATCCATTTAACGAGAAGATAAGTCAAAGTGGCTGCATGCAGACAGAACTAAGATTCATGGCATGGCTTAGAAGCATTTTATCACCGGAAGAAAGTGGCTTCCTCATCATAGCTATAGCATAAGAGCAATTTAGTATATGAAGATTTAAGTATTCTTTGATGATTCTAATCATTAATGAAGCAATACCATACATATAGTTCGCTATTCTACTCTCTGACGCAGCAATGGATGGAAATATCATCTGGAAATCATCGGCCAGAAAAAAATATTCACCTTTAGCAGCAGCCTTTGCAGCTCTCTGTGCCTCTTGAAGTGCCCTCCTTTCTGCTTTCGTTGTCTTCTCCTTTAATGGCTTCCCAGTCACTGCTCTTTGCTCCTTCTGCACTTCCACATTTGACCCTCCATCTGTTTCCACAATTCCATAAATCCGAAAACACACCCAAAACACTGAAACCCAAAATCGTAGAAAATAATATATCACCAAAAAAACCAAGATCAATAAAATCTACCCGGGGGCAAGTTAACAGCATTCTTCTGCTTAGCCAACGCCATATTAAACCCGCCAGCTGGCAACGACGTAGCGAATTTACCAGAACTACCTCTACGACCCCACCTAGGAGAGAGCGGGTCCTCCGAAAACTCCGTGGTAGCAGTAGGAGTTAAAAACTCAGACGGATTGTAACTGCCCACAGGAATCGAAGTATCAGCAGCACGGGCGACACGGAGGGGGGAGATAGGCGGCCCCAGGGGGAAATGGCGGGAGAGGTCGGTGGAGAGGTGGCGAGGCGGGGGGATCATGACGGGTGACAAGGAGTTGCCAGATGGGGAGACGTCGGATACGGGAGGGGAAGAGGATGTCGGGGCGGGTGGACCCGATTCAGAGCGGTCGAGTGGGGCCGCCGGAGCAAAGAAGCCGACCTGCCGGACCTTGGGGTCGCTGACAGTGCGGGGAACGCGGCGAGAGTCCATATTCGGTGTTGGGGAGAAGGGTTTGGGGATTGGGATTGGGTTTTTCTGTTTCTGTTATTGTTTTCCTTTTTCTTTTTCTTTAATGATTCCTTTATTCTGGGGTTGTTTTTATTGGAGATGGGGGAATCTAGGGTTCAGAGGGGAAATTAAGGTGGGTATACTGGTGTTGTGGGCTGACTGAACGGGACATTACTGTCTTTTTTGTTTCATTTCTTTGCCCTTTTAATTGTTACTTTCTTGCCAGAAAATCTATATCTATACCGCCCATACGAATTACGAAATACCTGGTATTCTATTCAAGAAATTTAAGAAATTACCTGGTTAAAGAACTAAACATGCCACATAATTCAAGGTAGATCACAACTCAATCAAGATTTATAATGATAAAAAGTTATTCAAACTGGTATCATAAATTATTTATACTTGGACTTCAATCATTTGCTCAACACACCCCAACTGATTGGATTGGTTAGATGATGCTGACCGCAACCGATCAGAGTTCCTACCATCCATCAACCAACAGAGGATATCGCCCTAGGAGATGACGCATTAAATTTGAGCGTGATAATGCAAGAAACAAAGTTGAACAACATCCAATCAACTATGAGGGATTGGTGTTCTTTGATTAGCCAAATATGTCGAATACAGATCACATTGGTTGTATTACAGAAAAGACGCTCAACCAACAATATACTTGAAGTCGGGCTGCTGGTTGCTGAATGCTTCACATGAAACTGGGTTGTGGTGGTCCTTTTGAAAGGCCAAGACGCACTTCCATGCCATGATGCATGTCTACTGGACGAAATGATTCAGACTCCCTAGGATCTGAAACCATATTTAATATACATGTAAGTAAAAGACTAAACATCAGGGAAGACAAGAAAACCATTCATCAGTCACTTTTCTAGCGTGTCCAAAGCATTGAACCACAATATTCACCAATCTCGAATAACAGTATCATGAAAATTGCCTTTTTAATTACAATTCCCACTAAAATACAAAATAGCATTTATGTACAAACACAGGAAGCTAGATAGAAAAACTAGCAGATATCAGTACAACAATCCACTCTAGCTAGTTATGAACAGAAAATGCATAAAAGAAAGAGTAACTCATATATGGCATGGGAAATAGGATGATAAACCTATTCTGGCTCTTTTTAGGTCAACATCCAACAAAGTGATGGCAGAATTTTATGACCTTCCACAGTTCAGCATTCATGCAAAAGCAGACATTTATTTAGAAGAGAAGAAAGATAATAATTTATGGTTGGGTGACAAGTGGAAAGATGAGGGAGTTTGACTTCATGTATGAGTAGTGAAGTTTTCCATGGATTAGGTGCAACAAAGAGATTAGGTACAACATAACAGACGCGTTTCTTGCTTCTCTAATAGTGAAACAACCTTCTGGATATTTGTATTACAGAAACTTTCTAGACCATTTGTTTAACAAAGTAGATGCTCTGGTTGGAATTAGCACCAGGGGAAAAGGAAAACAAAAACATTGAAAGCTAAAGCTGTCATACTTCCCTTAAGGTATTAATCTTACTTTATTTTATTATATATGCTAAGGTCAAAGAATGTTTTCTGATACACCTAGGACAGATTCTATATAAATACTTAGAAGGAACAAGAAGAATATATAAGCAGATAGACATTAATAATTATTTCTCTTACTTGCTTTTACTTAAAAACCGAAACGTGAAGACTGTTTTCCTTTGTGTTCATTCACTAAAATCCAAATGTCCAAACAAGGTAATTACAATATGCGATCATCACAAGATTTTACATTATATCTACACCTAGGACATAAATTCTACAGATCAATTAATTAGTTCTCATACTTGCTTTGAGTTAAAACTCCAACCAAAGGACGACAGGTTTCCTTTGTGTTCAGCCGGCGAAATTTAAATGCAGTAAAAAGGTAAGTTAGAATATGTTATTTCAGATGCCTAATGACACTAAATGATTATACTATAATCTGACACCAACAAGCCCCTATCATCCAGTCTCATGTCATTTTGCTAACAATTATGTACTCTGCATAAAACCTGTCAAAGAGCTAAAAGGAAGAATTTTGCATTTAACAGTATTTCGTTACCATTGAGGTAGTCTCCAAAACCAAAACTTTCCAAAGTTCCATTCATGGCCTCTAAACCCACAAATGAAGAGGGTATAACTCCAGGAGGTCTTTGAAATCTGTAGTCAACAAAAGAGCCAAAGAAATATAAGAATATCAATTCAGAGAATGTGCTGAGAGATTCTTTTATAAAGTGCTGTTTAGCTATCAAGCAATATATGCAGCTGGCAGACAGTTGAAAATAACATCATTATGTGCATAGGTTAAAATTTAATATGTAACTTCAGCTCCTTGATCCATTCACAAACTAACCAATTATGATACAGTATATGATCTTGATTCAGAATGCCTGAAGACAAACTAAAATGTGACAGAACCAACAAAACTAGGAGCCTAAAACTCAGTATACAAGAAAATCAACTAACATATCTACTTGGATGCCCCATTTCTTCTAGATCGTATTTATGGCGTAAAGTAGCCATCAGGAAAGAATGATTACCTAATAATGTACAAAAACATAAGTCAACATTTTTCTTTGGCGCCCTAACACGCACTCATAGCAGGATTTTACATTATATCTACCATTCCAAATGCATTTTAACGAGCTGAAAGTTTCACATAATCAAAAAGTCAAAAAGCAAACCCATGCGATTGAACACAGGCACATGAGTACATCCAAAAGTTCAAAGTAAGCCCCATTTCACAACCACAAAAAACCCTTGCTTCTACAGTTCCGCACACCAATAGCAAAGAAAATGAGGTAAAATAATCAAATTAACCAAAAATAAAGAGCCAGAGTGAGAGAAACTTCGAGAGAATCTGTCGATCGAGCTCCATCTTAATTGGAAACGCCGCTCCGTAAGTATTCATCAAAATTTTCTTCTTCATTTCTTCTTGCCTCACCTTCGACTATTCACCAAACAAGCAAAATTTAAAAACAATAACAATAATTAAGAAAAAACAGAACAGATATTAAAGAAAGTTCAACAAATAAAATTTACAGAGCGATAGGCAGATTCAAGCGGGTGAGGTTCAATAATATCACTCTTCACGCCGTGGATTCCGTATCGGAGTGGGTCGTCTCTCCGCCCTTCGAGTGGAATCATCTTCTCCGAATCCATCACAGTTTCTTTCCTTCTCGTATTCCTTTTGCCTCTTTGGTATGGAAGAATGAGAGTGAGATTGCAGATGTAGGAAAAGTATGAAGAAGAGAAGAGAATTTCTGAGAAATCTTTTCATACAAGTTAAATGAAAGTAAAATCAATGTCAGCTGAAAATGACGACGCAGCGAGTCTACCTCTGTTGGGCTGGGCCATGGTCTGAGTTTTCATGTGTGCCTGCTCCTCTACTGGGTTGATACGTTATATTTCTGTAGGCCCAAGATGAAGTAGGATGTTACCTCTGTTGGGCTGATCCATGAGGTGAACTCTCATGTGGGCCGTTCCTCCTCCATTAAATCAATGAACGGATAGAGTTGTACAATGTTGGACTTGGAGGAATTTGCACCTGTACCATGATATTAACACAAAGTGATATTGGCAAAGCAACTACATCGGCCGTACATAAGTTTAAGTTATTTATAAGTTCAAAAAGTTCATTTTTTAATGACATGTTTTTTTAGGATTGAATCATAAAATATATAAAGTTAGAGTAGATAATATTTCATTTTACGAGGCACCAATTAAGTCTCAAATCGTATTATATGTTGTTATTTGCGGGAAAGAGGTCATACGCTCGTCCAAGCCCCTTGTCTAGAGTGTTGATGATGTAGGCAGAGTGTTCCACATCAATTGCAGACGAGAAACTTGAGTAGCTTATAAACTCCCAACGGCTCTTCTTCCTAGTAAAGCATTTTTTTAAAACAAAATTGTAAGGCTCATAACTAGAAATAATAAGGCTCTTTTAAGACGAATTATACCTCATGCAACAATGCATCAATCAAGTTGTAAGTCGAAAATTGAAAATCATTTTTGATTGTGGAATAATTCTCTACACCTTATTAGTATTTTAATTTGGACAAACAATAATACTATGTTTAAATTAAATAATAGTGATTAAATTAACCAAATTTATCAGTAATTTCCGGTACAAATATATTTAAAAAGAAAGTGGGGACTTTTCTATCGTTCAGATTCACTATACCAACCAAACTTTATCTATTCTTAGCTCTTGGAAATAATCTTAACTTTTCCAAAAGAAGAGAATATAAGGTTGTCGTCATTGATCCAAAAAAATAGGTCAAAAAATGGAGAGAAAAGAGAGAAGATATATATATATATATATATATATATATACATACGCAAGAAAGATTTTGGTGAGGCAAAGAATATCTTTTGCAGTACCTACCAAATGTACTAGTCCAGCTTTCACGCACATGTACTATATATAAGAAAAAGAAGTGAAGCATTCCACCCCTAAATTTCATAGGATTACGAGTGTAGGACAAACAGTGGGTTTTCTGGTACATTCATCACACCATACCCATTCTGAGAAATTGATGAACATCAAACTTTGGACACAAGGCTCCATGTAACTAATCATTCTATACCTAAACAATAAACAAATGAATATATTGTCATTCAAGAATTTTAAGTGCTCTACCTACCTCTATTCACCCATCCATCACTTTAACTCATCATGATTTGAACCCCGGAAACAAAGATTCAGAGTTTGTGGTAATTTCACTGTTACTGTTGCCTGCAAAAATTAGGGCCTGCTTCGTTGCTTTCCGGAAAATTATATATTTACCTTAATTCTTTTTTGTAGGAATGTAATAAAGGATTACGTATGATCAGAATGCTGATATGGGCTGCAACATAGTTGAAAGAAAATATGTACGAGGTGATGAAGAGGTATTTGTCCAGCCAACCAGGATAGTCGTATGATCACTTGAGACACATTTCTTGAGAAAAGCTTGTTTTAGTGATAGTCGCATCTTTATAATTAATCCTCGTATCAATGCTATGGATAATGATTAGAAGAAAATAAAACTTCAAGAACTAAATTTAATTAATCAGGGACTTTTATCATGTCATGCTTTCGTTTCTGACAGATAATTTTGGCATTTTTATCTTTTTAAAGTCACAAAATAGTCTTGATATTTCATAATTTTAGTTCTTTCGATGCCAGATTTTACAAAAGTCGCCGGCGTAATTCAAGTGTGCCTTACGTATTTTATTTAAATTGCAATTTTTGTTCTAACTGGTTCAATTTTGCCTACAATTGATGAAAAATTAAAAAATGACATGGCACATGATTTATTCCGATAACTTTTGCAAATTTCGCAAAAAGACTAAAATTGTGAAATGTCAAAAAGTTACAAAACTCTTTTGTAATCCAAAAAAAATAAAGGATAAAAATATCAAAAAGAAGTGAAGGAAAAGCTATACAGAAGACATTTGGGTGAAGATTAAACTATAGTTAAGGAAGAAATTTGGGTGAAAATAAAGAGTATTAAGTAATAACTGAAGACACAATGAACATCAACTTACTCTGACCAAAAGATGAAATCAAGAATCTCGCAGAATCCATGTATAAACAAAGTCTCTGCACTCAACCACTCCCTCCACTCACTCACATACACATTTTAATATATGGGTAGTTCTAAATATACAGAGGGAGAGAGAAAAGGAAAAAATTCATATTCAAATTATGGTTAAATTTAATTAATTACAGTAAGTATGATATTATTACGTGATTAGTTATTCTTTTTATATTGTATATTAATTACATAATAAATATATTACACTATTATATAATTGATTCAAATATATTCAATTAATTAAAATCTCTGTTGTTTGGGGGTTTCATTTTTCATAAATAAACCAAGTTGCTTTTGATTTTTAGTTTGCTAATCACTCTAGCAAAAATTAGTCATATTTCATTGATAGATAATGTCAGAGGTTATTTTTTTTTAAAAAAAAAAATAAATGTTCATCTTTCTTGAGAAAAAGAAGAAAAAGGAAAAATCAATTAACAACTACTTTCCACTTTCTCAAACTAAAAAATGTCAATTTTTACAACAAGGCTGCTAGCAATTTTTGAAAATTTACCATCCCCTCCAAGATATATATACACCAACACATACTTCTTTCTGGTGTACTAGCCATCATATTTAGAGCGATTTAATGCATTTTTTAATCATGTACTTGGGATGTACAGTACATATTTTTAGTCCTACATGAATTAACTTTTGCAATTTACTTCTTTAATTTTAAAATAACGATAATTTTAGTCTTGTTAGTTGAAAAATTGCATGTGACTTGCACATGACCCAAGCAAATTGCAATTTGAGTCCTGTATATTGATTCATGTAGGACAGAAAATACGAACCCCATTAAGTTACAAGACTAAAATTATAATTTAATTTGATCATGTACAAAGTCACATGCAGTCTTTTGGACAAATTAATTGAAAAATGATTAAAATTGCTAAAATTTTTAAAAACCACCGAACTAATTTAGTTGTAGAGCCTCATGTTACGAATGAAGGTTCCTATTATCCCCTCTCTTGCAGATAGGCTGTATGTAGTCTCTTACATAGATAATTCAAGTACATATTCAAGTAAGTTTGAACGGATTAATTAATGCTAGACACCTAACTATATAACCTCCTTAATTTCGATAGGTTATTACATTCTGTCTGTCTCCGAATAGTTTGGTAAGAAAATGTGTATATATGCCAACCTCGAGACCTCCTTTCTGTAGAGCAAGGAAGCATATATATAAAGAGAGAGAGGCAGAAACATGTGATTAGGCTTGTTTACGTAACTCCAAACATGACCTTGCCGCTTGACAACTACTACATCATTATCATTAATTAATTGCTCCACCCAAATGATCATCAAAACACTAGACACCAAGCTTTTCAAACTACTACTAATATATATCTAATTAAGAACAGAGCAGTGCGAAAATATTGTCCTCCTGACCAAATGTTATTTTTGTCTTTTTATCAAGGGAAAAACCTAATTAGCAATTCATGGACTTCATGAAATCCTTAGAGAAACCTATAATTGTTTCTACATAAAGGATTCAATAAAATTAGATCTAAAAATTCAAAGATTAATTTGACCCATTTCTCATTTAAATTCTTCAACCCATATGCAATAGTGATTTTATTCTTGTAGAACATGTGTGTGTATATATATATATATATATATATATATTTGTGCATGCATTTAATATATACATATATATATATATATATATTTACTTCGGCATAGGTATATCATATAGTGCTAAAAACGGTACATGAATCATTCAATCCAGATGTAATATTAGTTTTATTCTTGTAGTACGCGCGTGTGTGTATATATATATATGTATATGCACTTGTGCATGCATTTAATATATAAAAAAAAATACTTCAGCATTAGTATTATAGTGCCAAAATTGTATCTTCAGTTCCTGGGATATATCTAGCTAGAGTATATATAATCCTGATGAAAAACAAATGATAACAACATTCTTAACTAAAACAAAAAAGGCAGGTAATAAAGAAGACAAAGATGATGATGAGGACCACGATAATGAGTTTTTGCTCCGAAAACTTGGGAGTAGAAAGAATATTCTACTTTGAATTAACATATTGGGTAGCATAAACAAAGATAGCTAGGATCTAAATATATGTATTCTGTGTATGAATATTGAGGTCTGGGAGGTTTGGAGGACCACTATGTTTCTTCATTACATGATGGTCCAAATGAAAGGACAACGCCTTGCAATTAAAGATCATAGCTTGGATAGTTATTTCAGATTATGTATGAAAAATTATGGAGGTATATCAAGAACTTGGATGCCCAGCGAACCCTAGCTACAAAAATTCGGAGCTATATATATGACAAATCAAGAATCAGATATTAAAAAAAATAGACCACCTTTATAATTCCAGTAATTAAGCCAATTCAAAATCGGCACAATTCAACATAAGTAAGACCCAAAAAATCAACTGAATGTTATTTTCCTGATTAAATTCTAAGAAAAGACAGAAAAAATATTAATAATAACAATCACTTGGGCTACAAAGGAAGCAGGTCTTTTAAACACTTTAAAGCCTACAACTTCACCTCAGAGCACTCTTAAAAATGGCTTTTTAAACTTTTACCTGTCTTGTGTCATATATATATATATATATATATATATAATCTCTTGGTTCTTAACCCCCAAAAATTTCCTGTAGATCTCGATCACATTCTTAATACATGATTTGATATTGAAAATGTAATAACTTGACAAGACTTTTGTATCGATCAGCAGCAACACATACTAGAGGTTATGTCGATCTAGGTGTTTCTTATGTTGGTGTTTAATTTGTTTTCATCTCTTGATTTAACTGAAATTCTGCTTTCTGATTAGGGGATTTGAAATCTGATGTTACATTTTGGTTATTATCTGCTTTCAACTCTTGAAATAACAGTATATTTTGCAATATATATATATATATATATATATATATATTAGTGACAGATGCTCAGAGCCTGCATCAAATTCAGAATTATATTGAGAAAGACAACTTATGATCATCCATTGGAGCAATAACTGTAGTGTTTACGTTGTATCCATGGGTCCGAATAAACACTGTTAACCAAAGGCAAAGATGCTATTAAGATATGGGGTGCCAAATAGTACAAATAACATTCATGAACATTTAAGATTTGAAGGAAGTCTATATCGATCGGCAATTAAAATCAGACAAAAGTATTACATCAATTTAAGCTTAAGATTGCTGAAGAGCAAGGTCGCAGAACTTACATACTCAAACATCGATCAAGTGAGCACCATGAATCCTGTTAACTCCGAAAAGCTTCCTATATGTCCGAAGTGCTGCTGTATGACAAAGACAAACAACTCACTTTTGATGTTATATATGTGTGTGTAATATTCAGATATATATGATTGTTATGATTACCTATTCATGAACTTGTGCTGATCCAAGATGGCACACAGGTTGGATTGTGAGGTGAAGCTACATATATCCCAATTATCGGTGGGATTAGCAGATGGGATAGTGTAGTTTGAACTCAAATCTCTGGAAACAATAAGGTTTTGCTGAAACCCAAAGAACGAAGGGTTCTTCGACTTCCTTGTGATCACAATAGATTCTTGAATTAGGTCTCCGTTGGCTGCTTCATTACTTAGGGGACAATGGAGGATAGGTTCGCGAATTTCGCCATTAGCCCTCAAGCAGGACACACTGTTGCTGGAAGAACCTGCAGATAATTGGAAAACTTCAAGTTGATTGTTTCCATATTCAACTGGGATTGAAGGGTTCAAACCAGAATCCGTGTTTCGGGCATCATTTAGCTGCTTGATGCACATTTTCTCTCTTGTTCTTTCCCTAGCCCTTGCTCTAGCCTTTGCCCTTGACTCTTTCGCAAGATTCTGCTGATGATCTTTTGCTCCTTTATTTTTGTTAGCAAATTTCCTCTTTGAATCTTCTCCTAAAGAGTTTGCATTTTCAAAGGTCTCCCCATTTCCTGCAGAAGAGAGTACTTCACAGTCAGAGTGTGAAGAAATACTCTTAGCGCTGGCGCTGGCGCTGGCGCCGATTTGTGTCTTCTGCACCAGCTCTTTAATGGCTGTTTTTGATTTAGTAAGCAGCCAATCGAGGGTTTTGCTTGGCTTATCAAAACCTAGCATTTCTTGAAGGTCGAAGAACTTTCGTGCAATTCCGATGGAGAGCCTAACTCTCCGGTCCCTCGGCCCTTGAGATGTGAATATTTTGCTGTGCCGGTCCTTTTTCACCGCCTGTTTTCTCTGAAATGCGTTTGCCATAGCAGAAACTGGATCTTCATTTATCCCACCAACATCTTGATTGTACAAGGCAGCAGCCTCAACAACTGAAGCATTGGCGGCCAAGTAATGACCTGAAAACATGTCGGGATGGTGATGAAGCAAAATTTCACGGCCATTGAGGTCGACGACGGAACTATTGGCTCGTGCGTGAAGAGAAGGTGAAACCTGCGGAAGCAGGTACGTGTTCTTGCTGAACATTTTGGAGAAAATTACAAGATTGAAAAGGAAAACCCTATTTTCTTACATAGAGCATATATATTCTGGACAAGTCATGTTGGAAACCCTTATAATATTATTCTTGAATCAACTTGCAAGAGATTTCTGTTCTCCAGGGCGAGCTGGAGGGGCGGGTATATGTGGTCCATGGAGAAAAGGGTTTCTGAAGAGGTTATTAACTCTAACAGGTTTATTTATTGAAGCCATAAAAAATAGTTGTCTATTTCTTTATTTACCTGGAAAATGACTTTTGCCTGAGAAAGACTGGAGGCTAGGGCTGTAGGGAAAAAATGGAGGACGGAGGTAATGATGAATTGGGGAAGCTGGGGTTTCAGGAGAAAACTGTTCTGTACCCTTTCTTGCAACCCCAGATGAAATGTACTCAAATGCACTTCATAGGGTATATTATAAATTAGTGAACCAAATTTATGTATATATGCCTTCTATATTATTAATGATCTTCCACTTCCTTCAAAGTACATATTAGCAGTAATTCAAAATGTAAAGATACAGTTCTTCTACAGTTACTCCACTTCAAACAGCAGAGATAAATCAGACCACTATAGTCATACATATGCTCATCCACACCAATTCTTGCTTTTCTGTATGAAAACAGTACAGAGATACACATATATACGGAATTAAGTATATGTACCATATACACACAGTACGTAGTATATGACGAAATTAGGGCATGATGTATATATATTAGAAATGCAACCATGATAGAGGCGGAAAGTAGGGTTTATTAATCATAGCGGTGGCTTTTCAAGTTAAAATAAAAGAAATTAGGTTTGCCGGAAGAGGGCCGTGAGCTCTTTGTAGGTGTGAGCCCTTCCTTGCTGCATGTGTGTGAAAAAAGCTGTGTTTTTTTTTTTAACAACAATTTAAAGAGTCTACACTGCACGTACCTTTGTCTATCACCCTACGCAATAGACAAATTCACTTGAATTCCCCTGTGCTTTTAGGGACGGGCCCCATTTGCTCCGTGTCCTGTTCACCCACCTCAAAAAAGACTCCATTTCCGGTATGTCTGTAAGAAATCCATAAACCTCTTCTCTTTCAAAGGTACTAACTTTTTGCCTTGTATTCAACTCTGATAGTTGTTTCTCAGCTGTTGGAATTTGCAAGTAGCCGGCCCTTTTGGGTTCTTGGGACCATTTAAGCTATGAGAGCGATTGGGGCTTGTACAGTTGTGTTCATTTTGCATTGCAGGCCCATTACAATAAACCCTAGTTCTTCAACGCTGCACTTTTCATGCCCTAATCTTCACCCTTGGCTACCCTTTTCCATTTTGGGTAATTTTTAATTCGACATCTGTTTCTGGGTTCTTCAACAGAGCGATTGTTTGTTGAAGGGTTTGTTTCATACTTGTGTTTTTCACTTTATTGAAAACAGAAGCTTGAATTTGTCTGTGGAAGGGGAAAGACAGTACTGCAACAGGAGGAAATTTAGCCACGGTAACTGAGTTATGGTAAGCAGAAAAGAAATATATACATATATATATATATATATGTATTTGTGTTTGTATATAACTCTTTGAGAAAAGGATTTCAGTAGAAATATGAACCCTAATGCAACAAAATCCGGGATTATTACAGCATAATTAGTTTCATTTAATTTTCCAGTAAATTAAATATAATTTGTGAAAATAAAATCAAGGGACATGACAGATTAATTTAATCTCAGACATTGTCCACAGTCAAAGGAATGGGTGAGTAAATTCAGTCTTTAATTAAGGCAGCTCATGTAAAAATATATATGTTTGTACTTTGGTTGTCTATATATGTTTCAAGAATCAAATTAATTGACTGCAAATGCGTGTAAATATGTGTAATGTTTTCTTGATTTTCTCTACTATATATTTTCGTTCAGGCTGAGGTTTTTACTAATAAAATTGTCGGAATATTCAACATAAACCACTATAAAATAACACGAAATTTGTAATAATTTTTTTAAAACGATTATATGTCCGTTCCAATTGGAACAATCTTCGTAGCAACTTTGAAATGAAAAATATTTGCTGACATACGTTTTTTGCCAGAAGAAATTTGTATGTTTAGAACGACAGAATAATTACAAAGGCCATTCCTACACAGTTGTATTCGTAAAGCCGTTACAAAAACTTCTATGTTGAAGGGTTTCATCCAGAGCCGTTACAATTTTATTGTAATGCCTATTTTAGCCGCCGACGTATTTTTATTTTAAAAGCTGTTACAAATTAAAAAACAATATGTACAAAAGACATTCCAGTAAAATATTTTTTTTTATATAGTGAAGTCATAAATTCTAATTAAATTAATGAAAGTACAAAGTGTAGTAGGTACTAGATATGTCCTTTGACTGGTTGATACAGAAACTATATATATGGTTTCATTTTTCCTGCAAATATATGTTTGCTTATTTTTTTGGAAGATGTGGGATAATTTATTATTTTTTATAAGATTTTTTTTTGTCATTTCTCATATCACATAGGAATAAATTGTATTTTTCCGTACTGTATCAATTAATTTCTTAGAATCATTTTGTCTTTTTATTACACAAAAGTGAATTATTATTCCCTATTTCTTCTAATACAATCAGTTAATCCTAATATTTTGGTAATAGTTAATATATATTTACAACAGTTTGTCATTTTTAACAATTAATATAATTAATTATGACAAATTAAAAATTATATATGTCTTCTAATGTTTCCTGAATATTCATAAATTATGTTTGTATTAATTACGCGAAAAGCATTTGACATAATAAATGGTGTGAATTGATAGAAAGGCACATTCATTGCATTTACTTTATGGGTTTTAATTGGTGGAATAAAATCATGATGAACGATGACCAAAATTCCTACTCTAACAAATTTTTTTCATAAAACTAATTAATTAAACCCTACCCAATACTTTCTAAACTCAAATTGACTGACAACTACAATAATTATATATTAATTATTAATATTAAATAATTATATCTAATTAATAATTATTATTAAAATAAAACAATATCTACTATTACAATTGAATAATCATCCCACACATTAATTGGTAAGATTCGAACTCGATATGAATTTAGGATTATGAGGTCTGAATTTCGTCAATTGAATTAAGTCGATTATTGATCCCCACACAATACTATATAATTGGCGGGTTTTCGAGCAGGCCACCTAATTCATTTGCAAAATACGTGACTTGGATATATATGTGTGTGTATATATATGTATAATTTAAGTTGTGAGAAAAGAATTAGGGCAGGGTTGAAGAGGTGGGCAATACCTAAAGGATGGAATGAATAAATTGTAATGAAAAATGGGATGGGGATTCCATCAAAACGAGTCGTTTTCATTAACTTTTTCCATTTCTACTGTTTGAGGGACATGATTTAACGTTAATGCATGCGAGCGTACGTACAAGATTGATATGATCACAGCAATTGTAGCTATAAATTAACATATATATGTCAGATATTTATTTAACGTGCACACATCCACACATAAATCTCGTTACTTGAAATTTAATTTCTTACGTACCCGATACAATTAATCAATCAATCTCCCTCCTATTCCAGCAACATTTCAACTCACAGAATATTAATCTATTCTCATGGTCTTTAATTTAAATTGGTATATTTTAGTGCTGATATTGCAAGCCAGGTTTATATCAATGCTTACAATTAGGATTGGTGTTTAAATAAACTTATTTAAAACAGTGCATAAGCTTATAAATATTTTTAAATTTTATAAAATATTAATTAAATTTTATTTTAAAAATAAACTTTCCATGTATTTAAATAACAAAATTATGAAACTTACAAAATCTAAGTAATGTCGACTTTTAGTTAATATATAACTAAATACTAATTAGTAAATATATTAATTAAAAAAATAATCAATAAGATCTAGCTCAATTATTACTTTGATTTTCATTTATTTTCTAAAAAACTTATTAAACATTATACCCCGTGTAAATGAGGAATTAATACTTTGGTTTTCATTTATTTCCAGATGTCCCACTAAAATCCAAATCTTACAAGATCCAAGTGAATCCTCCAATCACATAACAGGACAAGTTTTGGGGCCAATTGAACATATATTGCACGTCAACTCCACCAAATCAATCAGCTGTGTATGGGCATAAATATCGATCGGTTAGTATATAGTTTTTCGTGTGAAATTATTGGGTGATGTTTTGACAAATATGAATTGGCTTCATCTTCTCAAAAAATAGAACCAAGTTACAGAAAGTGGTGTCACTTCATCTTCATCATGTTATGGGATTCAGATACATATATATAGAGAGAGAGATGATGATCACCTTCAATTCCAACTTCCCATTATAATAGTGGAGCATCTTTACGAGCTTCTCTACACCCAATCCATCTTTTCGGATATTGTTGGATCATGTATACTTTTTATTAATATCATGAGAAAGTGAAATTAAGGTCTTATAATTTTCAAGGTGACCTGTTATATGTTGGGATATTGTTATTCTATTATATAGTATATATTGTTTATTGTAATAGCAGGTGTTGTTCAGATTTTATTTATTTGATATTGTTAATCAGTGTATGATTATTATAATTGTCTTTGCTAGATTTTGATATTTGAAAGGAATTATTGTCACGAGTTATTTTAATTAATGATTATTTATCGCTTCAAATTAAAAAAAAATCATGAGAAAAGTCATTTTGTTTGAGTCAATTTGCAATACATATAAAAGCATACATGTGTTAAAAAGATATTTGAGTAATAAGCTTATGATGTTTATGTAGAATAGATGCTGAATATTAAGGACTAAATTGCCATAAATATGAAACTCTATTAATATGAGTTCCAAAAAATCATTTGGAAGGAGGATGGGAAGAAAGAGTTGCAAGACTATTGGGTATGGACTTAATTATACAAGAAATTGGAGTCTTATTTCTATTATTTTTGTGGTTCTCTTCCAGGTGTCTTCTCAGAGTAATCCCTTGTTTTCTCTTATTTCTTTTTCGATTTTTCCTAAGAGGGTGTTTGGCTAAACTTATAAACTTCTCAAAAAAATATCTTAATAAATAAGAATGATTTATGTAATAATATATAAATTAGGTGGTATTAATATAATTATGCCTAATAATTACAAACAGTAAAAGGAAAATATTAAATATTTTGTATCTTTATAAAAATATATATTCATAAATAAATATAAAATATTATAAGATAATTCTTTGAATTTATTAATTTACAAAAGTAGAAGTTACAAATTGATATTAAAATATACAATAGAACATATACTTTATATTAAATAATTATTTACAAAATAAAAAATAGGGATTATTGCAATTTTCGTCCAGTTTCTTATGGGCGGTGGCATTTCCAATCCAGGTCTTTCCCAAAATAGAATATTGGAACAGTAATTAAAAAAATTTGGCAATTTTAGGACAAATTACCCTAAATCGGCCGGAATTGTGCACGAGGGAGGCACGTGAGCTTTTCAAATTTGCCTGAAGCTGACGTGTCCGGTGATCTGCTTATGTGTTAAAAAAGGGGGAGGGGGGAATGACGTGGCATCGCTGACGTGGAAAAAAAGCCACGTCAGCTTGCCCATTGTTAAAAATCGCACGCTTTCTTCTGCAAACAAAATTGATTGCTTACCCCCAATCTGTGCTTTACAAGAACCCTAGTTCGCTCCCAATCTTTGCTAGAAAAAATTCGCTCCCAAGCCAAGCCAACGATTGAAAGAGAAATTGAGCAAGGAATTGAAGATGAGCAGTGTTTCATCCCTCGTCGAATGCTATTGTGGAAAGAGGACAGTGATTCAGACCTCATGGACTGAGATGAATCCTGGAAGGAGATTCCATTCATGTAAAAACTACAATGTAAGTGTGTTTTTCTATTTTGTTCATCTCCACGTAGCTGAGTTTTCTCCTCATTGTATTGTTAATTTTTCTTATCTTCTTAACTGATTGTAGATGGGTGGGTGTGGTTTTTTTGATTGGGAGGACCCTCCAATGTGTAGAAGGGCGCGTGCAATTATTCCAGGTTTATTGCGCAAGAAGAATGAAATGGAAGCTGAAATTTTGAAATTAAATTTCAGGCATGGAAGACTTTGGAGACTGACAATTGTTTTGTTGGTTGTTTGCATAATATGCATTTGGGTGAGTGTTGGATTGTGTTCGAAGAAGCAACAAGAAAAATGTAGGGTGTAGATGATGAAGAAGATGGTTAGGCTTAGTTCATATGTACTATTTTTAATTTGTAAGTGTTTGAATGTATTGTATTTAGTGTTTTTGAAGTTCTTGTATTACATTACAAAATCCATATGTAATCACTTGGTTATGTGTAATGGAATATATCCCTGTTTTGAATATATTATATTTAGTCTCATCTTTCAATCAATTGTATTACAAATCCATATTTAAACATTTGGTTATGTGTAATGAAAGTTCTGCAAACAGAGTTTATGTGACTTGGACTGTGAACTCATAATTTCTGCAAGTACATGGACTGTGAACTCATGATTTCTGGCAAACTTTCTGCTAACAAAAATGTCATAATTTCTGGAAAAATACATTGCAATTTCTGATCAAATTCCTGCAAACAAAAAACTCAACAATGCAAACAAAAAATAGAACAATTAACATTGAAGTCATAATTTCTGCAACTCATAATTTCTGTCAAAATTCTTACATTTCACTTGCACAATATCCACAAAAACTCATCCACAAAAACTATCCACAAACACTCATCATCTAACTGCATTCCTACTACCACAAACTATCCACAAACACTCATCATCTAACTGCATTCCTACTACCACAAACTGTTTACAAAAACTCATCATCTAACTGCATTCCTACCACCACAAACTGTTCACAAAAACTCATTAACTGACACATACTACTTTTGACCGTGATCATCTGAACTTTGGGAAGGCCATTTAGAGATGTCAACCCACTTTCTCCCATGCTCCTTCACTATTGTCTTGGAAATAGGAGCTATTGGCCTGCTTGAAAAACAGGGCATGAAACTGGTACCAGTCATTGGAGGAGGTGCCCTGATGTTGAGTCTAGGTTGCAATGTCACTTGGGGTTGGAAGGACATGTTTGCGTTGGTCATCTGCAATTGTTCGTACATCGTAGGCCCTTGAACACATGGTGGAGTGGGTGTAGGGCCAGGTTCTGTCAGTATTTCTGGCTCCAAATCATGTTGCATTGGCTCATGTTGTTCCACAATTGGAGGTAAAATTGTAGCAGGATCATTTACTCCACTATTTGTAGTAGGCATAGTCACCTAATTCAATAACATTGAACACAGTGTCAATCAATTTGCAAAATAGGATTAAACACCCATAAAAAGTTAGCAGACTTACCCTATTTGGATCTTCATACACAGAATGTCTCCTCTTCCTTGTATTACCTGTAGATGATGAACCTGCCTGAAAATAAAAATTAATATACAAAAGAGTACATTAGTTTATATGTATACAACAGATTATTTATAGAAATAAAAGTGAATATTGAGGTACCTTTGAAAACAATGTATTCATTTGAATCTCATCAAGCCCAGGTTCTTGCATGTCCTTATATAAGGCACATCCCTTTGCATTATGCCCCTCTTCACCACATATCTTGCAGTGGTGTTTGACATGTTGCCTTCTGAGTTTAATTTGTTTATTTTTCTGTCCACCTTTTTCTTTACCTTCATCAGGCTCTCTATTTCTTGCTCCAGCAGGTCTTCCAGGACCCCGTCCAAAGTTTGGAGGCAATGGAGGAATGAAGCCTGTCTCAGCCCACAGCAATTCACCACTTATTGGTAGTATAGCAGGCTCATACACTGACTTGTATGTATCCACATTGTAGTAAGGGTGCACCATCTCTTCAGGTTGTAAATTTTGATTAAAAATTGCACTGCATGCATGCTTGCAAGGGATTCCTGACAACTGCCACAATCTACATGTACAAGTTCTCCTCTCCAAATCCACTGAGAACTGACTCCCATCATAACATGAAATTTGATAGTATCTATCATTTGCCTTAATTATGTAAAACCTGATTCCTTCCCCAGAAACCCCACATTTTTCAGCAAACAGTTCAAGATTTTGCCTGTTCATATGTGTGACATTCACATAATCAAATTTCTGTAATTTCCCACCAATGCAAGCTGCAACAGGCATGTTTCTAAGTTCACCCCCATAGTACACAGCTACTGTTATGGATTCTGTTTCAGGGTCTGTAAACAGAGCATAAAAAAAAACCTAAGCAACATACAAATAACAGCACACCATACCAACACCAATATTATAATAGTAATTTCATGGGGGACCACATTTCCCCTTTAGAAAATAGCAATACAAAAAGAAAAAAAATAAACAAATGCACTGACAAAACGACGAAGAACAGTCATCTTCAGGGGACCATGTTCCCCTTTTCACAATACCAAATTTAATTTCTTTAAATAATACTCTGATAGCACTAAGCACAATGCAAGCAAAATAAGAAAATAAAATGGAGGAACCACTTACGATAAGCAGGCGGTGGCATTTTCAAATGCCTGTCTGCGCGAATGACGACCATCTTCCCACAATTGATTTTACCGCAGTGAAATTTCCTTTCCTTCGTGCCAAAACTCAGTAATCGCGTTTCTAAATCTTTTTCTTTCTCTACAATTTAGGTATTTGGCTTCAATATTTACCCCTCTTTCTTTACCCTAATCTGTAAAAGAGGGGAGAAGACGACAGCAGCACGTGCTTCAGACGTGCTACCTATTTTCCCTCTAATTCTGTCCACGTTGGCAAGCTGACGTGGCTTTTTTTCCACGTCAGCGATGCCACGTCATTCCCCCCTCCCCCTTTTTTTAACACATAAGCAGATCACCGGACACGTCAGCTTCAGGCAAATTTGAAAAGCTCACGTGCCTCCCTCGTGCACAATTCCGGCCGATTTAGGGTAATTTGTCCTAAAATTGCCAAATTTTTTTAATTACTGTTCCAATATTCTATTTTGGGCAAGACCTGGATTGGAAATGCCACCGCGCATAAGAAACTGGACGAAAATTGCAATTTGCCCTAAAAAATATAAAAAACTAAATTATATATTAATTAAGCTTATTTTTAGATTGATATTGATATATATTATTTAATTTAATACAAAATATTGATTAAATTCTGAATGTAAATTAATACAATAATAATTATGTAGTTAAATACATAAAAATATATAAATAATTAAAAAAAGCTCGGTAGCCAACTTTCGCGTCAAGCTTTTGCCGAGTTGGCTCGACTCACTAACCAGTTGCAGGAAGTTGGGCCACACACGGTCTGAACATTTAAGTCCAACTCCCAATTCTTAATGGACTCATACGGACCCGTCTTCCTCATGGGTTGGGGCCTTTGGGTTGGGCCCATTGGGCTGCTTATCGTATTATAAATAGCAGTATGGGCTGGCCCTCATTTCCTTTTATAATAAAAATGCCGTATAATATGGTGATCATAGTTTACACTAAAATTTATATAATTAATACTCAATAAGTTAATCATTTTTCTAAAATGATAAATTTTGTAGCTCCTAATTGCGCTCAAAGTCTAAATGAATAATTTTGTTAAATTAATAAGATAATAATTTTCTGGAAAAACTCTTATATAAATTTATTATCCCTTCAATATTATTAATTAATAATTCTACAAAATTACAAATACGTATAACTAGGACAACTTAATAAAATATAATTATATTATTATTTATTTTTTAAAATTTAAATTCAACTGTATTTCATCTCTAATTTTAATTAAGAATGTTTGATGTTCTTTATATAGTAGTTGGCTTCTTATCATAAATGAACTTGCATTAAATTTTAATTAGTATTATGTACCATGTACAATGAGTTTTTTTTTCCCCTAAGGAGCATGTAATATATTTAATTAGTGACGTCGTATGAAAATTATTCAATTAGTCAATACAATATATATTTTTATTCATGAAAATAATTTAGGTTCGACGAATATTGTTTTTTTAAAAAATTAACAAATCATATTTATTAATTAATACCTCTTTAAAATATTAAAATTACGTGGTCTCCGTACTACTAATTTATATAGATTTGAATGTAATTGAATTTCGATATGAGATTGGGTTGGATGCAAGGGTGTGTGGATCCCTTGGGGACACGTCATCACTTCCTAGCAACATATATATATATATATATATATATATAGATAGGGTTTGAGTCATGTGCGCGTGATTACAGGCGAAGAATGGTGGAGCCGCAGCCTTTAGGGAGGGAGGGAGGGAGGAAAGAACCCCCAGGCCGAGCCCCAGTCGCACACTGATCAGCATCAGGGGAAGTGGAGTCTGGACTCTGGACTTGGGAGTTGGAGGGGAATGGGGAATGAAGAAATGCATTCATGCCCAACACACACTACAAGCTGTCACTTTGACCAATCACGCACGTGTTTTTTGGTGGATATAAAACTTTAATGCCCCTGTCTTTGATTTTTTTCTTCTTCTAAATTTAGTGAATAAAACACAATAATTATGTATCTACTACCCAACATTATTTTTCCTCAACTCCCATATGCAAGACCCTTATACCACCCCCCCCCCCTCCCCCTTTTTTTTCTTTGTTTTCTGTTGCCTCGCTTTTTCAATAATTCACTAAATTCAAACGTTAAATAATGGATAAGGACGACAACGAGTCGAAGCTCTTCAATGGGTTTGTCAGAAATAGGGATCTAACCAATCTAAATTTTTTTTTATTAGAGACCTGATTAAATGGAGCCAGTTGAAAAAATTTTAAAATATTAAAAATATGTTTTTAAAAGAATACTGTTACAACTTTATATATATGAAAAATAATATTATCAAAACTTTATATATTTTTTAATAAATTTTTATGTATACATTTTAGGCTTTAGAATATTAAAAAATCTTAAATACATAGTACTTAGCATTAAATCTTTTTATAAAATATTTTATATTATCATTATTTCATTTATAAAAATATTAACTTTTTGTATTATATATAAATATACATAATTTTTCATAAATGTATATATATACTTTACATAAGTGTATCCTAATAAAATATATAAATCAGACTTGGGGTATCTTGCCAAAATGAGGCGAGTTCAAATCTAATTTCAACCTGTTATCAGCCTTAACTATGGGATAAGAATATTAAAATAATTCATTTAAGAATTTTCTCAAGACAGATGATCTACTTCCCTTAAATCGAAAGGTGTATATGAGTAAGGGTCACAGGAAATTTCAAAAGAATTTTATATGTGAAATTTTAAGTAAATTAAAAAAAATGAAATAGTAGGATGATTAGGATATAAAACTAAATGAAGCCACTCGACATCCGACTGAACTTAATCAATATAAGTTCATTTTAATGCTCGACTTGAACTCAATGCGATTAATACAAAAATAATAGATTATACTTAGAAAAAAAAGATCAAATTACTGAAACTCGATTCAATTAAAACTTATTTGAATTCGTTTGGAGCAATAATTTCAACTAAATTCAACAATCTTTTAAATTTAATATTAGTTTAAATAAATTTAAATAATAATATATTGAATTCGACTAAAATTATTTATTGGGCAGGACGATAACCAATTATAAAGTTAATGAAACACGATGTGTCCCGGTGGGTAGTGGGAGCAAAAGTAGTTGAGGAACACACGGCCTTTATTTAAAACAACAAAATAGAAAGTAGGACTGTTTGATTCCGACTAGTCTGCAATGGTACATGACTCGCACGTGCACCTTGGATTGGCATATTGGAATTGGATGGGTGAGGCCCACTCGTAATATCTGTCAACCTTTGGGACCGAAACTGAAACCCAAAAACTTTGCCCACCGCTTCAGAGGGGCAAAGTGCAAATATGTTTAGTCGTTTCCATGTGGAAATATCTAGCCTAAGCATTGGTTTCATCTCTCCAATATTATTTTATATTTTTA
This sequence comes from Sesamum indicum, assembly GCF_026168435.1. Classification (NCBI taxonomy): domain Eukaryota; kingdom Viridiplantae; phylum Streptophyta; class Magnoliopsida; order Lamiales; family Pedaliaceae; genus Sesamum; species Sesamum indicum. Next base: position 22,851,987 of record NC_142665.1, read on the forward strand.
CACAATTATTAAAAACAAATTATTTTTACACTTTACTCTATTTAGTCTTCCATGAGCATTTTTTGAGGAAAATGAATGAACTCGAATATAGGATAATTAATCCGGCCGGTCGGAACTTTTACTATGGGCTTTTTGATTCCTACAAATTCAGTTGTCGAGCTTTTGCGTTCTAATTTAACGAGTGAATAATCTGATCGGTGGAGGTAAAAATCAGATTAGGAATGTAAAAACTATTTCCAGTAAAGTATTAAGAGAAGGAGATTATTATTATTTTTTTTAATAAATCTGTAATTATTAAACTAGTTTTAGTAAGAAAATTGTGTCGAGACGTAGATGGTTGGTCCACATTAATTGCTTGGGGTAGTATAAATACCCCTCAAACATTGTAAAGAAGGACTTTTGGCAATTAAAAGAGAAATGATTTTTTAGTTTGTAATGTGTGAAGTATGTTTAGATCACGAGTTTTTCAGTTCTTCCCTATTATCAATCAAACTCAAATTATTTATATAAAAAAATTGTTTATGACATACTTGATACAATTGAATTAGAAGAATGATATAATTAAAATACGTAATTAATTGGATAGGACGATGGACTATATAGATTTAATTTGGACAACAAAGTTGTTGTAGTAGTCTGATTGTGAAACAAGGTACAGATCCCACTACAGTTGCACATAGATGTTGGACGTCGGGTAATAATATGATGATTGAAGCTAAAAAGGAATAGAAAATCTAGGGCCAAAAGGAAAGACAAAGTTGATAGAATAAGGACAATCTGATGTCCTTTCATGGGGAACAACCTCACATGCCATCTCCAACCCGCTTTTCAGAAAGGTAACTCCCATGAATATAGCAGCACCTTTCAAGCACAAATGCTCCTTTCCTCATTCCATACAAAAAACCAAAGGAAACTGGAACTACAGGGTGGTCTCTGTATGTCCTAATTTTCAGTATCATCGTTAAAGTGGTTCTTGTTTTCTTCCTTTCTATGATCTCATTGCTATAGTTTTAATGTTGTCAAAAAAAGTTTATTTTATTGTCTTATGCTTCTTGCTTAGTTGTTGTTGTCCTAACAGATGATGCTCAATGTTAATTCTTGTGTGTGTGTTTTTTCTTTTTAAAGTTTGGTTTGTTCCAATTCTAGTCACGGTTGCGCAGTTCGTTTGTAGAGGTACTTATAGATTATCAATACAGTCTTCACATCGACAAATAAATTTTAAAAATTACTCATTCTTATCAAGGGATCTTATAAGAGTAAATTCCTAATAAAGCAGATGGAAAAACTGATTAATTTTGATAAACTAATGCTACAAGATTACTAAGAGGGAAGTGATCTGAACAACATTTCCCTGTTGGTATTTACAATTGAATCACAAAACCAAAGGAAGCCCCAACAAAGTGGAAAGTAAACTATAATTAGGAGCAAAACCCTTTGAATTATCTCCTAATGAATCACTAGGCTAATTCTTGCTCTGTAATTAATCAGTCATGCCAGCAAAGCAGCATCACCACACATCTTCTCATAATGTACAGCCTTCCTCTCTGCTCCTTGAGAAACCTCCCTAATCTTCTGCTTGATAATCTCTTCTTTGATCTTTCCACTGATGCTGCTGCATTCCCCATTTTCATCTCCATATACACTAACCTTAATAACTTCGAAGGATGATGAGGGAAGTAGTGTTTGGCTGCTGCTAAGGTGGTTGTTTTTGTTCAAGAATGATGAGAAGTAGAAGCTGCAGAATGGGTTTAATTGGATATTGTATGGAAAGTGTGTTGAGTATGAAGTAGAAGAGAAGGGGCTCTTCTCTTATAATGGGCGAAGGAGGAGTTGGGGTGGGGGTGGGGGGGGGGTTGGCCCATACTGTGTGTGCCACGTCATCATCTATAGCAACATTAATGCAGGTATCATCCTCCAAGATAGTTGGTCGGCCCCCAAGAGATAAATATGTTATCAGGTTACCACGAAAGTTTTCCTGCTTCCTTTTCTAGTCTTTTTTTCTACCTTTCCTATTTATCCTTCTTTCCCCCAAACTGATTTCAACGCTTTCTAAAGTGTAGGTGATGGAGCTATCACGCTTTTAATTTTCTTCTTCATGTGTTGCAATCGACTCAATTTTTTGTGTACCAACAAAAAGTTCTCATTTATCTAATCTGATAAATATCCACCATACATTTAATCAGTATTTTGATTAAAATTAGAAAAGAGCCCTAATTTGAATTTAGAGGATTTTTCCTTTTTTTTTTTTTTGGTATATGATCTGATTCACGTTAGTATTTGGGCTATAATATGCTAACGTAACATAATTCGCAGTTTTTGTTTTTTAAGTAATGATTGTTTTATCCTCTTTTGTAAAGACATTAGGGTGAGTTGAAGTGTGACTTTTGTTGTAAATTTGGTACAGATAAGCCAGTCAAAAATTTACAGCAGAAGTGATACTTCAACACTGCTGAACTTGTGAACTGCATATTTTAATGCACATTTCAGAAAAAAAGGTACTCCTGAATAGGGACAGTCTACAGACATCACTCACCACTTAAATTATTACATTAATAACGTAAGAAGGTTTCATCCCCGAACTGGAACTGAGATGCGGTTCCAGCTGGATCCAATGCCCTCCTTTAATTCCAACAACACTCCATTTATTTATCAACACTTGTTCTTGGAATTAGGGGCAGTCCTAAACATGTTTTGCTTAGTGCTCCTTCAATTTAATTACTGCTCTGCCCATTCCCTTCTGTCCAAAATTTAATTTTATTTAATTTCACAAATCCAATAATGTTTTGTTTTGCACTGCTCCCCATCATTTATTGCAGCATTCGAAATAAATACACGTTATAACTTATGAACACATCAATTCAATTAATAAATTAAAAAATAAATAATAATAAATTTATATTAAATTAGATAAATATATATTTACAAGCTTTTGTCATTAACATAAATGAAAAATTGGAACTAAATTCATGCTAATTTAGTAGATAGGGAAAAAAATTACTACTTTATTCCTTGGTGACCCACCAAGATCAACTGGCCAAGATTATCTTAATAATTCACCAGGTCCGTGCTGATATGGTAAGTTGGATATTTGTTCTTCCTTTTTGGAATTGTTCACCTTTCCTTTTTCTTTTGATCTCCTTTCTCTATCACTATTTCTTTTCTTCTGTTTCCAAAATATTATATACAGTGAAGATAGGAATCGACTGACGAAAATATCTTAGTCAGAGACAAGGGAAAAGTGTTGATGATCAGCTAGTCTAGGCATGACAATGCTAGTCGTCGTCATCTGTTGCTCTCCAATGGTTGTAGGTCCTAACCATATTAATGAACAATAAAAATACCTTGATCAGGAGAGGGGGACAAGGATGATTAAAATACACTCTAACTCACTGGAATTTCAAACAGTGGACCAGGTTCTTGGTCCAAGTGTTTCAACCTGGTTCATCCTCAAAACTGAATGTGGTAATGTAATAAATAATTACGCAAACAAGACACGGCTGCACGGTACAAGGAGGACATGTCAGCACGTGATCAGCACGTGAGGGACACGCCCACCTCCTCGACTTCCTGGATCTTTCTCTCTGCTGGTTTAAATTCCCGCAGCTTTTAGGGTTTCGTTGTTAATCACTGATTAATATAAGTACGGTTAGATTCCATTAATGAAACCTAATAGGTACGTGGTAGAATCTTTGTTTTGATTTGTACAGAAACTAGCGAACACAGACAGCGCCGGAATTTGCAATTCAATGAATGATTGGGGAGTGGTTTGTTGAGGAAGTAAGATTATGGATTAATGATTAACCAAGTTCAGTTAATCTGGGTTAATGATGGAAATCGTCTTTGGATTTTGGTGTGTCTGAGAATCAGGGTTTTCGATTTTCTTGTCTGTTGTGTCCATCCCCTTCTGGTCTGAATGCAAAGTGCAACCCACCTTGCGGATTTAAGTAATTTTCCAAGTCCAATTTCATTTATTTATTTAAATTTGTATAAGTAATTACTATATTTCATTTTGCCTATAATTATATAGGAATATAACGAAATGGGTAAAGTTCTAAGGCACTAGTAACAAATGCTAGCTAGAATCCTTATATGTCTTCATCAGATATATCATCTTGAATCTAATGCTTATAGACAACATATTTTTGGTCCAAACTAGAACAACATTATAGTACACTTAGAATTTGTTAAATTTGATATATATATATATATATATATATATATATATAATTCAGAATGCAGTTTATATTTAAAAAACACTCGATGTTGTGCCAAATAATAATACATTTTGGATGTCAAATTGTTGGTACTTGATTAATTGTTAATATATATGTTGTTATAGCAATTTTAACACAGTGAAAATTTTAACCTCCACTATGTTGCCTAACTTACCACAAGCTAGTCCCCGTTTACTCATACATTCTTACTTGTGTATGATTTGGAGAGTTTGAATAAAGATCATCTGCACAATGTATGCAAACAAGCAAGATTACTCAATAAATAAAGCAACACAAGTAAGTTACTGGCAAACGGCCAACTTTATAATTTTATACACTATATTTAGATTTTGGGAGCCGAGAACCCTCCTCAGAGCCTTTAGGCCACTACAAGGCAGGGAGTCGATCAATCGCTATAAGCATTCTGGATTGGTTATGACAGGTGTGTAGTGGTCATTCTTTCGATCAAGGGGATTGAAACGTCTTTGAGATTTTCATCTGGGCCTGCGGGTAAATTACGACTCACCTTATTTCCACCTATCATGTCTATTATTGTTTACCAGCCAAGCATCCTCCAAATTCATATATTTTTCTGCTCGATACATCTAAAAGATATGAAGCTAGCTTCCTAACCAAGAATTCGAATAAAGTTCCTCCACGAAGTCCTTGGGTAAATGCACTGACAAGCACCTCTTGGTGGGCCATGGGGAATTCCAGTATAGCTGTGTTAAAACATTGGATATAAGTCCTCAAAGTTTCGTTCTCTTCGTGCTTGATTCCAAAAAGGCTAATAGCTGACTTCCTACACCTCTAGCTGCTAGCAAACTGGTGTTGGAAGAGGGAACTAAATTCTGCAAAAAATCTACTGATCCAGCTGGAAGCTGGTCGAACTATTGTTGGGCAAAATTCATTAGTGTAGTAAAGAAAACACGACATTTGATATCGGTATAACCTGTTCAGCAAGGCTGCATTTTAAAACTTATGGATATGCTCAGTTGGATTAGTAGCACTGTCATAAGCAGGTAGGTGTGAAGGTGCTCGGAAGTGAGCAGGAAGTTTTTCCATCATGATGTGTTTGCTGAAAGGGATGCCCCACCCAGCAGGCATGGTCTCTTTTGCTACCTGCTGGCGAAGTTCCATCATCTCATTCTTCAAGGACTACCAAATACCAGGGGGTTGATGTCCAGTACGGCAAGCTACTGGGAAAAGGTCATGCTCCGTTGGCTTGAGAATCGCGGAGGGTCAACTTGATGGTTTCCATGATGAACTGACGAAACTGCTTACAAAAACATACAAGATTGGCTAAGCAATTAAAGTACAAGTATTGCAGTTTGACACCCCCAAACTACTAGGAAAAACTATCTATAATTGTAGCGCTAATCTTCTTCTTACTGTACTTCCCGAATGGATAAAACGAAAGTATTAGTCTTCCCTTTCGTTTTGTTGCCTTTGAAGAAGATGATGGCTTAAAACTTCAAAGGCTATGGCCTAGACTATGAGCAGCTCCGAATCTTGTCTCCTTCTTTTGCTTTCTTTGCCTTCAACATAAAAGGAATTCGGCAAACATATCTTGAACAGTTGCAGCCTGCCATCTGCGTGTAGATAGGCAGTTTTCATCGCACAACCACCTGGCACAAGCTTCTCTATGCCATTTGCTTCAACCCCCACGCAACCAATCACCAAAACTTGACCGTTGACGAGATCACCAAGATTTGTCGACCATTTGAGCGCATCGTTTGCCATCCTACCGAGGAATCACGCAATATGTCTTGCGCACACAATCTGTCAATCTACCAAGAAATGCCGCAAAATGGTGTTGATTGTGCGCCGGTTGTCGACCATCTCCCACACATAGGCGCATAGCTCGCCCATGCGCGCACATCCTTGCGCATCTGTCTGAAGACTTCCCACAAAGTACCACACTATCAAGACCCAAGCCTGAAATACCCACAAGACACCAACACTGTCTACCAATCCTCAAAACCTACACGTACACCCGCCACGTAGCTTGCCATGCACCATCATCCAACGGATCCTTGTCATGATCTCCCTCTTTGAGCATTGCCAACTTTGTATGTACCACTTGTTTGGGTATATTAATTCAATAATATTATTTTATCATCGATTTCTACTAAAGTGAACAAGTAATTTCTATTGACAAACGAAATTTATTGTAAAACTTAAGTGTGTGAACTTCACAGTATAGGCTTCTGAACAAAATAAAAGAAACATTCGCTAACGAAATCGAAAACATAAAACCATTACAGCCCATATCCAATCTGTTAACCCATACAGCTCACTGATATTTATGGGCTGCTTGTTTTAAGAGTAATTTCCAATCTGAAACATAGACATTAGTTTGGGCCTGTGTAGCTCAATAAACGACATGTAGTGCTAAGAAAAACCCATAAACCCATCGACTAAAACAATAGATTAAAAACGCCGTTGCCGGGGATCGAACCCGGGTCACCCGCGTGACAGGCGGGAATACTCACCACTATACTACAACGACTTCTTGATATTCCTTTGACAAACTATTCTAACAAAAAATGACAAGTCAAGGCGTATAACTCTGGATACTCGTGTCGGGTTGACCATACTTTTTGAATCAAGATTCTTTTAGTCAAAATAATTAAGTTTATTAATATATAATAAAATAGTATCTCAATCAATTATTAGATGTATACATACATCAATACTTATTTATTTTACTTTATCAAAAAAGTGGGATGCGACTAATCAAACAAAGCTTTTAGGGTTGACACCTACCTCTGCAGTTCAACTATTCATAATTTCTTCAAGTACTCCTAAATTTTACTGCTTATGAATACATATATATATATATAGGAAAAATTCAAGAATCCCATGTGATATTGGGATGCTTAAATTTTTTTTTGAGAAAAATAAAGTATTAATTACATCTCTTGTGAAATAAAAAAAAAATCAAAATTTCCCGGGTAAGAGTGTATGGTATACGCATGTTGACTGAGATTTTGAGTCTAGAAAGTGCATTTTTTTTAATAATTTTGCCTTTCTCTCCAATCTAATATATAATATTATATAATAAATAATATAATTTAATAAATCTTAAATAATATATAAATATTTATTAATAATAAAATAATATTTTTGATATAATTATATAGTTATATTAATATTTTTAATATAATATTTTTTTAATTAAATTAATTAAAAATTAAAATTAAAAAAATAGCAACAACGGCAAACTGCAGAGGGAGGGCACGGCCAGCGCTTTCCTAATCACTGTGCGATGGTGATCATCGTCGCCTATCGCAAGCAAGGGCGACGAACATCTAGGCGACAGGCATCGCGCCCTCTAGGGGTAAAGGAGGTGCGTAGGCGGGTGGGGAAGGGGGAAACGGGAGCAGGTCATGAGGTGGTTTGGGGGGTTTGATTATTTATTTTTTAAAATAATAATTTTATTTTATAAATTATAATAATACATATAATATAATTATATAACATGTCATTCAACTCATTCTTTAAAATCATGTAGGACTAAAATCCCCCAACAAATATCTAATTAGCATATTATGTTATTTTTCGGTCAAAAATCAAAATTTTGACTACTGAAAGACTAAGTTTTATCAATTTTGAAACTTAATGAATTTATAAAAAATGAGCATAATTATCAGACTAAAACTAATATTGAACATATTTAAGGGACTAAAAAAATAATTTTTTCTATATAAAATATTTTTTCCTATATAAAAATTTTAATTTTATATTATATATATTTATATTAGACATAGATATATTTTAATAGACTCTAATTAACCAGGTTGATTAGGAGGGGCATTTTAGTCATTGTCCTTGAAAAATTAGGTCCAAGAAGATCAGTGGACTGTGTGAGTCATTGTTAACAATATAGGTGTGATTTGTGATATATAAATTTTACAGAATTTTTTTTGATATTTTTCCATAACACAAGGAGTCAAAATGAATTTAACTCTTTCTCTCTCTCTTTAGACATAAATAATAATTTAGTTTAATAATTAAAATTGAGGTAAAATAAATAATATGAAGATTGTATGTCTAATCACACTAAATATGTAATTATCGTAATTATTTATTACTTTTATTTATAATGATGTATCGGAGATAGCAATGTAATCATATATGTATTTACCACTTAAAAAAATACATATATATATATATATTTGTCAAATTGAAATCAAACAAGAAATAACTGTAGTAAACTGAGATGATCGCAGATTAATCGATGAGCTAAAATTTGGATATATATTGACATAGTCAAATTTGTATTTATAAGCTTATTCAAATATCCAGAGACAACGAAAACGAATCTACCCGGAAGGAAGCACAAGGAGAAGCAGCAGCAGAAGTTAGTAATAATCAGACAAACGACTAATCTTCAACCAACCATACCATTATTTTCTACTTCCGCGTGCTTTCTTTTTCTACACACACACTAATGTCAAAAGTGTCAATATTCAAGAATTTCAGTCAACTTCGCTCGCTTCTCTTCCTACTTCCTTAATCTTCCCTGGAGTTCTTCTCCCATTACACATCCACACAGCAAAATAGCTCCACAATGGGCAGTCAGATCAGCAGAGGTAACCGAAGCAGCAGTACCCGTCATCCCCGGCCGCCGGAGCCTCCAGCTAGAAGTATCTCAGACCCCACCAGCTCCAATTCCAACGCACAGCCGGCGAACCCATCAAACGCCGATCTGAGCTCATACGAAGCCGCGTGCCACGCCGATCCTGATATCCGGACCTTCGACTCTACTCTACAGGTCCGTACCAGCCGAGCCATCAACTCCATAGCTGTAGGCCTCGAGGTTCGGTCCCTCTCCCTCGACTCCCTCAGCGAAGTTACCGAACTCTTACTTGAAATGAATCAAGAAGTTGTCAAAATCATCCTCCAGAACAAAAGGGACATTTGGAAAAATAAAGAATTATCCGATCTCGTCGATGATTACTTCGAAAACAGCCTTTTAACCTTAGATTTCTGCACTTCACTCGACGCCTGCCTTAAACGCGCCGGCCACATCGAGTCCATTATTAACGTTGCCCTTCGTAAGTTCCAGGAAGAACATTATGCTGTTAGTGAAGAAGGTTCAGTCAAGAATTATACAAGAACTCTGGAGGAATTAAGGAATTTTAGAACGGCGGGGGATCCGTTTACATTGGAGTTCTTTAAGGTTTTTAATTCAGTTTATGCACGGCAGCTTCTGATGTTGGAGAGATTGCAAGCCAAGAAGCGGAAGCTCGATAGGAAGTTGAGGAAATTGAAGGCGTGGAGGAAGGTTTCTAATGTGATATTCGTAGTAGCTTTTACATCAGTTCTGATATGCTCGGTGGTGGCGGCTGCCGTCACTGCTCCACCGGTTGTGACGGCTCTGGCAGCCGCAGCTGCCGTGCCGTTAGGATCGATGGGGAGATGGCTTAACTCGATTTGGAAGAAGTGTGAGAGGGACTTGATGGGTCAAAGGGAGATAATTAGCTCAATGCAAATAGGTAGTTACATTGTTATTAAGGATTTGGATAGCATAAGAGTGCTCGTTGACAAGTTTCAGATTGAGATTGAGGCTTTGTTGGCGAATGCCGATTTTGCAATGAGGGGGGAGGAGGCGGTGGTGATTGCAGTAGAGGAGATTAGAAAGAAGGTGGATAGCTTTATCAAGACTATCCATGATTTGAGTGAGCACGCCAATAAGTGTACTCAAGAAACCAGAATGGCAAGAACATTAATATTGCGGAGGATTATCAATCATCCCAGTGGCTCGAGTCAGGACATTGGTATGTTTTCCTGATGCCTGAACTAGCTTCTGCTGGCTTAGTTTAAAGTATGCAGATTACAGTAAATGTGTAAAGAAATGCTGATTATGTTCATTTTTAAAATGTATCCTTTCCAGAAATGAGAATAGGATTATGTTTTATCTTGTGATAAGTTAAATTACTTCAGTTATAGAAATTAAAGAATGGATCATTGATCATTAAGGTTGTGAATGGGAGTTCTAAATTTAGGTCATTTGATAATGGAGTTTCCTTCAGTTTTACCTAACAGAGTTGTGTGCACACACATTGTAATTAGCCAATGGAAGTATCTTTCCTTGGAGATAAACTGCTTCATGTGTTAACAAGAAACGACATGATAAAGTGGCTGTTTGAGAGTAAGACAGGAACTGGCATGTGTTGCACCTGCCAGAGTGGACACATGTGGTGATTTGTCAATTCTTGCCAACATCTGCATGATGGCATGTTGGGTTCCAACCATCTTTTACTGTTGAGTAAATGATGCTGATCCATCTACATTGGTATGCTGTTGAGAGTTTTATTATAGATTTGTCACAAAGTCGACTTCCTCGTTTTGGGAGAAAAGTTTGCTTTCATTGTTCCCTGCTGTGAACTAATATTAGGGCTGTAATTATGGATGAAATCATTATTGTTACGTCTGCTTCTCAAATCCTTTTGATTGTGGATAACTTTAATGGACAGATAATGAGCAAAGACAGCTCTTTTTGGCTATTTCTGTTGTAGTTTGGGCATATGTTGGTAAAAATTCATCCACCTTTCAGCAGCAATAAAGCTACATATTACACCATTGCCTTGCTCTACCTATTATGACGGTATTGTGTAAGATTAATGTACACAAGCCGTCTCCAAAGACAATCATATTGTTTTCCTACTTATATATATGCTGCATAAAGCTTAGAGTTGGTGGCTAAAAGTTTTGCAAAAACACTATACTGTTGAGATATTTTTTGCGAGAAAAAAATTCTGTTATCTTTTAACAAATTGCGAGAAATTTCATTTTAATAATTGCTAATGATTGAGGATCTATATTTCTAATTTTATAAATGCATCTTCACTGCTAGGAAATTGTCCAATTATATGTACATGTGTTTTGTTGGGATGTCCTATGATGGATTATATGTCTGTCAACTATGTGATTTCAAATAACTCACTACCTCATGACAGATTAGTGAAAGAGACTTCAAGCCGAACATCTTTTGCTCAATCCAAACAAGCAAATAAAGATTAAATCCTTCGTTCCATATACAGAAGCCTTGGGTTGAGATTGCAATAGCATTACTCCAGTCTCCATGTGTTAACTGACAGTCTCTGTATAAGTAACGCAAACATCGAGACGTCTAAAATTTTGAGCCCGTACACAAGTTTTACCTGTGCACAAAGCTTCACTTAGTCGAACCTTGTAATCCTCTTTGTATTTATCTCCTTGTCCTTTGTTTTACTGCATTGTTCCACAAAAACATTGCCAAATTACAGAAATCAATGGATTAAGATGCAGAATGCGATGTAGAAAGCAGATGAGCAAGGATGGCCTCTGATTGTGCCTGTCCTTTTTCTTTCTGCTCTAGAGTTCTGTTCTATATATGATAAGAAGAAATATTAGCATGAAGTCATTGTATTGTTACGGTGATCAAATTGTTTGATGCTAAGGTGTTGTGTTGTAAAAACCATTGTGCTCTAACTTTAACATCATCTTGAGATGATAATGTTGAAGGTACTCTCAGATTTGTCCTGTAAATGTTGGAGCTATTTTGCATAACTTGAAATGCAGTATTTGGATTCCTCCAGAAAAAAAGATGCTAATGATGAGACAGAGTTGATAGTCTCCTACTTGTGCTGTTCAAATTCTGTATTTTCTCTAATCCAAGAGCAGGTTTGATTTAAATTGAAGTAGTAGACTCTCATGGTTAGACCTTCAAATGCCTACAAAGAACATAAGTACCGACGAAAGTCGAATCGAAAGCCTCATTTATGCCGAGAAGAAGGCATGAGATTCATATGATGCATATTTCTCTCAATTTTCAGGTTCAACTCTGAGGAATTTGGAAAAAAAGAAGGGTGGTGTTGGATCACTGTATCTTTAAGTAGTTCAAAAGGGCTGAGAATACACCACTGGAGTGGGAGAGTCTTAGAAATACCCTTAGGATAAACTAACCATGTAAACGTTATGGATGAAACATTAGTCTATTGTCTTAACCCCGTCCAAATATTTCATCTAAAAGTTCCTTCATGATCCGGGTCGAATAATGCGATCTCGGGATTCGATCTCCACTCGAACTGCCAATTCGTCCAAAACCAGATTTTGGGTTCCCTGAGAATAAAAACACGAACTGTGAGCTCGTCGGGCACGTCCCCGACAATGACCCTCCGACGCTCAAGTTAGGTTGGTCGAATGAAATAGGTTCGATCTAGGAGTTCGGTCTCAATTAATGCGTATCAGTTACCTCATTTATGGCGTGTCGTGGTCTATTTATAATACACAGTTGTACGGCAAGTACTGGGTCACGTGGCCTTATCTTGTCGGTGCGCGTTCCGATCGAACGGTGGTCATTGTCCGGGTCTTCGGTCGGTGTACGCGATCCGGGTCGGGTCCAATGCGACCCTCCTGCTACAATACACGCGGATCCTGATCGCGAAATGACTGTAATGCCCTTAATGAGGGGTGTTTCGGTCCTTTTGCAGATGTGATATTTGAGTACTCATCACTTCAGTTTAATGTTTTAGTACTTTAGTGAAACATAAAATTCTGGTCATATAGACTAATTAAGAAACTTTAGAAATTTATTGTTCTTATGTAAGTAATTTTGAACAAATTCCAGGTGTTGTTTACTGCTTAGAGAAACAGCATATAAAATTGTGGCGAATTCTACTGATCTTGGGTGCTGATGATGCAGGATTATCTTCTTTGTCATAAATTTAAATATTTTGAAAGAAAAAAAAAACTTATTATAAAATTTATAAAAAGAAAAAGACTAGATAAAAATTGAGAATAAAGTGTTGGATTCGTTAAAAAATCACTTTTTACTAGAAATTATTTTTTTGAAAAAAGTTAAAATATCCTTTTATCCATTATCTTTATTTTATTTTTCTTTTCTTCTTCTCTTCTCCTTTTTCCGCTTTTTTTTTTTTTCCTTTCCCTCTCATTTTCTTGTGTAATTTGTACTTTGCACCCTGGCAACAGGGTTGATAGGCACTTCGCAATCCTAAAATACAAGAACTGGCAGTTTCCACCCTTGAAATGGATAACTCTTGACAAAATGCACACTTTCTTTTTCCAGGCCAAACCAGTCGCCGGATCAGCGATTTTTTTGTCCAAGAAAAGGTTTTTTCAAAGATAAATCTATTATGGTATGCACCACTCTTTATTGCATGTTCTGCTTCACCGTTCATTGTCATTGTTGCATGTTCTGTTGGTTATGGAGGCTGGAAAAATAGAGTGCTCTACAAAATAGGATTTCTCTCTCGGAAATTTCTAGACGATTAACAAAAATGATTTTGGTTAATTCGGTAAACGTGATCCAAACTCAACATGCTAAGGAGGACATTATGTGTTGGAAGGACGAGGTTTTATCGTGGTACAGTACAGGAGGTTACGAGCTAGCATGGACAGTGTAGTACAGAACCTGAACCTGGGTGTAAAAATGATACAGAGACATGCATGCTAGAAGCCTAGAAGAGATATGGTCATATATCTTGCAACTTTTTGCTTTCTCAGTCTCAGGTGATTCAACTAAATACGTCTAAGGTGTACGGATTTGGCTGGAAAAATAGCCCCCACCCCGACGATTGATTTGGCTGGAAAAAGCAAAAGGGTGCATTCTGCCAAGAATTATCCATTTCAAGGGTGGATTCTGTCATTTTTAGTTTTCCAGGGTGCAAAATGCAAATTACCCCATTTTCTTCTCGTTCCCTTTCTCCCCCCTGTTTCCCCCATTTCCGTCTTTGTCGCTTATCTTCTTCCATCCCAAAATGATCTCAAATATAAGCTAAAAGGCAATTTTTTTTGAGTTTTTGCAAAGCACCCACATCGTCAACACGACGGTGCTCTCTCAGCTGAAATTCAAGAACTTGTTACGCTCTCCCGTTTTCAGTTAGTTTCCGACTACTCCGAATAAATGCTTATTTGATTTTCCGTCTCTTGCAGTTATTTCTCTATGTTTTCTTCCCATAGTTCCCATCAATTCCTCGGAAAGTTCAAACTCAAACCTTTCTTGGGTCTGATTCTCCCCAAGCCTTTTAGCTCTCAGAAAATTACCAAACAGAGGAAGCCCATCAAGCAAATCCCTCAAAAGATTAATAAAACCCTCGCTCGCCAATCGTTGGTCAAGAAACCAAATGTTGAGCCAAAAGTGTACGCGAGGGAAAGAATCACAAAAATATACAACATTCTGAAGTATTCGACGTGGGACTCTGCTCAAGAACAGTTGGAAAGCCTCCCTATCAAATGGGATTCCTACACTGTCAACCAAGTTCTCAAGACCCATCCTCCAATGGAAAAAGCTTGGCTCTTTTTCAACTGGGCATCTGAGAGGAAAAATTTCAAACACGATCAATACACTTACACTACAATGGTGGATATTTTTGGGGAAGCCAGGCGAATTTCATCGATGATGTATGTTTTTGAGCAAATGAAAGATAAAGGGGTCAAGATTGATGTTGTTACTTACACTTCGCTGATGCATTGGATGTCTAATGATGGAGATATTGATGGGGCAATTAAGTTGTGGAAGGAGATGAAGGCAAAGGGTTGCCGCCCAACTGTTGTTTCATACACAGCTTATATGAAGATTTTGTTTGATCACAAGAGAGTGAATGAGGCAACTGATGTGTACAAGGAGATGATTGAAAAAGGCCTGACGCCCAATTGCTACACATACACGGTCCTTATGGATTATCTTGCTTCCTCTGGTGAGTGACTTAATTCATATGGTCATGGACTTTTCAGTTCTTGTTCTGCTTTCTCGGGAAGCACTTGGGTTGTATTGCTCCTTCTTCAGTGACCACCTCACAAATGTCACATGTGTTTTGATCCCAACTATTTTTGGTTTCCACCTTGTTACTTGATTATGTATAATGCAGTAGTCTGTTCTCCTATTGGTTTTGGTGCAATCATACTTAAAGATGGCTCCAATATCATACTTATAGAAATCTTATTTTGTAATTTATAGAGTTGGAATGTAAGCGGAAAGCCAACTTACTATTCATTTGCTGATCCAAATGGTAGCCATGCAACTTCCCATGCCTTATATGAAAGCAATTGCTATAGTCTGATTTACATCATTGCATGAAAATGTCGTTGTTCTAGTTTTATTGCCTAGTAAGATATTCAATTGTATTCTTTTTTGTTGATCTCAGGCAAAGTCAAGGAAGCTTTGGAGATATTTAACAGAATGCAGGAAGCTGGGGTGCAACCTGATAAAGCTACATGCAACATTTTAATTGAAATATTTTGTAGAACCAGTGAAATATGGGCCATATTTGAAATTCTTAAATACATGAAGGAAAATTTCTTTGTCCTCCGTTATTCAATATATCAGAAAGCTCTGGAGACTTTAAAATTGGCTGGGGAAAGTGATATCCTTCTGAGGCAAGTTAATCGCCACTTCTCTGAGGAACACTTCAGCGAGAACACGGATAGATATGATGCAATATCTCCTGACAGTGACTTCAACGTGGAGAACTGCCTTTTTTTGTACTTGATGAATAAGCAGAGTCTTGTTGCTGTTGATGCTTTGCTTGCTGACATGATAAACAAGTGTGTTCCATTGGAAACCATGGTGGTTTCAAGAATTATTGAGGTAAATAGTGTCCGCCACAGACAACGTAGTGCTTTATTGGCATATGAATATAGTGAGAAATTGGGTATAAATATTGACAGAGCTGCATATCTTTCCTTAATAGGCTTATCCATTAGAACAAATTCTTTTCAGAAGGTGGTGGAGATTGTCGAGAAAATGGTGAAGCAAGGTCTTTCTCTTGGCACACACTTAAATTCTCTTCTAATATATAAGCTTGGCTGCAACAGGGAAGCTGCTTCTGCTGCAAAAGTGTTTGATTTATTACCTGATAATGAGAAGAGTACTGCTGAATATACAGCTTTAATAGATGCTTACTTCTCTTCTGGGAATATTGACAAGGGACTTGAAACATTCAAAACTATGAAGAGTGAAGGTGTAAGTGTCGCCTTAGGAACTTATTGTGTTTTAATAGCTGGTCTTGAAAAACATGGTAAAACTCGTGAGCTAGAGTATTACAAAAAGGAAAAGAAGATGCTGCAAACTGAAAGATGTTCTCAAAATGTTCCAATGGAGGAAACAATATGTAATCTTCTATTTGCTGGGGAATTTACTGCTAACAACGCTAGATAGATCGAGATACATATTGATATCCTGGGATTGAGTGTGCTGTCAGATTCTTTTTTCCAACGCTATGCAATAATATGCTATGTAATGCCATAAGAGACAGGCACTGCCTCACCTCATGGTTTGATTGAGCGTTTTTGGCTGAGATGATGTTCTTGATGCTAGTTATTTCTTAAGCACTTGCATCAGCTTACACAGAATGTACAATTTGAGGTGCTAAAGGTTGTGACAGGGGCTCAAGGGCAAATAATTTTCGACCAGGTAATATATTTGTGTTGAGATACATATTGGGCCACGACGATACTTGAACTAAAACCATTGGCGTTAATTTGTTAAGCAACCGAGATATCATCCTGAGCATCTGGAGAATGCCAAATGGAAGGACAAGACTCAAGAGCTAGGGATGTTTTAGTAAGCGCGCTGCTAATGTATGCTGACAATATTCGAGTAATTGTTTCTTATGGCTTGATACATTTTGTAAAATAAGTAGTCATGAGTTGAACTGTAAATCCTGTGCTGTTTTTTCTTGTGGCCACATGGAAGATGGAATTGAGCGCTGGCCGCAGAACTCTCGTTTTCCAAGTCGTATTTTGTTGTTAGCCGTGGATGATAATTACCAATGCTAAAAATCAACTGGTATCAGTATAATTGTGTACAAGTAAATAGGTGCGCATGCCTTACACCAGCGAGAGTATAGTCGCGAAAGGAATCAAGTCACCTTAAGCTCAACTCGTTCGTCATAATAATGTAATTAGCACTTTATTGTTTCAGAGCTTTTCTATATGAATTGAAAATACCAATGCTGTTTCTTCATATTGATGTGACACGATTTTATACTGTGATATTTCCAAATTTAGTTCGTATAAAAAAACATTATTATATGATTGTAAAATCAAAATTTAAAAGCGTGCTTCGAGCTTGACTTAAATAATAACACAAAACTATAAAGTATTCATAAAAATCGTGGTATGGTGAATTATTCAATCAAATTGAGGGTTGATATTCTTGTGTGATTTGACTGGAGACCCTGGAGACTGACGTTTGAGGTGCTTACTGCATACTTTTTGATGAGGGATGAGAAATTATTGGATAGAAAGTCTGAGGGGAATTGGAATGTGGAAACAGCGGACGAGAAACAATTAGTGCGATGATATTGATAGGTATACAGTTAAGGATCATTTCTGAGAATATATGCTTCCTAAATTATGTGCAGAAACGATATAGTAAACTCAGCATTATGCAGCAGTACTCTGAGGTTGTCACTTGCTCAGTACGATGCTTCACTGATTTCCGTGTCTAAGGAACATGCATCAAAATTCAAAATTCCTATCCCTACCCATAAATAATGAACCATTAATCCAAATATTTTTATTCCTAGGATTTATTCCCATCACCACTGGGCTACACTTCTGTGCCTTACTGTAGAATCAATATGAGTTGAAGAGATGAAGAAAACGAAAAGGGTGTTTATCTTGTACAAAATATTACATATACCAACTTATTTGGAGTATTGATTCAATCAACTTACAAATTATTGCAAGGAGAATGCCACCGTCTTAAGTTTACGTTTTCCTCCTCCACTTTGATGCGCAGAACCCCTCAAATGTCTCACCTACTCCATATCTTTTCGGGACTCAAAGTAACATACCTCATTCCCTAGTATTCAATCCAACATAATCAAAAGATCCCTTAATTAAAAATATTACTATTTGATTCGTTACAGTATATAAAATTGATAACAAATTGAAATCCAAAATTCTAAAAAACCTTGTTCAGAATACGAAAATTTCAATTTCGATTCAGTTTCGGTCAATTAAATCAAAATATGAACATCTCTAAAAATTCTTATCTTAATTGAAATTTAACAATGTTACACCAATCACATTATATATATTATTGTATTTATTAATTGTTCTCCTTAACTATTGCATCAGCTATATAATAATTACAACACACTCCTTGATAATAAGTTTGTATTTGTGTTTAATTGAACTTCATCAACTCCCAAACTAATAAATGTTTCAATCAATAAAGTTTGGTACATATTGATTACCTCATCAATTGAAATACTATAGCTAGGGGTTTACATAATAGTTATCAAAGTCTTCATTTTTCTTTCTTTTAGATAAAATTAATTTTTTTTTGAACAAATAATGTGATTGTAAAATATCAACTTCTTACTCATCAATAAAAATTTATTTTAAAATCCAACTACGCTTAGATCAAACAAATTATACATTAATCCAAAACTGAATTATTTTAAAACATAATTATCGAAAACATCAAAATATATTACGTGGCTACAATCCATATGATGTGGTCTTCTGTTACGCTGATGTCATGATACTAATTTCAAAAACCTCAAAACCAATTAAAAACTCTATTATGCTAAAAAAAAAATACTAACAATTAACAAATTATTTAATTATTTTTTAATATAAAATACAAAAAATAGATAATGTGATAATGATAAAGGCAAAGGACGACAGGCTGGACTGGTGTAGGTTCATTACAACACCTTCATCGACTTACGCCGCAAGTTCAGGTACTCAAACACTATCCATTAAGATCAAATGGGTCGGGTCATCGGATATGTATCCGCCCAAATTGCGATGTGGCGACACGTTAGCGTTAACGTTGGAAAACCCGCGGCCTCCATCTTTTCGGTCAAGTTCTTTTTTTTTTTTTGTTTACAAAAAAGAAATATGCAGCCACGTCGTCTTCTCCAAACTTGATCCTCTGCGCTGAGGACTATTTCATTACCTTGACCTCTCCGGTTACCAGCTCCTCCGTAATTAACACGTCTAGCACATAATATATTCGACCAATTGGATTAGTCTTGACGGTGATGACCACTGCGGCCTTAGCCAACCACGTGGGAGCTGATTAAAATAATTCACGCAAAATATTTTTACCTACTCACGATATTTAAGCTGAGATATATTATTATTTACCCGTGGTGTGCGAATATTCCATTTTCTTGGAGGGTGAGTGATCATTTAGGCTCCAGAAATATATCTCATCTCATTTTATCCGATTAAGTCAAATAATATTTGGATATAAAATTATTTTTACAATTTAATACTTTTATTTAAAAAAAAACATATCACTTTGTTCATAATCGTTACATTTTTCTTTTTAACTAACAAGTTTATCTCATTTTATCTCGTTCAGATAAGATGAAAGTAAATTTTAATTCAAATCGAATTTGGTTATATCGAAACTAATTAATATATTAAGTGTGATACATTGATCGTGTAATTTATATTGACTAATTAAATAATAAATATAAATTTTTTATTCAAATCAGATATCAACAAATTAAATCAATTGCAATCTTATTTTTGTGTACTACTAAGTTTAAAATATTAAAAGGAAAATATTGTCTGAATCGGATTATGAAACCCTATTTTCTTTCTCCAACACTGCAGCCTCCCATTTAGGCACTTTATTTATTTATTATTGCCTCAATTTGGGCATGGCTATATATAGAGAGTGGTCACGTAAGAGTTTGCAATTGTTGAATCAATTCAAATGCAATAAGCAAACCTCTCAAAAAAACTCGTAACCAACTCTTTTTTTTCTTTTTTCAGTTCTTCTTTGTTATTTTCCACAATTTTCTCTCAAGAAATCTTGTTCTAGTAATTTTCTTCATCAATGGCGTTCAAGAAAACGTTGGCGCAGCGCCTTTTCGGCATATCAAGAATCAGCAACCGTGCCCTGACTAACTGCCGCGTTTCCTCCCCATGCACCGCCGTGCAATCCAAGGCCTTGAATCATAAGACGACGACGCCAAACCGACTCGCCCCGGATCCCGGAGACGATGGGATTTTCAGGCGATACCTCCACCGATTCTCGGCAGCGACGTCGCCCGGTCTGCGGTTCCTTCCCACGGGAGAGAATCTTTTCGAGAAGCTCCGGGAGATGGACATTGCCCGAGACAGGATCAGGCTTGATGGGCTGAGGCCCGCGGCGCCGGAGGTGACGCTGTCTCTGAAGGATGCGGTGAAGATTCTTAGACTTTCTCAACTTGAAACGGTGAAGTCGAGGCTGAGGCAGATTGAGAAGGACTGCGTTTCTTATCCGGAATTCTTGGAGATTTGTGCTAAAGAATGCTCAAGTGTCGATCAAGCGGAGGCATTGGCCAAAATGCTTGATGAATCCGGGAGTGTGATTGTTCTTGGAAACATCGTGTTTCTCAGGCCTGAACAGGTTGGTTTTTTCGCTTCAATTTTCTGTTCATGTGGATTGATTTAATCTTGAACATGGGCCTGTTTTGATTCCTATAACACTCTTAAGTCTAGACTCCGTTGATTGAGTAATAGGATTAGATCAAAGCTTAGTCCTTTACGTGATTGATATTCTGTTATTAGATTTTCTTTTTGTCCTTTTCCAAATTATGATTTTGGAGACAACCGAAAACTAATGGAGTTTTTTCCTGCACTATGTGTGCTGTGTCTTCCACAGGATCTCTTAAAACGAGATGGTGACTTTTTTTATGGGGTATCGTTTGTCGAGCAGAGGAAGAAAACTCACTAACTAACCTCTTCTTTTATCTATCTCCTTTCAATGAGGGCTGAAGTGAGGAAAATGACAAGGACATCCAACTTTTCTGGAGTACATCAAATTGAACCAATCCCCCTATTTTAATCCTTTGACCAACCTCAATTTTCAAGAGAAAAACTCAATCTTGTCCAGTTTATTTACAAGGGACAAGCCTGAAGATTCTTGCTTTTGCGATTTTGGAAAAACTCTAATCAGTTTTGGTAAACTTGGAGTGGAGATTAGGGGGTACTACCTCAGTATGGGAAAGAAAGACTACACAAGTTTTCAGTTCTGAGTGTCAAGCTGTTCAAATTTGAGCAGTTGTCGTGTTTGTTTCTGTCAAGAAAAGCCAACTGACTTTAATTAAAGACCTCACACTAACAAACTACAGAGAAGTGGAGCCTATATCAATTTACCAAAATGTTGTGTACAATTTTTTTGGATACAGGTGGTGAAAGCCATCCAGGGCCTAATCCCCATCCCCTCACAAACCGGCCCTGAAGATCAGATCAAGGAACTCCAGGAACTGGAGAGACAGAAAGCGGCCATCGACAGAAGAGCAGAATTGAAGGTTCGTCGGGAACTATGGTGTGGGTTAGGCTGTCTGGCTGTCCAAACAGCAGCCTTCATGAGGCTAACATTCTGGGAACTTTCATGGGACGTAATGGAACCTATTTGCTTCTACGTTACATCCTTGTATTTCATGGGCGGATACGCATTCTTCCTACGAACATCGAAAGAACCGTCGTTTGAGGGGTTCTTCCAGAGCCGGTTTAGCGCAAAGCAGAAGCGCCTCATGAAGGCTCAAAACTTCGATGTTGGGAGGTATAACGAGCTGAAGAAATTAGCTTGTTCTGGTCCTCAGTCACCGGGGATTAATTCTATCAGTTTAGCTTCTTCAGGTTTACGGACATACTGAGTGTGATCTTATTAGCGTATGAAGACAATGAGATGACACAAAGTAATTAATTATACATTAGAGACAACATAAGCGAAATTTTGTTTTGGTTCTTTTTGTTTTTTTAACCGTGCGGCTCTTGTAACAATAGTTTGGAGAGGCTTTTCGACTAAAACTCAGATTTCGTATATGAATTAGTGGACTAGTAAATTTTTACTCGGCGTAGCTCTGATTACTCTAACAAATTATACAAAATAAGTATGATACAATTAACTGGCAATCTCTATCACGAGCAAAAGTTGCCAACTTATTTGGATTGTTTTGAAAAGAATCGGATTAGAAAGATTTAGGGACAAATTGATTTTGAAAATTTTCTCATTTCATCTCCTCTCCTCTCGTAGTAATTTTTCTATGAAATAACTACTTTTGAAAAAAACAAACATATCATATTCAGTCACCTACTTAAAAACTACCTCATTTCAACCAAATTCGTTTCATTTTGGGACGAGATGAGATGTAAGCAATTATTTTATGCCGTGGAGGTAAAAGCAATTGAAAATTGTTGGTAGATGGAAGGAAGAGATAAAGGGAATCTCATACATTGTATTCTTTGAGTTTAATATTGTGATTAATTTGAAGGAGAATCGAAGAACATGAAGCAATGACTAATTATTAGGGAAGCAAAAAAAAAAAAGCTAAAAAATTGATGGATAACAGCATCAACCAAGTACACATTAATTCTCTTGCTTAGTACATCTTATTCTTATCAGAAATGTGTGTGATGCGTCAGATTGGAATAATTAGCGTCTGCAAATGAATTATTAAAAAGGACATATCATTATCCAATAATATCATTCCATTATCTTCTTATTGTAAAGTATTATTGTAATTATCTTGATTAAATTTTGAAAATTCGACTTCTTACTTTTTGTGTGACTTAGCGTGGATAAAATAATGATGTTAATTCCAATCAAAATCAGACCGATCAAGACAAATTATATAAACAAATGGGTTTATGTATGTTATGTGATTTTTCACAACTTATAGGTTATAATCACTCACATATTAGATACAATTAATATTTATTGTATGATCGATGGTGAAACGTAACTAAGTCTAATCTGAACACATTTCTTGTTTTTATGAATTAAATATCCCTCATCTACAGACAACTATCAATCACAAATAAAATATAATAATAAATATATTTATATATATATATAATTAATTGAAAGTGACAAATCTGATTTGAACTAAAATTTATAATTAAATAGATATCTCTTTTGACAAATGTATTCCCCACACCACCGACTCATTGCAATTTGTGACATACATTGAAGGGATGGAGCGGCCAGTCATTGTTATATGCATTGAAGAAAGTTGAAGAAGCCACTGTTGTTGTTTGTGAAGAGAGAAATTTAGCAAACTAGTCTTCATTTAGCAGCATTGTATTGTTATAAAATTTCTTTTTTAATAAAAATAAAAAAGAAAATATGATTTTAGTGCCAAAATATTAACCAGTAACTTTAAAGTTATCACTAAAAATATATATTAAGTGACAATAACTTTTATATTGTCACTATATAATTATTCACAAAAATTGTGTACAAAGTTGTCACTAAATAATAATGCAATTAGTAAAATATCTGTAGTGATAATATAATATAGTAACATTATTTGTTGTCACAGGTCGTCACTATACTTGTATTTAGTGATAACTTTGTGCACATTTTATGTTACTAGTTCTTGTCAATAACAACTTGCAATACAATAGTAATTATTAAAATCATGAAATTAACTACTGTGATAGAATAAAATTTATCACTAAATATATATAACTAGTGATAATATTTAAAATTATCATTTAATTTTTTTATCACTAATTTTTTATTTTTTTGTAGTGATATAAATAGCATAAAATTTATCTGTCGTCTGATTCAATCAAATACGTATCAGAATTTTCTAAATTTTTTTGTTAATCGATATGTATGGTGTCCCAACTTTTTTTTTTGTTTCCGTATTGAGATGGTGCATTATAAAAAAAATTATTATTTTGTACATTACAAATGAGTAAAATTTACAAATCTAACTAAATTAACACTACCAATCATGATTACAAAAAGAAAAGTCAATATAGACTTACGTTTTTATCACAATAATCAATTTTGTTATGCTTTTCGGTATGATAAAAAATTTACTGTAATTTCCATCTGTAGTTAATATTTTAATCCATTTTGCTGCACTAAAAAAAAAAAAAGAAGTGAGATTTAGAGCATGTTTCATGATCATTTCAGTGCCTTTTTTTGTAGGAATGATCATTGAAATTACTAAGGAACGGAACCACGCTACTGATGTCACATTTCTTTTGTATTCCATCCAATGGTATGTTCATTAATACAATCGTTCCAATTATTATATTACAAGTTGCGTCTTTATCATCGTGGCAGAAGCGAAACAATAAAATATTGTAACACAATTTAGAATATTTTTTTAATAATTGGAATAGTCTGCCAGTAGTAAATGAGTACTATTCTAAATTTCAGTCCAACAGCCATTGAATATGGGGACGTGAAAAAAAAGCATTTCAAAATGAGGTACAATTTGAGACGGTTTCATTCCTTAGAAATGCTTGTAGTACAATACCCGTTTCTAAGTATGGTATTTGTGGGATGTAGTTTGTGTTCCAAATACATTACAATGGCTAAATTTTAACGGTTATTTTTGGGTTCCAAACTGTGTGCCTGACCCCGCTCCTAATATGTGGTGAAATGATTATATTCTAACGCCTATTTGATGGAGTTTCAAATACCATTTCAAGGCCCGTTCCATTTTTTTTTATACATATGTTGCTTTTATTTTATTTATTCTTACTCTCTCTTGCATTCTTATGCAATTGATAGTAAATTTTATCAATCTCTCTCTAATTTTTGTTGATCTTTGAAGTTGTTTTAATCATGTAACAATTTGAACCCTTTTTGGTTAATTAAAATGCATGCAGTATTTATTAATTGGTTATATTTGTTCTACCTTTGTCAATTAAATACATTTCTATAATAATATATGTATATATATATGTGTAGTACATATTATGTTAAGACAATCGAGGAGATGGATGTATGAGAAGAACTTGCCGAGGAGGGTGGGTTTTACACTGAGTTTGAGGATGGTGTTATTGCATTTCTAGAATAGGCCAAGTCTCAACATGCATATATGGACGGCGAGAAGATTAAGTATTCATGTCGGAAGTGCAAAAATAAAAATTTTAAAACATCGGACGAGGAAAATTTCGACTTGTATATGAAAGAGTTTATGCCGAAATATTATAATTGGACTTCTCATGGAAAGGAAAGGGTGCAAGAGTACTTTGATGTTATCACTGCGCTCTCTATGCATGAGGAGCAAACTATTGCCACCGCCTTGTGTCGGACCTACACATCACTGTCGCCACCACCACCGCCACGCTCGAACATGGAGGATCGGATGATGAGGCTGGAGACGATGATAGTCGACATGATGAACATGATGAAGTCGATACAAACTAGCGCTTCGATTGTCTGCCCGTCACAACCTCCCGTGGACCCTCGTGCCCTGGACGATGAGGAGATGGACCATGCTGACAAGGGGGTTGGGATATAGATTATGTTTGTTTTTTATTTATATTTGTAAACGTACAATTCTTATATTAATATAATATTTTTTATAATTATTTATCTTTTAATGTTAATTGTATTTCATAATTCGATATTTATTTAATTTTAATTAATTATTTCTTGAGGCAGTCAGCTAATCTAAAAGAACTATACAGGCCATGCATTTATGTAATTTTGTAAAGCTTCAATAATTATTATAGACAAATGGCATATTAAAGTGTGAATATAACGGGCAAATACTTTTTCTAATCTCACACAAACATGGGCCGTCTACCCACCTAATACTGGAATAACAATCCCATTCTCGTCCGAATTTGGGTCATGCAATCATGGCCGCATGTTTATGTGTCGTGTTGGGAAGGTACAGCGTAAGGTGGAAGAGGAGAAAAGTAATGAGAAACCCAAAAGAATTAGCCCCAGAATTCATAACCCATCAGCCCTCTCTTTCAACTAATTACAACAATTTGCTCTCACCAAACCCCATTTTCAGATACACAAATACTTTATGTTTTTTTTTTTTTAGAATTAAAAGTACAGCCACTTAGGAGCCCTTGTACTTAATAGGGTGTTTGTATAAATTTATCACTAAATATAAAATAGATTTATAATTATAATTACAATATCAAGAAGTGTAAATTATAATTTTATAAATGATGATTTGTTTTTTGTGAATGCAAGTTGTGAAAATATTCCTTAGTGCAGTTCTAGTGGAGACTCCACATCTTTCCGATTCATCCATCTGCTTAACAAACCGGAGGCCGGTTTGATGATGTGAAGGTTGACGACCACGGCTTATCATCATTAAACATGATAATAATCTGACAACATTTGCAAAAATAAGGCGGTCTGAACTGTGAAGTGATATATGCACTTCTTTTTCTTTATATATATTTCTAAAATTTGACATAATTATAAATATTTTCTCGTTATTTGAAAAATTATAAATACCTCATCTGATTTTAATGTATGTCTAACAATAAGCCAATTCTGTTAGGTCTTCATTCAATTTTCGTGATGAATTGACCAAAATGTCATTTTGAATTATAAATTATAAATTTATATATTTTATAATTTTTCAAAATATTCTATGAACTAATATTTCCTTCTAAATTATTTATTTTACTCACTCTCAATTTTTTTATATTTTTTCAAATATTTTATGTATTTTTTAAAAAAAATCAACAAAGATAAAATAATAATGTCCACTTCACTGTATAGGGGCTACATAATTATTTTCGATTTGAGAAAAATATTTATAATTTTTCAAAATACAAATGAGTATTTATAACTAATTCAAACCTCGGAAGAGAGCGTTATAATTTACCTATATTTCACTTTTTAAATCCTTTGTTGTCGCATTGGGAATCAATTCTTGTCCTGGTCAAAATAATTAAGTGTTTACAATGTTAATCAAATTTATTACAATTACCATATTGATTACTAAACAATTAAAGAAATATCACATGACTGATTCAGTGTTAAAACACAGAAATTCAATTCAGATGCAAAAGTCTTCTAATTGTGTATAATACGCACAGGATGCGGGCACCGAACAGCAAAGCTATTACTTAACACTTAAGTAGTTTCTATTTTGTCATTTTCATGTATTTTCTACACATAATACTGTAGAAAATTCCACAAAAAAAAAAAAAAACGCTTTATCACCTAATTTATAACTTCTCAATCTAAGTCTCGAGTCATTTAGCACCAATACACACACGGTGGCGGTAGGGCAACTATCATCAGACAATCCTGTCTAAAACCACATCCTTCAACTAAGTACAGTTACCGGCATAAAAAAGAAGTCGTGTTCCCGTCCTACCTAACTACATATCAGTATAACTCGTGTTTCCCAGATAGCAATTTCCCCCTCCTAAAACTAGCAACTTTAACTTCCCACACTTTTGTTAATGCAGTCAGACTAATTACCCTCTAAAGCAGTACTGAAGCTGAAAGATTTTTGGGCTCATAGATTATTCAAGTTTACATCCCACATAAACCATATTTCAATATATATATATATATATACTTGTGGTAATCTACTACTAGCCGAAATAGTTTAAAAAAACAAAAAAAAAAAAAGGTTGTAAGAGACCTCAAATATCCTTGTCTTTGACCAGCTCCAGCTTTTTAGCCACAAAGCTGAGTTCATGGCCGGCGCCGCCGATAACACCGACTTTTGTTTTCCGGAGATGTTTTTTCACGTAAAAATTCAAGAACAGGAATAGGATTGCCCCATTCAGAACTGAGTTGAAAATCCACGCTCCAATCCCATTGCATCCGCCCTTGATGAAATGCAACAGGAGCACTCCAAAGTGGCACACCAGATTGCAGCTCAGTAGTAGTATTTGGCAATTCACCACGAATGGGAAACACGCGCTCGGCAATCCGATCGCCGTCCAAAATCGGTAACCATAGACGACGGAGTACACCAGAGTTGTCAGGAGAATCGCCAGCACTTGAAAAGATTGCGAGAATTCCAGCCAGAGGAACGACATGAATATCAAGATCGAGTGGTTGAACAGCTTGAAGAAGGGTAGCTCCCGATACCGGAGAATGGTGATGAATGACCGCAGCGCGTGGAGGAAACGCGAGAGATAGTAAATGTAGGACCAGAAGAAGACGCGGCCGGAGGGGCGAGTCCCCAAGGGGAAGCAGAGCAACCACTGGAAGGTTGTGGTGCGGGAGCGTCGCCACAACCACCGCGTGTCCCGGATCTCGGCGGTGGCGGAGAGTACAGTTCCGGCGAAGATAGTGGCGGAGATGAGGGCCATAGAGAGAGAGTGGACTGCGGGGAGTGGACCCAACGGGAGGGGACGGCGGTGGCGGAAGAGGAGTTGGAGGAGAACGTGGAGGACGACAGCGGCGGAAACATAAAGGGCGATGGAGGAGAAGAGGAATGACCAGGTGGAGCCCCACGACTGGGTGTGGCTCCACCGGAAGCCGACGATGGATGGTTGCTCCGAGAGGTAATACCTCAGGCTGTGGTAGGACGTCATCTGACGGAAGAGGGCGTCTGGTACACCGGAGGTCTTGACTTTGACCGGACGGCAAAGGAAATAGACCCCACACCCACAGTTGTCTCTCAGCCGATGGATGGATTGATTGGTGCTCTGTAATTCACGCGGAGGGGAGGAGAAGGTGGATAGAAATAATCTTAGCCGCAAGAAATTGAGAGGGCGACAACCACTCCACTTGCCCAGACTCCCACTATTTATTTCTTGATTTCTCCTTTTTCCATTTACCAAAATTCTGAGTTGGTAAGCCTGAGAGTGAGTGTGAGATTAGGATTGTGAGTGGAGCGGTGCATAGGTTTTGAAAGAAGGGGGAAATTTGGGTTGGACAGCGAGAGCGAGAGCGAGAGCGAGAGCGAGGGCGAGGGTGAAATAAGAAGAGTTAGGCAAGGGTACGTGGAGGATTGTGATTGGAAGCAAGTGTTTTCGCATTTTCTCTTGTCCTATTTCTTGTCGTGATTTATGTTGTTTCCATCCCTCATATACTTGCGACTCATTGCATCTCCAACTCAAACCCCCTCTCTTTTACAATTGTTTATTATTTTAACTTTAATCCTTTACTCTGTATTTTCAACCCTTTTTTCTTTTTCTTTTCAAAATAACAAAAAACTGGATGCAAATATTTATCTTTTCAATCCAAGGCTTGACGTGAGGTTCACATTACTTAACTAGTTGTTTTTTTAAAATTAAATATGTATTGACCCTCACCCAAGACTTGTACATATTCATGCTTCCAGATCAAGATTTTTTATGAAATTTTCAATCATAAACCAACGATCATACAATAATCGTGGAATTAAAGCAATAAATCTTTTGAAGGGTTGATTGACACTTGAACTCCAGTGTTGATTTGAAGCATCACCATCCCTAGAAAATGAACTAGGAAAATCACTTTTCATTTAAGTTGGGCAGTACATTTAATTATTTTTTCAATATTTAATTTTAAATACTCACAACTTTTATTATCGTTTAACTTATAATTTATCCACACCACATAAACAAACATTATTGCAAACACCCCATTAACAGGGGTTGATCCAACTGAATTATTCATCGTAATTTTCAATAGTAACAATAGAAAAAAATATACAAAATCATCAAAATATTCCTTTTTATAGTAATTATCTGAAGAAGAAGTAATGCGCGGGTATGGACAGATTCAGCATTCCGATCACTAACAGATGCAAATATGTGCACCCCATTGTGGTACAAATACTAGCAGACAAACTGACAAATTATCTTCTTCACAGTGAATAAATTGTGCTATCTACACAAGGACTATGTGATCGGTACCTCCACAAAGCATTATAGAAGAAACTCAGGGGGCAGGTGGGGAGGAGGCGTGCTTTTAAGCTTCTGTCTCACTGCTAATAGGTTAAAT
Organism: Sesamum indicum; assembly: GCF_026168435.1. Classification (NCBI taxonomy): domain Eukaryota; kingdom Viridiplantae; phylum Streptophyta; class Magnoliopsida; order Lamiales; family Pedaliaceae; genus Sesamum; species Sesamum indicum. The sequence goes on from NC_142665.1 coordinate 22,881,852, forward strand.
ATCGTGTTTCGAAAAATAAAATATCGTGCAATATAGTGGGTGGTTGTGATTTTATGATGCTCCAGCCCATCCATCAACTCATTGATTTTTTGGTTGGTATGAGTTTAATATTCTTATTTATAATTCACAATTAAGAGTTAATATTTCATGATTAAAAGGTCATCAATTTTAATTATAAGTTCCACTAATATATGAGAATTAATTTACTTTAATAATAATTATTAATTTATTATAATAGTACTTGATTGCTTGAAATATCTGATCGAGTTAACCCAATCAACAAATCTGAATCTTCAGTTTAATGACATTTAAAGACAGATGTTCTGTAAAGTATTCTTATCTTAGTGTTTGGCTTAGGTTCTAATGTTGTAATAACTATATATATATATATATATATATAAAGAAGTTCTAATGTTGTAATATGTGAATACTGCACAGCGGTCTGCCGACCACATGTCTACAGTGAAAAAACAATATAAACATGTCTTGAAAGACTAGAAGACAGTTCTCAAAAGGAGGGCACACCATTGCTAACGAACATAAAATTTAGAACACGCACACTGTACAAGAATTGACCAGGGTTAACTTCTAGGCCTTACCTCTGGTTAATTAAGACCCATTGTTTCCTTTTAATAAGGTAATTACCCTCCTTTTTCATGAAATTTGGTACCATTACACGTAAATTTCATATAATTTAAAAAATTATATTTAGTATCACTGAAATTTGGACCTGTCCAACAAATAGGTCCATCGATTAGTAAAACATTTCTGAATTTATTACTATCAATAAAAAACTTAATGAAATTTGACTTGCTATAAATCATTAATAAGTCAATCGGGTAAACATCAAATATCATCTATTTTTTTTATTAATATCAACAAGTTCAGTAAATTTTATCCAGTAAAGAGACTTATTTGTTAGATGGAAGCAAACTTCAAAGTATTAAATGTAATTTTAAAAAATACCGAGGGTCCACAAATAATTATGTCAAATTTTATATAAAAGAAGTGAGTGTAATTAATCTTTTTAATAATATATTCATTTAAATGAGACAAAATATAAATCAACATTCAACAACTTCTTCAATCCTCTAACGAAATAATTAAGAAATAAAATAATAGAAATCGATGATAATTAATTTTAAAGAGATGGGATATAGACGTAGGGTGATGCATGAAAAAATCATAAGGCGATAATTTAATAGCCAACAGCCGCCAACGCAGAACTGATCATTCCTAAATTGGTTTCATAATCTTAGTGATTGTGTTGGTCGGCTTGTCATGATTAGGTCTACAGCAATGATTAATCAATTTTATAACAACGATATGTTTATTTAGTTACAGGCCGATCTTCAGTCAGGAAATATTTGGCAGTGCACACGCGCGCCCTTCTTTTACTTGTACTCAATATGAAATGTAAATTATTATTATTTGATGTTACAATAAGAAATAAAAAAATAACAACATAGTTTTAATATAAAACAAAATTGAAAAGGGGTCAGTTTGATATTCAATATTCAGAACAATTTGAACCAAAAAAAAAAAATGAAAACAATGAAAAAATTACTCTCTTTCTCTCTCTTTTTTCTTCTCGAGTAAAAATTCCCTTTGTATTATTGAGAGGGAGCTTAAATACTAGATGGATCACGGGTACAACGTCACTTTTATTCTCATGGGCCATATGCTTGGGGTTCTTCTTGTAAATTCCCCCATTTTGTATTAACGTTTTTAATAAGTCGAGGATATTAGACAATGTATTCATAGTATTACATTGCCTAAATTGATTAGTACATGATCATTATTTAGAATATGGTGTATCCCTTGGGTTGTCGAGGGTGAAACCAACTGAGGATTAATTTGGTGTACTTCTTTACCTTTTATTTATGAAACTTACCTTTCCCCAAAACCGCGCAAAACAGCTAAATTTTGAACATTCTCAGAATTCGACGAAACTTGACCCAAACGTTGGTCTAGACCCAAGAATTTTGTGTGGTAAATTTGCTAAGCGTAATAATAACTACAAATTTGTATAAAAGGGAAACAAACTTTTTTTCTTTTTTTTTTGCAGAAACTCTCTAAAAGTTTTATTAAACCCAACGTCCCTTTCCTTTCAGTACATATAGAACCAGTACCCAAAAAGCTCTTAATGGTGATTTCAATTCTCAAAAAGAATTACTAGAATTGTGAAAACAAGATCAATAAGCCCAGCTCTGGTTCTTTCCTCTTTCAGCCACGCTCAGCAACAGGCTTTAGAAATTGCCACCCACGCCTGCCTCGGCGCCCGCCACGTGTCCTTCTGCTGAACTTGCTTCTGCCCTCGAAACGGCGTCGTCCTCAGTCGAAATCCCCAATTCATTCTGCAGCCCTAATTGAGCGGAAACGGCATCGTTGGCTCCAGAAATCCCCAATCCTGCTGCTGACTCAGGGACTTGCCACCCACGCCTGTACCAGCTTTTGCCACGTGCCCTTCCTGCATCTCCTCGTCATCCCTCAAGACGACGTCGCTCTCAATCACAATCCCTAATTTGTTGGATTGCCCTAATCCCCTGGAAACGGTGTCGTCCTTTCCTTCAATCCCTAATTCCTCTTCTGATTTGTGCGCGTTTTTTATCAGATGGTTCTAAAAAAAAAGGGAAACAAACTTGCTTTACTAAAACCGCGCAAAACAACTAAATTTTGAACGTTCTCAGAATTCGACGAAACTTGACCCAAACGTTGTACCCAAGAATTTGTGTGGTAAATTTACTAAGTGTAATAATAACTACAAGTTAGTGTAAAAGAGAAACATACTTGCTTTAATAAAACCGCGCAAAACTGCTAAATTTTGAACGTTCTCAGAATTCGACGAAACTTGACCCAAACGTTGTTCTAGACCCAAGAATTTGTGTGTTAAATTTTCTAAGCGTAATAATAACTACAAGTTTGTATAAAAGAAAAACAAACTTGCTTTAATAAAACCGCGGTTCTCAGAATTC